>NC_052159.1:87475079-87797780 GCF_902713615.1 Scyliorhinus canicula | reverse complement strand
TGTATATTTGATGTGGTGTGGGTTATGAGGAGCTGGTAATTTGTTGTTGGTGATGAAGGGCTGGTGATGAGGAGGTGGTGATGGGGAGTTGGTGATTTGGTGCTGGCGATGAGCTTAAGGTGTTGTGATTGTGGTGATAAGAAGCTGATGATAATGTTCTGGTGATGTGTACTGGAACTGGTGATGTGGGGCTGGTGATGTGGTGCTGGTGATGTGGTGCTGGTGATGTGGTGCTGGTGATGAGGTGCTGGTGATGTGGTGCTGGTGATGAGGTGCTGGTGATGTGGTGCTGGTGATGTGGTGCTGGTGATGTGGTGCTGGTGATGTGGTGCTGGTGATGTGGTGCTGGTGATGTGGTGCTGGTGATGAGGTGCTGGTGATGTGGTGCTGGTGATGAGGTGCTGGTGATGTGGTGCTGGTGATGAGGTGCTGGTGATGTGGTGCTGGTGATGAGGTGCTGGTGATGTGGTGCTGGTGATGTGGTGCTGGTGATGAGGTGCTGGTGATGAGGTGCTGGTGACGTGGTGCTGGTGACGTGGTGCTGGTGTTGAGCTTAAGGTGTTGTGGTGCTGGTGATATGATGCAGGTAATATGGTGCTGATGATGTGGTGCTTGTGATCTGCTGGTGATGTCCACCAATTGGTGAGGTGTTGGTGGTATGGTGCTCGTGGTGAAGAGCTGGTGATGAGGTGCTGGTGATTGGTGCTGGTGATGTTGTGCTGGTGATGATGTGCTGGTGATGTGATGCCGGTGATGGGGTGCTGGTGATGTGGTGCCGGTGATGGGGTGCTGGTGATGAGGGGCTGGTGATGAGGTGCTGGTGATGAAGTGCTGGTGATGAGGTGCTGGTGATGAGGTGGTGTGGTGCTGGTGTTGAGGTGCTGGTGATGTGGTGCTGGTGATGAGATGCTGGTGATTGGTGCTGGTGATGATGTGCTGGTGATGAGGGGCTGGTGATGTGGTGCTGGTGATGAGGTGGTGTGGTGCTGGTGTTGTGGTGTTGGTGATGAGGTGCTGGTGATTGGTGCTGGTGATGAGGTGGTGTGGTGCTGGTGTTGAGGGGCTGGTGATGTGGTGCTGGTGATGTGGTGCTGGTGATGAGGTGGTGTGGTGCTGGTGTTGAGGTGCTGCCGATGCGGTGCTGGTGATGTGATACTGGTGATGAGGTGCTGGTGATATGGTGCTGGTGATATGGTGAACTTAAGATGTTGTGGTTGTGGTGATAAGAAGCTAATGATAAGGTTCTGGTGATATGGTGCAGATAATATGGCACTGATGATGTGGTGCTGGTGATCTGCTGGTGATGTCCACCAGATGGTGAGGTGTTGGTGCTGTGGTGCTGGTGGTGAAGTGTTGGTGATGTGGTGCTGGTGAAGTGGTGCTGGTGATGAGGTGCCAGTGATGCGGCGAAGGTGATGTAGTGCTGTTGATGAGGGGCTGGTGATGTGGTGCTGGTGATGTGGTGGTGTGGTGCTGGTGTTGAGGTGCTGGTGAAGATGTGCTGGTGATTGGTGCTAGTGATCTTGTGCTGGTGATGAGGTGCTGGTGATATGGTGCTGGTGATATGGTGCTGGTGATGAGGTGCTGGTGATGAGCTTAAGGTGTTGTGATTGTGGTGATAAGAAGCTGATGATAATGTTCTGGTGATGTGTACTGGAACTGGTGATGTGGGGCTGGTGATGTGGTGCTGGTGATGTGGTGCTGGTGATGTGGTGCTGGTGATGAGGTGCTGGTGATGTGGTGCTGGTGATGAGGTGCTGGTGATGTGGTGCTGGTGATGTGGTGCTGGTGATGTGGGGCTGGTGATGTGGTGCTGGTGATGTGGTGCTGGTGATGTGGTGCTGGTGATGAGGTGCTGGTGATGTGGTGCTGGTGATGAGGTGCTGGTGATGTGGTGCTGGTGATGAGGTGCTGGTGATGTGGTGCTGGTGATGAGGTGCTGGTGATGTGGTGCTGGTGATGTGGTGCTGGTGATGAGGTGCTGGTGATGAGGTGCTGGTGACGTGGTGCTGGTGACGTGGTGCTGGTGTTGAGCTTAAGGTGTTGTGGTGCTGGTGATATGATGCAGGTAATATGGTGCTGGTGATGTGGTGCTTGTGATCTGCTGGTGATGTCCACCAATTGGTGAGGTGTTGGTGGTATGGTGCTCGTGGTGAAGAGCTGGTGATGAGGTGCTGGTGATTGGTGCTGGTGATGTTGTGCTGGTGATGATGTGCTGGTGATGTGATGCCGGTGATGGGGTGCTGGTGATGTGGTGCCGGTGATGGGGTGCTGGTGATGAGGGGCTGGTGATGAGGTGCTGGTGATGAAGTGCTGGTGATGAGGTGCTGGTGATGAGGTGGTGTGGTGCTGGTGTTGAGGTGCTGGTGATGTGGTGCTGGTGATGAGATGCTGGTGATTGGTGCTGGTGATGATGTGCTGGTGATGAGGGGCTGGTGATGTGGTGCTGGTGATGAGGTGGTGTGGTGCTGGTGTTGTGGTGTTGGTGATGAGGTGCTGGTGATTGGTGCTGGTGATGAGGTGGTGTGGTGCTGGTGTTGAGGGGCTGGTGATGTGGTGCTGGTGATGTGGTGCTGGTGATGAGGTGGTGTGGTGCTGGTGTTGAGGTGCTGCCGATGCGGTGCTGGTGATGTGATACTGGTGATGAGGTGCTGGTGATATGGTGCTGGTGATATGGTGAACTTAAGGTGTTGTGGTTGTGGTGATAAGAAGCTAATGATAAGGTTCTGGTGATATGGTGCAGATAATATGGCACTGATGATGTGGTGCTGGTGATCTGCTGGTGATGTCCACCAGATGGTGAGGTGTTGGTGCTGTGGTGCTGGTGGTGAAGTGTTGGTGATGTGGTGCTGGTGAAGTGGTGCTGGTGATGAGGTGCCAGTGATGCGGCGAAGGTGATGTAGTGCTGTTGATGAGGGGCTGGTGATGTGGTGCTGGTGATGTGGTGGTGTGGTGCTGGTGTTGAGGTGCTGGTGAAGATGTGCTGGTGATTGGTGCTAGTGATCTTGTGCTGGTGATGAGGTGCTGGTGATATGGTGCTGGTGATATGGTGCTGGTGATGAGGTGCTGGTGATATGGTGCTGGTGATATGGTGCTGGTGATATGGTGCTGGTGATGAGGTGCTGGTGATATGGTGCTGGTGATGAGGTGCTGGTGATATGGTGCTGGTGATATGGTGCTGGTGATGAGATGCTGGTGATTGGCGTTGGTGATATGGTGCTGGTGATGAGGTGCTGGTGATATGGTGCTGGTGATTAGGTGCTGGTGATTGGTGTTGATGATTAGGTGTTGGTCATTAGGTGCTGGTGATGAGGTGCGGGTTATGAGGTGTTGGTGATGAGGTGCTGGTGATTGGTACTGGTGATGAGGTGTGGCTGATGAGACACTGGTCATGTGCTCCTCGTGATGAGGTGGTAATGATGTGGTGCGGGTGATGTTGTGCTGGTGATGATGTGCTGGTGATGAGGTGTTGGTGGTGTGGTGCAGGTGATGAGGATCTGGTGATTAGGCACTGCTGATGTGGTGCTGTTTATGTGGAGTTGGTTATGTGGTGTGGCTGACGTATTACTGGTGATGTGGAGCTGGTGATGTCCTGCTGGTGATGAGGTGCTGGTGGTGTGGTGCTGGTGATGAGGTGCTGGTGATGCTGTGTTGCAGATGTGCTGCTTGTGATGTGGTGCTGGTGATTAGGCACTACTGATGTGGTGCTTGTGGTGTGGAGTTGGTTATGTGGTGTGGCTGATGTATTACTGGCGATGTGGTGTGGGTGATGAGGATGCGGTAATTTGTTGTTCGTGATGAGGGGCTGGTGATGAGGGTCTTGTGATGGGGAGCTGGTGATATGGTGCTGCTGATGAGGTGGGGCTGATATGGTGCTGTTGAAGTGTTCCTGGTGATAAGGTGCTGGTGATGAGTAGCTGGTGATGAGGTGTAGGTGATGTGGTGCTGGTGGCGTGGTGCTTGTGATGTGGTGCTGGTAATGAGGAGCTGGTGATGAGTTGCTGGTGATGTGGTGCTGGTGATGAGGTGCTGGTAATGTGGTGCTGGTGATGTTGTGCTGGTAATGTGGTGCTGGTGATGTTGTGCTGGTAATGTGGTGCTGGTGATGTTGTGCTGGTGATGTGCTGCTGGCGATGAGGTGTTGGTGATGAGGTGCGGGTGATGTGGTGCTGCTAATGTGGTGCTGGTGATGTGATGCTGGTGATGAGGTGTTGGTGATGTGGTGCTGATGATGTGGTGGTGGTGGTGAAGTGCTGGTGATCTGCTGGTGATGTCCACCAGATGGTGTGGTGCTGGTGATGTGGTGCTTGTGACGTGGCGCTGGTGATGATGTGCTGGTGGTGTGGTGCTGGTGATGAGGTGCTGGTGGTGTGGTGCTGGTGATTAGGTGTTGGTGGTGTGGTGCTGGTGATGTGGTGCTGGTGATCTGCTGGTGATGTCCACCAGATGGTGTGGTGCTGGTGATGTGGTGCTTGTGACGTGGCGCTGGTGATGATGTGCTGGTGGTGTGGTGCTGGTGATGAGGTGCTGGTGGTGTGGTGCTGGTGATTAGGTGTTGGTGGTGTGGTGCTGGTGATGTGGTGCTGGTGATCTGCTGGTGATGTCCACCAGATGGTGTGGTGCTGGTGATGTGGTGCTTGTGACGTGGCGCTGGTGATGATGTGCTGGTGGTGTGGTGCTGGTGATGAGGTGCTGGTGGTGTGGTGCTGGTGATTAGGTGTTGGTGGTGTGGTGCTGGTGATGTGGTGCTGGTGATGTGGTGCTGGTGATGAGGTGCTGGTGATGTGGTGCTGGTGGTGGTGGTGAAGTGCTGGTGATGTGCTGGTGTTGTGGTGGTGGTGGTGAAGTGCTGGTGATCTGCTGGTGATGTCCACCAGATGGTGAGGTGCTGGTGGTGTGGTGCTGAAGTGCTGTTGATGAGGTGCTGGCAATGTACTGGTGGTGTGGTCCTGGGTTTGTGTTCCTGATGATGTATTGGTGGTGTGGTACACGCAATGTACTGGTGATGTGGTGCTGGTGATACACTGCTGATGTGGTGTTGGCGGCTTTGTTGTGGCGGTTGTCAGAGGTTTTTCATTATTGTAGTTCATCAACAGTTATAAATGGGTATTATTTGGAAGCTCACTGGCAATATTCCTATTTTGCGTTCAGCATTGAGCTGAGCGGACGGTCAGTTGGAGTGACTCGGTGCGTTACATCTTTAAGCTGTCCTTTACCCTTTAAGTTACCTTCGTCAGATGCTGAAATGTACATCCCCGTCAGTAGATGGCGCCCAAAGTTTAACATTGGCGCAGTTCTCAACTCCATTGCAACAGGATTTAATTTCACATCAATTTTCATAATAAAAGAACAAAATAAACGCATTTATTCTTTTGTTGACTTATTCAAATCGTGTCTTTTCATCTACATCGAAACGGAAATCTAATTAAATCAGAAGTTGTTTTCCATGCATGCATAATGCCAATCTCAGTAGATAAATGGCAAACGTTTGGATGTTTTTCTTTGAAGGCACTCGTTAAATTCAGAGTGGTTCGGTTCCTTGACGCATCCTGCAAATTTCCCCAACCCTAATCAGAGGTAGGGGTGCGCGGCACGGGGAGGGAACACACATTTTAACCCCTGTCTTAAATGGCATTGAGAGCACACTCGATTGCTGAGATGATGTTCAGGGACAAGGTGGGGGACAGTTAAACGGCAGCTTGACACGGCGGTGACTCGGTCTGGTCGGCTTTGAGTCTCCTCTGCTCCAGAAGGTACGTGTCTGCAAAAACTGAGCGTCCTCTCCAAACCCCACTCTGAATGTCAACTGCCTCTGAGATCAGTCACGCCGACAGGCAGCTCCTGGGATTATTTTTTCACCAAGTGCCGCCAGATAACACGGAGAGAGCTGGGCGCAAACCGCGGGCAAAGCCACCGCCAGAATGTATTCACCTCCCCTTCCTGACCGGGACCGCTACAGATAGACATTCAGAGATGCCAGCACAGGACGCAGAGTCTTTGGGTAAATATAAATTGCAGTTTATTTTACACTGAGAACTCCTCGTGTATGAGAGATCGCACTTACGTGGGGAAATATCAAATTGTGTGTTTGATTAAACTAAAGTGCTTTATCTGGTGCAACTGATGTTTTTTAATTTGAGGAGAAATGATGGGAGATGGAATTCAGTTATCCCCTTCCCATCCCCTGCTCAGCCTTCCACTTTCAGCAGCTCCCGGGAGCCATCTGCCCCCCACTCCCAGCCCCCTTTCATCTCACTTCAGTTTGTACCAATGTTGCATCTCCAACTCCCAGTATTTTACAACTCATTGGAAGAAAACCGACATTTCCAGGCAGATTATTTGTCTAGAAATGAGCAACCGAAGTGTTATGTGTATGGGGGGATATGTATGTGGGGTGATGGGGTTGTATATGTATATGAGGATTGGGGGGGGGGGGATGAATGTGTATGTATATGGGGTGTGTGGGGAGATATGTATGTGGGGATGGGGGTATGTATGCGGGGATATATCTGTATATGGGGATGAGGATGTGTATGTATCTGGGGGAATGTGTATGTATATGGGGATGGGGGTATGTATGTGGGGATGGGGGATGTATATGCATATGGGGATGGGGGATGTGTATGTATATGGGGTGTGTGGGTGTATATGTATGTGGTGATGATGGGGGGATGTATATGTATATAGGGATGGGGGATGTGTATGTATATGGGGATGGGGTATGTATGTAGGGATGTGGGGATGTATATGTAGATGGGGATGAGGATGTGTATGTATATGGGGATGGGGATGTGTATGTCTGTGGGGATGGGGATGTATATGTATATGGGGATATGTATGTATATGGGAATGGGGTATGTATGTGGGGATGGGGGATGTATATGTATATGGGGATGGGGATATGTATGCATATGGGGATGGGGGTATATGTATGTGGACATGATGGGTGTGTGTTTGTATATGGGGATGGGGTATGTATGTGGGAATGGGGGTGTATATGGGGATATGTATGCATATGGGGATGGGGGTATGTAGGTGGGGATGGGGATGTATATGTATATGGGGATGTGTATATATGGGGTGGGGTGTAGATGTATGTGGACATGATGGGTGTGTGTTTGTATATGGGGATGGGGGTGTATATGTATGTGGGGATTATGGGGCGGATGTGTATATATATATATGGGGATGGGGGTGTGTATGTACATGGGAATGTGTATGTATATGGGGATGACGGGGGGATGTGTATGTATGTGGGGATCATGGGCGTATGTGTATGTATATGGGGATAATGGGGGATGTGTAGGGGTGGGGAAATGTGTATGTGTATGGGGATGATGGGGGGATGTGTATCTATGTAGGGTTGGGGATGTTATATATATGGAGATGGAGGGGTGTTTGTATATGCGGATGGGGGTGCATGTGTGTATGTATGTGGGGATGATGAGGGGTGTGTTTATGTATATGGTGATGGGGGTGTATATGTATGTGGGGATGATGGGGGTGTGTTTATGTATATGGTGATGGGGGTGTATATGTATGTGGGGATGATGGGGGAATGTGTATGTATGTGGGGATGATGGGGGAATGTGTATGTATATGGTGATGATGGGTGTGTGTATGTTAGTATGTGGGGATGATGAGAGTGTATGTATGGGGAGTGGGATGTATATGTATGTGGAGATGATGGGGAGATGTGTATGTATGTGGGGGTGGGGGAATGTGTATGTATATGGGGATGGGGGGTGTAGATGGATGTGGGGATGGGGGGATATGGATGTATGTGGGGCTTAGGGGAATGTGAATGAATAAATGGGTGATGGGGGTGTCTGTATGTGGGGATGATGGGTGTGTGTGTATACGTATATCGGGATTGGGGGATGGGATGTGTATGTATGTGAGGAGGTAGTAGGGGTGTATATGTATATGGCGGTGTGGGGAATGTGTATGTATGTGGTGGTGGGGGGCATGTGTATGTATGTGGCGGTGGGGTCATGTGTATGTATGTGGCGGTGGGGGGTGTTTATATATGTGGCATTGGGGGTGATGTCTATGTATGTGGGAGTGGGAGGAATATGTATATGGGGACGGAGGGGGCATTTGGATGTATATGGGGATTGGGGGTGTGTATATGTTGTGGTGGTATGGTAGTGTGTATGTATGTGGTGGTGGGGGCTGTGTATGTATATGAGGATAGAGGGGTGATGTGTATATTGTTGGAGATGGAAGGGGGTGTATATGTATGTGGGCATGGGGGTAATGTTTATGTATGTGGGGATGTGTATATATATGGGGATAATGGTGGGATGTGTATGTATGTGTGGATGTGTATGTATGTGGGGATGGGGGATGTGTATGTATATGGGGATGATGGGCGATATGTATGTATGTGGGGATGGGGGGTATGCATATATGGGGATGATGGGGGAATGTGTATGTACATGGGAAGGTTGGGGGATGTGCTTGTATGTGGGGATGGGGATGTGTATGTATGTGGGGATGGGGGATGTGCATGCATGTGAGGATCTGTATATATGTGGGGATGTGTATGTATGTGGGGATGGAGGATATGTATGTATGTGGGGATGGGGATGTATATGTATGTGGGGATGGGTGCTGTGTATGTGTATGGGGATGATGGGAGATGTGTATGTCTGTGGGGATGATGAGGGTGATGTCTAGGTATGTGGGGATGTTGGGGGGATGCGTATGTGTTGGGAATGATCGGGTGGGTGTATGTGGGGATGATGGGGGTATGTCTGTGGGGATGATGAGGGTTGTATGTCTGTGGGATAGGGGATGTATATGTATGTGGGAGTGATGGGGGTGGTGTCTGTGTGTGGCAATGATGGGGGGTGGCGTATGTCTGTCTGTGGGGATGATGGGTGTGGTGTATGTCTGTGTGGATGATGGGGAGTGGTGTACGTCTATGGGGGTGATGCGGGAGTGGTGTATGTATGTGGGGATGATGGGTGGTGGTGTATGTATGTGGGGATGATAGAGAGTGATGTGTCTATGTGGCAATGATGGGGGGTGTATGTCTGTCGGGATAATGGGGTGGTGTGTATGTGTGTATGGATGTGAGGATGATGGGGGTACATGTATGTGGGGATGATGGGGGGTGTATGTGGGGATAATGGGGTGGGTGTATGTTGTGAGGATGATGGGGGGGTGTATGTGGAGATAATGGGTGGTGTATGGATATGGGGATGATGGGGGGGGGGTGTATGTGTGTGTGGATGATGGGGGGGGTGTATATGTGTGTGGATGATGGGGAAGTGTATGTGTGTGTGGATGATGGGGGTGTATGTGTGTGGATGATGGGGGTGTATGTGTGTGTGGATGATGGGGAGGTGTATGTGTGTGTGGATGATGGGGGGTGTGTATATGTGTGTGGATGATGGGGGGTGTATGTGTGTGGATGATGGGGGGTGTATGTGTGTGCGGATAATGGGGAGGCGTATGTGTGTGTGGATGATGGGGGGGTGTATATGTGTGTGGATGATGGGGGTGTGTATGTGTGTGTGGATGATGGGGGACTGTATGTATGTGGGGATGATCAGGGATGGTGTATATGTGTGTGGATGATGGGGAGGTGTATGTGTGTGTGGATGATGGGGGGGTGTATGTATGTGGGGATGATGGGGAGGTGTATGTGTGCGTGGATGATGGGGGTGGTGTATGTATGTGGGGATGATGGGGAGGTGTATGTGTGTGTGGATGATGGGGGGTGTATGTGAGTATGTATGTGAGTGTGGATGATGGGGGTGGTGTATGTATGTGGGGATGATGGGGGTGGTGTATGTATGTGGGGATGATGGGGGTGGTGTATGTATGTGGGGATGATGGGGGTGGTGTATGTATGTGGGGATGATGGGGGTGGTGCATGTATGTGGGGATGATGGGGGTGATGTATGTATGTGGGGATGATGGGGTGGTGTATGTATGTGGGGATGATGGGGGTGGTGTATGTATGTGGGGATGATGGGGTGGTGTGTGTATGTGGGGATGATGGGGGTGGTGTATGTATGTGGGGATGATGGGGGTGATGTATGTATGTGGGGATGATGGGGGTGGTGTATTTATGTGGGGATGATGGGGGTGGTGTATGTATGTGGGGATGATGGGGGTGGTGTATGTATGTGGGGATGATGGGGGTGGTGTGTGTATGTGGGGATGATGGGGGTGGTGTATGTATGTGGGGATGATGGGGGTGGTGTATGTATGTGGGGGTGGGGGAATGCAGCTCCTCTTTTTAATCAAATGACAAAGGGAGCAGTCGTTCTGGGCTTGCACTAGGAAGATTGGGGAGGGAGGGGGGGAGGGTTGGTTGAGCACACACGGCGGGCACGCTGGCTATTCAGGTATTCATGTGAAAGACAAGCTGTGAGAGGGACCCCCACACACCTTCAGGCATTAGCGTGTGTTGGTGTCACAATGTCTTTGTACAGGAACAGCACAATGTCTTCAGAGACTGCGAGTGCAATTGCAAGCACCGGGGCCTCACTATAGTGGGTCAAATGGAATGATGGATAAAAGACGAGCGCTGTTCTCTAATGCAATGAAGGGGCCGTGGATCACTGGGGCAATCTGTCCTCACCCCTTGAGGCGATGCAAGGAGTGTAAAGAGCCACTGAGACCATGAGAATGGTACAGTACTGACACTCCTTCACCAGTACAGTGTATCTTGCCTCTCTCGGTAGCCTTGTACTGGGATTAAAATTTATGCGATGCTTCCAACGAAATGAAGACGTTATGTACAATAAATGATTGGTGCGAATATGTTAATTTATGATTCATTATGCTTTCGAATCTAACATTTGAGTCAAGTCAAAGCATGTTTTTAACGAACAGAATCTATTTTGGAGAGGATGCTGGTACATGCAAGATGACCCTGGTTGCAATGAATACTGGATTTAACCAAAGCATTGGTCAAATATAATGTGATCAGAATGGCAAGAAATAAATCGCAGTAGGTAATGTGGATCTGACGCGGTCCATCGAGCAGGATTTGGTGTGAAAGCAGAATAGATCCGAACAGTTGTGCTCCGTGTAAATTGTCTGCGCCCAGAGCTAAACTTATATATCAGCTTCTTAAACAACCGCAGATTGTTTTTATTTACCGCAGTCAATGTCTATTTATAGGAATCAAAGACAACGAAATGTAAAGATTCACAAAATGATATTAATAAAGATTCACAAAATGATATTAACCAAAGGTTGCAACAACTCAAAGGAGATGTGTGATAATGAAGTTTATTGACGGCATTGCAATGTTGTTCTTGCGATCAGGTAGTGGGTTGATGAAGATTTGACCATCCTTTTAGCTTTTTAATGGAACTATGATCTGACTCACAGGCGGATATAACCACCCCACAAATAAACAGAAGAAATAACGGTTCAGATTTGGAGTGATTTCCTTGACAGGTTGCTCCATGCGACACGGCAGAACAATTCTATTCACGTCGTTTGATCTGCCCAATGAGACACATGTGGTAAAGAAGAGTTCTGAATGTAGATGGATTGTCATTGTACACATTTGTAATGGTGAACAATGTCGATTAATTTGATATAATCGTCCTGCGGTGGACTCATAGCTTTAACCGCCTGAATTATTTTCAATACTCGATGGTCCTTGGGCATAGTGGGGTAAACATTCAGAATTCTTCCTCAGGCAGTGTGGCTGTTTGGGATTCTGAAACAGGGTTAGGGCCTAATGACAGTCAATTGTCAGTGATGATATTTTGAATGTTTTTTTTTTTCTCACTAATAGGCTTCGAGATCGTGATATCCCGGGAACATCTCAACAGATGATGACCTGTGCTCGAGAAAGATGAAGCTTGGAAATTCTTGATTTATCCATATTGTTCATTGGTTAACATCGTCTCTCACCTGCTTTTAGATCCACATAGTTTCAACCTCCCATCGCAATGTTTTCCTGAACTTCAAGAACACTTGTAATAAGATGGTGTTGCTACCGTGGCTGATGGTCATATGGACAGTGGGAGATGTTTTCAGGAACTTCCAGTTCGGCGCTTCTGCCCAGTCGGGTGAGCGGAGGGTGGTTGCCCACCAGCACGGGGACATCATCATCGGGGCGTTGTTCTCGGTCCACCACCAGCCGCCTGCGGACAAGGTCCACGAGAGGAAATGCGGCGCCATACGGGAGCAATATGGCATTCAGAGGGTGGAAGCCATGCTCCACACTCTGGAGCGCATCAACTCAGACCAAATGTTGTTGCCAAACATAACGTTAGGATGTGAAATCAGGGACTCTTGCTGGCATTCCGCTGTGGCACTCGAGCAAAGCATCGAGTTCATAAGAGACTCGCTGATCTCTAACGAGGAGGAGGAAGGAATAGTGCGCTGTGTTGATGGAACTACCGTGCCGTTCCGAGTCAAGAAACCAATCGTTGGAGTTATCGGGCCTGGTTCCAGCTCTGTGGCCATCCAAGTGCAGAACCTGCTGCAACTCTTCAACATACCTCAGATTGCATACTCCGCCACAAGCATGGACTTAAGTGATAAAACTCTCTTTAAATATTTTGTCAGGGTGGTGTCATCTGATGCTCGTCAAGCCCGTGCCATGGTCGATATTGTAAAGAGATACAACTGGACCTACATCTCCGCTATACACACAGAAGGTATTTTGCTATTTGTTTTTCCCTAAATGATTTGTTAATCTGCTTTGAGTATGTCAATGACTAAGTAGGCTTGAATTATCCATTAGGCCCTTTCATTGCTGGCAAAGGGTTAGCCCAACATCTGCCTGCTCAATAATCCCCAATGTGCAAGCTAAAGTATGCAAAGTCGCGTTTTGGTTTATTTTGTATCTTTGGCCTGTTCGTTCAGTTTATCCCAACGGAAATCGTTTCTCGTATTGAAAATCTAACCAGTTATTGTTTGTGCCCACGCTTTTAATACTTTGGCAGAAAATATTTAGAACTGTTGAAGATATGTATTCCTCTGTAATGTTTGCTCAGAGCATTTCGGTTTCTCGAACTCAGTGCATTATTGTGACCTGCAAGAAATGCGTTTGAAAATTAGTTTGAGTTTAAACCAGATGTTCAGATTACTTTGGGTGGTTTTGAGAATGACAAGAACTGTATCTGTTATTGTGCTGAGATATTGTTGCAGTAGATTCTCGTTTGTAACAGATCAGTGCGAGCAGTAAGATGGTAGAAATATTTGGAAGTGAACATGCAAATATAAAGGCTCAGGCCTCTATAATGATGGCCAAGTTCAGTAATAATGTTGTGTTACGGATATCCTACAACCAGTGTATAATGATTTAAGGGTTAAGATGGTTTGATACGTTTGAAAGAACTGATTTAATACTGCAGGATTCCCGCAAAATGAGAAGCAAGGTTAAATCAGGAAGGACTGATTAGAAAATTCCAAACTTTAAGTTTTAGCATTTGAAACAGGAGGGGATTATTGTTGTGAACCATGTTTAGTTGAATCCCCAACTCTCAACCAGAATGCAGCTGAGTGCCAAATACATTGTATTGGATACATTGACTATAAAGCAAACCACTTTACAGTCAAATTGAATTTATTGCAATCAAATGTACTTTATTACGAGCTTCACAAGGCAACAAAACAAAGTTGTACAGACTGACATTGATGAAATAGAGAAATAAACAAGTTTGAATTCTGTTATATTAAGTAGCCAAATTTTAAACTGTTATATCCCTCAAATCAATTGGAAAAAAGTAATCCACCAAAAGCCACTTGATGACAATAAATTGCTGCATTTAGTGCATCTTCAGATTGTGAGTCGCTCCAAAATGAGTTGTCTACTTTGCACAAGGATTGTGATCCTGAAATAAAAACAACAAATGTTGGAGACACTTTAGCAATCCAGGTACAGCATCTGTGGAAAGAAGCAACAAGATAACATTTTAGGCCTGTCCTTTCATCAGAGCTGATTATAGTTCTGAGCCTGGAGGACAACTTTAAAGAAACATTTTTGTTTTTAAATCACTTCATGTGCAGGTTAAGAATGTTGAGTTTGACAAGGCAAAGCATTTAACAAGGCAAGATTGGTGTGCATAGCTGCATCTGATGATGGAGAGTTTTTTTTCCTTTGTAACAGCAATACTGTATTCTATTCACTTCCATGGTAGACAAATAGGAAAATGTTTAGCAGACTTTCACTGCATGAGTTATGTATAAGCAATATATTGATATACAGAATGAAATACTATCATTACTTAAATTCATATTGCCTCAGGGCGAAGTTAGTCATTGTGACATTCACAGATTTTGACAATTTTTATGCCTGTGCCTATTTGGAAGGTAATTACAGATGTTAGTTTGATTGATTGTTAAGAAGTGCACGGGTGGCCTATAACATAACGGGCATAGCACCCCGTTCAGAAGGTTTTTCTTCCCTGGTAAGATTCAGTTCTGATAATCCAATGACTATTTTGGTAACACATGATGGAACTTTGATCAGACAAGCCCAGTGGTTGGAGACATTAACTTTGAGATATCTAACAAATTTGTATGACAGTCTTCCATCAACGATCTAAGCTAAGGTGTTAATCAATTTAAAACCGATGTTAAAATAGCAGACAGGAAAGTGCCATAAAGGTCGCAGCAAACTTTCTATGCCAGATTTCCAAGCACTACCCTTCTAATTAAATACTTCATTAAAGGGAGATGGGTAGGGAATTTGAACTGAGGACTAAACTTAATGCAAAACATTTTGGCTGGAAGCAAATTTGAAGTTATATAAGCAAATGATAATACCTCTGAGTTTCTGGAATTTTCAAGGGGATAGTAGAATGCATACATTTTCCTTGTTGTGATCTTGGTTGAGACCAGTAACATATTTATTTATTGATTTCTTTTTAGAATCCAAAAATCCAAGTAGTTATGAAATGAAGGAAGCCACAAAGTTTAAATTAAAAATATTTTAATGCACAAAAAGTAAAGAACATGAATACTAGTAACTACACTGTATTGTAAAAAGTCAGTTATATTAGAGATATTAAAACTACATTGGGCAAAGTGACTTATTTTCTAGAAAGAACTTCTTAACGCAAATTTCCTGCTTTACCCATTTGATCTACAACCCTAAACCCAGCCAGATATTTCATCCTAAATTGGAAGACTGATCACTTGGTTTGAGTACAGCTTCAACGTGAGTGCTGAGATTTGTAGGGCCTTCCATTTACTTCTGCCAAGGTTGTCCCTTCAAGTTTCCGCTAATAGTTGTAGACTCCACATTCAACACAGGTGTCACTAGCATCTTAAGCATAGCCATTTCAGGTCAGAACTCTCCTTGCTCTAATATTCTTTCTTGTATCTAAAACTCTCTCTCTCTTTTGAACATGGTTCAACTTACTGTTAAAAATGCTTCAATTAACAAGAGTTTTAAAACCTTTTAGCCAGTACACAGTATTTCAAATGAACTCTGCTTGAAAAAGATGTTTATTGCTCTGCAGTCAGATTGTTCTAAACATAAGAAAACCCCACTTGAAACAGAACCATTCCCACAATTTGCTCACCCCTTAATTAACTGGTTGACCCTTTTTCTGTATTATCTCCGAGGCACCTTGATCATAATAATTTATTGGAAACCAGGCGCTTAATCAGAAATCAACTCTGAGAGAAACCTAAACCTTAAAGGGACCATCAGCCAGCATAAAAAATAGAATTTTTCTCTCAAAAGCATGTGGGCCATCATGCTGCAGTTCCCTAGTTTTCAAGTCCACACATCATATCTGAACAGCTTGTGTCAGTCCTCCAAAACTGTTCTGAATAGCTTGGAGGTGCTTTAAAATTGAAATTAGTCCAACAGATTCCTTCTATCAGTGTTATCGTTCTATCAGTAGCCTGGTAATCCAATAGTTATAGCATTTACATTATAACTGCAAGTTGTAGATTTCAGCAATGCGGTTGACTGTTAACTGTCCTCTGAAATGTTCAGTTCAATGACAATTAGAGATGGGCAACAAATGCCGGCTTTGCCAGCGATGCCCACATCACATGAAAGAATGAAGCAAACAATTACAATGTCAAAGTATGTGCATATTAATTTGTTAGTTCTCACTCAAGTCACTACAAAATCACACATTGTTTCCCTAATGCATGTGACCTATTGAGTTAATTTCATAAATGTGCCTGATAAATCCAATAGTTCATTTCTAACTCATAAACTGGACCACTTTCCGCTCACTTTGCTCTGACTCTTAAATTTAATTTTGTATATGACATTCACAGAGTGGTTTGAGTATTGATACTGTCTGATTCACAACCTTAAAGCAGATTGTTGGTAATCATAGCCATCAATAAATTATGTTTGTCTTTTGGAAAATTTTTAAAAAGGAATTCAAAATGTATGGAGGGAAGGAGAGGATATTCAATGCAATGCAGATGTAAGGCAGATGGTGACATTTGAATTCAATAAAAAGCTGAGATTAAAAGTCTTAACGATGACCATGAAACCATCTGGTTCACTAATGTCCTTTAGGGTCTGTCATCCTTACCTGGTCTGGCCTGCATGTGACAATATGGTTGACTCTTAAATCCCCTCAGGCATGGGCAATAGATGCTGGCCCAGCTAGTGATGCCCACGTTGCTTGAACGAATGAAAAAAACGCAAATGTGGAGTGATTCATTTTGGTAAGAAAAACAAGGAGAGACAATGTTAAATAAAGGGTGTAACTCTAAATGGGATGCATGAGAAGAACCTGGGTGTATTTATGCATAAATCATTGAAAACGGCAGGACAGATGGAAAGTGCAGTTAATAAAACATAGAATTCTGGGCTTTATTAATAGGGGCATAGAGTACCAGAGCAAGGAGGTTGTGTTGAACTTGTGTAAGACACTATTTAAATCTCAGCTGAAACATTGAATCCAGTTCTCGCTATTGCACTTTAGGAAGGATGTGAAGGCATTAGAAAGGGTGCAGAAAAGATGAATGAGAATGGTTCCAGGGGTGAGGGACTTCAGTTATGAAGATAAATTGGAGAAGTTAGGAATGTTTTCCTTGGAGAAAAGAAGGTGGAGAGGAGATTTGATAGAGGCATTCAAAACCATGAGGGGTCTGAACAAAGGCAAAAGAGAGAAATTGTTCCCACTTGTGAAAGGATTGACAACAAGAGCGCACGGATTTAAAGTAACTAGTAAAAGAAACAAAAGCGATACAAGGACAATTTTTTTAACATAGCAAGTAGTTAAGATTTGGAGTGCACTGCCTGAGAGTGTGGTGGAGGCAGGTTCAGCTGAAGCATTCAAAAGGCAATTCGACTGTTATCTGAAAAGAGAGAATGTTCAGGGTTACAGAGAGGAGGTGAGAGTATGGCAGTAGGTGAGTTGCTCATTCGGAGAGCTGGTGCAGACACGGTAGGTCAAATGGCCATAACAACTCTGTGATACAACTTTGTAATTCTATGTACACACCTTTATATATATTTAGGAAATGCAACAGTGTTGACTTTCTTTCACGATATTTCTGGTAAAGCTGTGGAAGATGCAGGTGGTGTTAGAAAGTGAGCTTCAGGTCGATCAACTGCACCTCAAAGAAAAGTTAATTTAACACCAATGATTCTAAGAATTTGATGAGCAGAATTATTCAATGCTCCCGAGTTCCACATGGACTGCTGCAGTATAATATAATAATAATCGTTTATTGTCAGAAGTAGGCTTCAATGAAGTTACTGTAAAAAGCCCCAAGATCAAACTCATTCTCCGAGTTTGGACCAGCTGTTTCTGTCCCTCGGTCTCCTGACATCATCCTGATGAGCAACAATTCTCAGTGGGCTAATTTCTTTCCAACATTTGAATATTTCTGCCTTTCGATTCCGCCCCTTGCGGCTTGACACCAGTGAGTCACAAGCACATATCTGACTGTCTGTACTGAGAGCCAGCGCTGGAAATACTGCACATGTTTGCCAAACTCAGATGCATGATTTTGCAGGAGACAATGACCATCTGGAGCATTAAATTCAATTTAACTCAATGACCATTGAATTTGTGGCCAATGTTCATAAACCCCTGTCACACAAAGTACTCAAACCAAGCTAGAGTTGCTAACAATTTTTGGTACAGTTTCCTAGGTTGCTATGACTCATTTTTCCAATGTTACATGGAGCTAGTTTGACTATCCGCAACTTCTGGTTACCCCTGCTGATGTTGTTGTGTCTGCCCACATGTTAGAGTGGTACGTAGGTGAAATAGAGATGAAGGTAACAAGTTGCCTCATTTGAGTTGCACCAGTACAGCCTTCAGTCTAGGGTTAAGAAGCAGAGATTGGCTCTGTTCCTTGAATGGACCATTTTATTAACATATTAGTTACAGGAGTGGTTGGGAAATATATGTACTTTAGGGTGAAGCTTCTTACAATGATTGAATTGGTAATAAGAATTGCTGAATATATATGGATTTTCAATGCAAAGAATTAGGAGGCAGTCCCTGAACAGAATTGATTGAATTTGATCTCAGTCTCTAGTAATGTCTGTTCTCTCTGAACTGACACTTGTCTGGTTAAATCTTAACCTAACAGACTACAAAATTCTGTATTTGTGAAGTGAAAATACAAAAGTAATCAGTATCAATGCCAGTAGAGTCCTTTGATAAGGTTGTTTCATTTGTCATAGCTGCTGAAAGGAAGTATATTTTTAGGTTCCCTCACCAATGGAAAGCATATATAAATTAGCCCATTTATAACATACTTTTCGACTGCCTTCTAATGTCAGCCTTGTAAAGGTTACTAATGCACTTAGAAATGTCAAGCTCTGCATGTCTTTAGGGGACATTGTCTATGAAACTTAATTTAAATTAAACCTGTGCCACTTTGCAAAGCTGTTAATTAGCATATTTACAGTGTCTGCTGCGGATACAACAGACACACACAATTGAAGGTTTGGTGTGGATGGAAAATGGCTCTGCTGGTTGATGTAGATGGGAGAGAACAGAATAACACTGACACTTTTGGAGGAGGTTACTACCTGAATACCTGCTGTTCCAAGTCACAGAGAAGAGAACATGACAAAGGCTGGGGAAACAGCAAAGCAGGCAAATGTTAAATTACAGTAATAATTAGGTGCAAAATTATATTTATAGTTAAACCTATATCTGGCAAAATGTGCAATGTTGGGGGATTCTCAGTCATACACATATATATTTTGGTTGCACAGTTTATGGTTTAAGAAATAGTAATGAAAGATTTTAAATATAACAATTATTTGAATGCTCTTAGAACAGTTCATCTATTACAGTCTGACAGCCATTCAAAAATGATTCTGTTATGTAGGTAGCTAATTCTTTCAGGCTGTGAGATATATTCTGAGCAATAAATTATAAATCAATAACTTACAAAAACATTGGGAATTGCATTTGAATTCATTATTAGCAAATCGGGGGCTAATTTAATAAGAATTAACTGTGATTATTTGGCTAACAGGGATTGGTGCAACTTATGTGGATGGAAATGTTTTTGAATTATTCTCTTGAGCAGAAAATGCACCTATTACAAGTGCAGTCAGTAGCAATGCATGTTGCTTATTACTAAATTAAAAATAAGGTTGAAAGTGTTATTTCCAACTTTTGAAACTCTAGCCAGTTTAATATCCAGCTTACATTGTATCATCAAGGGACACATTTAATGATAACGCAGATGTTAGTGGAAGAAAGCAGTGTGGCAACCTTCATAACAGTCTGGCAATTCAAGCAATAGTGCCTATTTGAACTTATATGTGGCACCAGCAGTTTTGTTACTGTGAGAGCAGGTTCAGATTATCTCACCACTTAAACATTGCATCTGAATTATTACAGGGTACATCACAGCTTCTTTACAGCATAATTGAAGAGGAAACATGGGGGGTGGTGATATGTAGTCTTTTGTCTGCCTGTAGGACACTTTATAATGATACTTTTCAACACCATTCTTGTCCTGATTGCCAACTATAGACCTCTAACGCCTAATTGATTCACGGAAATCTAATGTTTTCAGGATGTTGCTTTGTCAACTGTGTCGCATTTCCCCAGCAATTTTACTTGAGTTCTTTCTACTGAGGGAGGGCATTAGTAAGAGAGGCTGTAATTAAAGTTTTATTTAGGCTCTAATGTGAGGCTTTATTTTCAGAGTCAAAATGCAGTATTATGTTCCCAGTATTACAGCCTGCATTTAGAATGACATTCAAATCAGATGGAGGTACTTTGATTTAAACACAGATGATGAGTGATGTTTTAGGATTGCTTATAATTATGTACTTTGTAATATTTAATGGAGTGTGTTGCAAAACATGTATCATGCTGCCAATTCAACCACTGAATGGTAAGGTATCATTTGTGTTATACTGGAATGTAAATGTAGAGATTCATGTAAAACTAAAGATACTTCTTAATTAAAACTGCCCATTGAATAAATTAATACATAAACTAAAATTTGGTCTTGTCCCACAATAATCCACAGAGCTCGACTATTTGTTACTCTTAACCATATAAGAACGAAGAAATTGTATTTGATCATTTGTTCATAGGTTAGTCCCACCTTTTCACTTTCACCCCGTGTTCCTCAATTCCTTCTTGCTTCTCACATGTACCAAATCGTTCCTCAAATTCAATTTTCTGTTTCAATCATCTTCCTGCATAATATATTCCACAACATTGTTAAGTATTCGGTGAATAATCTTTCATCTGACTTCCCTTTTTAATTCTATCTTCCTGACGGACATAATCTCTTACATGTGAAACCTACACAATGGCAAACAATTTAATTTAATCAACTTTTCCGTCTTTATCAGTATAGTTCGAGTAATATATCAGGCAAAAAAAGTAATTTATTCCATCTCGTCTGTCCTCCAAACACCCAGTTTTCTGCTCTGATTGCAGAACTGGTAGCTTTTCTTTTTCTCTCCTAGGGAATTTTCAATCCTTCTTTTCTGTTCCACCCTCCACAAGTCCAAAGATGTGCGGGTTAGGTGGATTGGCCATGCTAAATTGCCCGTAGTGTAAGGTTAATGGGGGGATTGTTGGGATACGGGTTACGTGGGTTTAAGTGGGGTGATCATTGTTCGGCACAACATCGAGGGCCGAAGGGCCTGTTCTGTGCTGTACTGTTCTATGTTCTATGTTCTATGTTCTAAGTCTAACAGCCTATGACTTAAAAAAAAACAGTTGCCTAAGTTTACTATTTACCTTTGACAGACTTAAATTTAAATGGCATTCCATTGTCCACAAATGTGGATTTTCCGAAGGTCTTTCCCGCATCCTTATTCTCAAATTCTATGAAAACAGAACAAGCCCACCATCATAATTTTGAAAACTTTAATGACAGCACCTCAGTATCCTCTTTTAGAACGAGAATAAGCCCAAATCTTTTTCTGCATAACCAGTATGGCAGATAATTAAAACAAAGGAGAAAATATCCAATCTATTTAATTCTGTAAAAATGGCTGATGATGGTTACACGAAAGGGAAAATGCTGGAAAATCTCAGCAAGTCTGGCAGCATCTGTAGGGAGAGAAAAGAGCTAACGTTTCGAGTCCGATGACTCTTTGTCAAAACTTTTGACAAAGAGTCATCGGACTCGAAACGTTAGCTCTTTTCTCTCCCTACAGATGCTGCCAGACTTGCTGAGATTTTCCAGCATTTTTCCTTTCGTTTCAGATTCCAACATCCGCAGTAATTTGCTTTTATGATGATGGTTACAATCTGAAATGTTATCCTCATACATGGTCAGAGAATGAATATAAACACAGATTGAAAAGGAAAAGCTGAATTTATAATATGAACAAGCTGGACAGAATTTAATGGTCGCAATGGTGGGTTAGCCAATGGCCAACGAGCCAGCCAGTAGCAACCCCGCAGCAGCCATTCTGGGCACCAACACAACTCAGTTTAACAATGGGGGTTTTGGCATCTGCAGGGGGAATTCCCATCTCCAAGAGTTGCTGGGTGAGAGGAGTGGCCACCGTTGGGACTGTGGTAGGTCCAAGGTTGAGAATTGTCACTGGAGCCCTGGAGGGAAGGTCAGTGAGGTGGGCTCACTGGGGCCTGTCTGGATAGCCTAGCCAGTCAGTGGGAAAGGGAGTCAATTTAAAGGGCAGGCAGAGGTCTTCACATGGTGACAGCCCTTGTTGGACATGGACTGACAAATACGAAGTACCCCTCAACAGGCTACAAGTACGCTTGCATGGTAGGGTGACCAAGGCACTGGAATGTGGCAACTAGGGGCTTTTCACAGTAACTTCATTGCAGTGTTAATGTGTGACAAAGATTATTTAAAAACCTGTTCCATGTCTTCAGGGATTGTCCTTAATTTGACTGTCTTATCTGTATCCCTTATCTCCAGGACAGACTGTGCGAGAATGAGTCTGGGAGTCTCCTCCCCAATCTACCCCCACTCTTTCCCCCCAACTCCATCCTGGCTTTATGGTCACCAGCATCCACCCTTCCTTCCCTGCTCTTTATGGTACCTACGCTACCTCCCCAATACCACTCCCAGCATCAACATCCCCTTCCCCCCCAATATTGCTGCCAGGGTGCACTTGGTTTGCCCACATGGTGAGGCCCTGCCGCCACTGGTTGAATACCAGGAGAAACAGAATGATGCATCTAAGTGACCACTTAAATCCTAGAATTTGCAGTGCAGATGAAGGCTATCCGGCCCATTGAGTCTGCACCAGCTCTTGGAAAGAGCACCCACTCAACGCCCACATCTTCACCCTATCTCCGGTAGCCCGACCTAACCTTCTGGACACTAATTGGCAATTTAGCATGGCCAATCCACCTAACCTGCACATCTTTCGACTGTGGGAGGAAACCGGATCACCCGGAGGAAACCCACACAGCCACGGGGAGAAAGTGCAAACTCCACACAAAGTCACCCGAAGCCGGAATTGAACCCGGGAGCTGTGAGGCAGTAGTGCTAACCACTTGGCCTCTGGGTGGGAAGGCAATCCTCCACCCTACCCTCGTTGTACTAAATTTGCAGAAGTGTCTTGGGTGCTTAATGCACTGTAGTAGTTTGGTGTCAAATTCTGTCTGCTAACGTTCCTGTGGCATGCCTTGGGACTATATTGCTAAATTAAATGCATTATCGACATGTAAGTGGTTGGTCTTGTCATTGTTGAGATGTTCAAAGCAATCACAGATGAATTACCAAAGTATTCAAGTGCAGATTAGTAGATATGCATGACAAAGACAGTGGGGTTGCTGGTGGAATTCGCATGCAAAAACAATAGGTAAATTAAACCACAACCACAGAATTATTGCAGCAAAGGAGGTTATTCGGCCCATCATATCTACACGGTCCCCCTGAATGAGCAATTTGCCCGGTGCCATTCATGGTCTTCTATCCGTAACCCTGCATATTCTGCCCTTACAAATAACAGTCTAATTCGCTTTTGAATGCCTCTATTGCACCTGCCTCCACTCTCGGGCAATCCGGACCGGACATTAACTAATCACCACGTGAAAACATTTTCCCTCATGCCGTCTTTGATTCTTTCGCCAGTGACTTTAAAATTGTATCCACTCGTTCTTGGTCCTTTTACTAGTGGACACATTTGCTCTCTATCTATTCTGTTCTTATATTTTCTTCTGTTGAAGCTTATTTCAACCCATTCCGGATAGATTGGATAAATATCGCCTTGCCATTATAAAGACGAAAAGATAAAGATCAAAAGTGGAATGAATTTGAATAGTTGCTATTGAGCCTAGTTTACTGCACATAAGTGTAAAATGTCATGAATTAATTAGAATTAAATTAGCAGTTTTCTCTCTCAAAATAACTGCAGGAGGGCTAAGATGAGGGACACGTGTTTTGCTGCAGGCAGACCTGCTCTCTCTAAGTCATGGTTAATGTTGAGTTTGGTTCAGACTCATTTGTGAATGGAAGACCAATTTTCCGTGAAAACAAAATATTTGATTTTCCCTTTTTGCTAATGAAGTGTAGGAAACCATTATTTTGTGACCTAATTTCTGAGGAAAAGATTGAATTGACTATAGGGAAACAATATAAGCAATCATAATGCACCCCCAGTAACGATCAAAGGATGATTCGCAAGCAGCTATGAAGCCATTTAACCGATTTAATTGTTAAACGGCCCCTGAGGAATGTTGATTGATACAAGTTGCATGCCGGCGGAGAAAATCCCATACCCGGGCAGTAGCTGTTGCCACTTTCTCCGTCTCGAGTGCTTTGAAATGCAGAACAGGAAGTGCTGTTAATTTTTGACACAAAGCAAAATACTAAAGAAGGGTCATCACGATCTGAAACGCGCCTGGATTTTCAGCGCTTGCTGGGTTTGGCCAATGGTCCCGCTCAAATCTTCCGACTTTTTCATGGCTCCTCCATCCCACTGTGAGCGGGAGAATGGTGGCAGCTGGTTTCGGCGGGACTAGAAGATCCCGCCAGTGGGAGGGGCCGGAAAATCCTGTCCACCTGTGTCATCTCCATAGATGTCGCCTGACCTGCTGACTTCCCGATGATTTCCTGCATTTTCTGTTTTTATTTCTGTTCGTTTTTGACACTGGGAATTGTATCCACATTTCACCCTGAATCAACTATTTTGGGGTCGCACATTCATTATTGAATTTTAGTTATTGAATCTCTATATTTGTTCCAGCAAAATCATAGCGTGACATAAAGGCCTGAATTCTCTGGTTGTTGCGATTCACTTTTCCCGCTGGCAGTTCCCATGGGGTGGCTTCAATGGGAAATATAGTGCGGGATTTCCGGAGCACCCCACCGTGTGCTTTTCAGTGGTGGAGGCAGCCCGCCAGCGGGATCTAACAACCCCGCCGTTGTCAATGGGATTTCCCTTGTCGGCAGGAAAACTGTGCACTGGTGTGGGACCGGAATTTTCTGCTGGTGTGAACAGCGGGAAATCCAGCCCCATAGAGTCCCACCACCAGCAAATAGCGTGTCGCCGAGAGACAGGCGGCTGGAGAATCGTGCCCAAAATCTCCATGGCCTGAATTTTTCACAATATTTAAGGGTGCGCTTCGAGCCCAGTATATAAGAACATAAGAACTAGGAGCAGGAGTAGGCCATCTGGCCCCTCGAGCCTGCTCCGCCATTCAATGAGATCATGGCTGATCTTTTGTGGACTCAGCTCCACTTTCCGGCCCGAACACCATCACCCTTAATCCCTTTATTCTTCAAAAAACTATCTATCGTTATCTTAAAAACATTTAATGAAGGAGCCTCAACTGCTTCACTGGGCAAGGAATTCCATAGATTCACAACCCTTTGGGTGAAGAAGTTCCTCGTAAACTCAGTCCTAAATCTACTTCCCCTTATTTTGAGGCAATGCCCCCTAGTTCTGCTTTCAACGGCCAGTGGAAACAATCTGCCTGCATCTATCCTATCTATTCCCTTCATAATTTTATATGTTTCTATAAGATCCCCCCACATCCTTCTAAATTCCAATGAGTACAGTCCTAGTGTACTCAACCTCTCCTCGTAATCCAACCCCCTCAACTCTGGGATTAACAAAGTGAATCTCCTCTCCACACTCTCCAGCGCCAGTACGTCCTTTCTCAGGTAAGGAGACCAAAATTGAACACAATACTCCAGGTGTGGCCTCACTCACACCTTAACACAGGTGTGGCCTCACTAACACCCTAACTCACACTACAATCACACTAGAAGACATCGGGCACATGTCCTGATGTCATTACACACATCCACCAACATCAATAAGCTTGTTAAGTCCAGTAAAAATGCAAGTGACGAGAATTTCACATTGCCTATATTATCTATAGGTTGGCTCATGGGCAACATGAGCAGGCGGCCATCCTGTCTTTTTTACTTACCTCAATCAAAGGCGGGATGAAAGTGGGCTGAAGCATTAGCTATCTGAGTTGTTAGGAGTTCAGGTGAGATTTTGGTGTTGCTTCATTATTAAGATTTCAGACTTTTCCCTCTGTTTTCTTTTAGCATTTACGTAGTTAACCTTGTTCTGAGATCCTTTTTTTGTCAATTCTATTGGAGCATTTCTGCCCATTGCAGCCTTTAGGGCGAAGGGCAGTGTCATCTGCATTTCAGACATGGGGATTCTGTTCTCCACTGTGGGCAGCTCATCCTCTGGGGAGGAAAGGAACCAAGTGGCTGGGAGGCCAGGTATCCGCAGATAGTGTCAGAGGGAAAGACCCGTGAGATGCGAGGCGCAGGCACAGGGCCAACAGGATGACCAAGGCAGACAACATCCCAGAAGACACTACTATCCTGCTGCAAGAGTGTACAGGCAGCAATCCAGCTATCTCAATATGCCCGAGGTCCAGTGCCACAGGTGGCTCCGCCTCTCATTATGCCACATGATTGGGTCAGGCTGCCTCCAACTATGTGAGTGGGCACCCAATGCCAGTGGCCCTGAAGGTCACTACAGCCCTCACTTTTTATGCATCCGGGTAATTCCAGGGGTCAATGGGGATCTGTGTAGTCTCCCAATCAGCTGTCCATGGCTGCAGCAAGTTCCTATCTGATACTTTTTTCAGATGAGTCCACACATTCATTCATTACTGAATGAAATCAGACCAGCCAGGCTGAGCTAGCCAGAGGCTTTGCAGCAATGGCTGTGTTCCCCTGTATCCACTGTGCCATCAATTCCACTCGTGTGGCCATGAAGGCTCCAGCAGATCAGTCCGGTGCCTTTGTTATTGGCAGGGTTACCACTCCATGAACATCCAAATCGTATGCGACCCAGGACCCAGATTCTTGAAGTCTGTGCAAGGTACCCTGGCAACCCACATGGCTCGACACTCCCAGGTGCCAAGGCTCCAGTTGGCTGGATGGTTGTTTTCTGGCTTACAAAAGGTATCCATTGAAAACGTAGTTCATGGTGCCACTCCAGCACCCTAGGATAGAGGCGGAAGAGAGGTACAATCATCATCATGCCACCACAAGGGCGGTGGTTGAGCGGACTATAGGGCTCCTGAAGGTGAGGTTCTGCTGCCTGGCTCATTCTGGAGGAGCCCTGCAATACACTCTAGAGCGAGTGCCACTTATCATTGTGGTCTGCTGAGCTCTTCTTCAAAAGTCAGTGGAAGCAGAGTCTTTGAATATTTTTAAGCCAGAGTTGGATAAATTGTTGATTAACAAGGGGATGAAAGGTTATTCGAGGTAGGCTGGAATGTGAGGTTGAGGTTACAGTCAGATTGGCTATGATACTATTGAAGGTGGAGCAGACTTGAAGGGCCAAGTGGCCTACTCATGCTCCTGATTCATAAGTTTGCAATATCACTCATCACGCATCCAAACTAGGTTAAACTGATATAAAGGCAAATCGCTGTGCACATGTTGGATGCTGGGTTTGCCACATTACAACACTGACTACACTTCAAAAAGTACGTTGTAAAGCACAGTAGCTCAGTAGCACAGTGGATAACATTGTGGCTTGCCAGGGTCCCAGGTTCGATTCCCCACTGGGTCACTGTCTGTGCGGAGTCTGCACGTTCTCCCCGTGTCTGCGTGGGTTTCCTCCGGGTGCTCCGGTTTCCTCCCACAGTCCAAAGATGCGCAGGTTAGGTGGATTGGCCATGCTAAATTGCCCTCAGTGTCCAAAAGGGTTAGGAGGGGTTATTGGGTTACGGGGATAGGGTGGAAGTGAGGACTTAAGTGGGTTGGTGCAGACTTGATAGGCCAAATGGCCTCCTTCTGCACTCTCTGTTCTATGTTCTAAAGCACTTTGAGCATCTGTGGATGTGAAAAGTGCCATATAAATGCAAGTCTTTCTTTCTATCTTCAACTCTATTCGTATAACCTTCTACTCCTTCCTCCTTATGTGCTTAGCAAGCTTTTCCTTAAATGCATCTGTGGCCAGGATTTTACAGCCCCACCTGTCCAGTGGATATCCTGGCCCTGCTGAACTGAATGGAGATTTAAATGGCTGGTCACATCCACCAGGGGGAGGCACGCTGAGGCAGGGCCATAAAATCCTGGCCTATGTTATTTACCTCAGCTACTCCATCTGATCGTGAGCTCCACATTTTAATCGTCCTTTGGGTAAAGATGTTACTCCTGAATTTTATGTTGGATTTATTGGTAAGTATTTTATACATATGGAGTCAGGATCTTGAGCTTCTAAAAGCTGTAACAATTTGTCATGTATCACTTGTGAGGGTGAGAAGGGAAAGAGGAAAACAATGGCTCAAAATCCTCAAGGACTGCCTGCAGCTTTGCCAGATGTCACTCGCCTGATAGTCCCCTTCCACACAGATGTCCACCACCCTCTTTTCAAATAGCAATATAAATTGTGGCTCTCATCTGCCTGCTCCCTATCATTGTGTGCGAGCTTAACTTACATTCAAAAGAGAATTTTTGTGTGCTTGTGAGGAGGCGGGGGGGATTAGTTTTACTGACGTGTCAGGAGGTGAGTAAAGTGATGAGTACAGAGCACTGCTGTACGCAATAATGGAAGTGGAATGAAGTGTGTAGTGACTGCTCCTTTTCCGAACCGAGAACCTTTGTGAGTGCTGTGGCAACAGTGGGCAGCATTCTCTGTTGGGAGACTAAGGGTGGGATGCATTGTTGCCCGACGCCAACACCATAATTGGTGATCAGGCGGAGAATCTCTTTGGTGCCAAAATCGGAAGTGGTGCCTGTTTTCGGATGCTCCGCCCCCTCCAAAACGGCATCATTGGTGAGTCCGCACATGCCGTTGGGATGGCCTCAGGACGTCACCTGAAGGCCCTCCCCTGATGCTCCGCCCCTGAGGGGCCGAAAACCCGATGGGTGTGTGTGCTCTGAGTTTTCGTCAACCTCATGTGGCAGCTGCGGACTGTGTCCAGCGCCGCCACAATTGGGGGGGGGGGAGCTGTTCCGCTGGCCGGGGGGGGGCTTTGGTGAGGGCTGGAGGGACTGGTGGGGGTGGTCCGGGGGCAGCGATGGGGGGGTACAAGGGGGCACTATCTGGCAGGCTGGGTCCATGTGCTGCCGGCTCCATGCTTTACTGCTGCAGATCATTACCGTGCGCATGTGCGGCCAAGGACCCGGCAATTTTCTGGCCGTTTATGTCGGGAACGCTGGGCATTTCATGTGGCGCAGCTTCTAGCCCCCCGATGCACGGAGCATCGGTGTGGGGTGGCGCCAACATCTTCATTGTAAAACTAGACACTTGTTCCAGACATTGCCTCAAAATCGGAGAATCCAGCCCTATGTGTTGCCGTTGAGACTGAATGGTGTGCCATTCGCGTTTCCGTTGGGCGCATCACTCGTTAAGCGAGTCAGTATATGCTTTAAAAATTTTTTTTACAGTGCCCAAATTCATTTTTTAAAGGGCAATTTAGCGTGGCCAATCCACCTACCCTGCACATCTTTTGGGTTGTGGGGGCGGATCCCACGCAGACACGGGGAGAATGTACAAACTCCACACAGACAGTGACCCAGAGCCGGGATCGAACCTGGGACCTCAGCACAATGAGGCCGTAGTGCTAACCACTGTGCCATCGTGCTGCCCCGGAGTCAGTATATGCTAATGGACCAGCACTCTGCTGGTATGAATTCCGAGCAACTCGTGGCCCAGCAGGCTTTCTAACCACTGGGGCCGGAGTGAGTGTTAAAGGGTCTGGCAGCTCGAACCACGGACCTGGCACCAAGTCGCTCCCTTCTATTGCCTCCAGACTGGACACTGCCCCCCCCCCCCCCCCCTCCTCCACCCCCAGCCAACCCATCTATTGTGGAAGGTTTTCCAGCGTATTTTAGCCAATTGCTTCTCCTCCACAGCCATGGTACTCGGGCCCCATTTGTAAATAATTGCACTAATTCGAACCCTGAGAGCGGCAGAGCACCACAGAAGGGTGCGGATCATTCCATGTCCAGGCCGGTAATCATATTTGAATGTATGCAGGTGCCAGTTTTGCATGCCCTCACCGACACCGAGCGCAAACTGCGAGGGAGGGACCGGAGCATGGCGCTGGGCGCAAATCTCTATTTGCGCATGAAGCCCGATTCGCTGCCCAATCACGATTTGCGTTCCTTGCATCGCAAAGCAGACAATCCACCCCAGTACTTCAGCACTAAGTAGAGAGCAGTGAAAGATAAGAGTTAGGAGGTTTACCATTGAAATCCATGTGAGGTCATTAAACTTGTTTTGGTATTTAAGCCATATCCTAGGTGATGGTCCAGACATTGACCCACCCTGTGACCTGATCAGACTCTTGCTGGACAGCCTACCTAGACATCTTGGTGAAGAGAGAACATCTCCCTCCTCCTGCCAAACTACCATGTCTGACATTGTACAGATTCTCACTGACAGATAAAGTGCACCTCCCCTTCAAGATTGAAAGATTAGTTTGAATGGCATTAACAATGTGCGAAATGAACAACCCCCGGTTAGGCAAGCTGCCATCAAATAGCATGAGTAGCACTGACTATCTGTCTATTTTATTTCAATTAATTTGGGACCTTCTTTGCAGTCACATGCTCAGGCATTTGCCCATTCTGTGCATAAAACGATCAGGGCATCACTACTCTTATGTCGTGAAGGTACTTTTATAAATGGATGGATTATGATCACAGTGGCTGGAGGGCTAATAAAGTTTTCCAGCCAAGATCTAGCACAGCAGAATGGCGGTAATTGAAAAATCACAACACAGAGGATTTGATCCCTTTTGAATTGCACAAGGCTTCCTTGCTTCAAATTTACAATGTCGGTATTTCATTGAATAGCAGTGTGATGTGACATCAGTAACAAATAAATCTAGCAAGAAAAATGTATTTCTGGAAAAGGTGCAATCTGCAATAATGTGGAAAGCGCCCCAAATGTATCAAATATACAAGCTGCAATCTGAACTCTTCACACCTAATGGGAATGGGACATGTGAGGTTCAAATATAAACAACCTTTCAGTAACCGGAACTGTGCTGCACATGCACCCATGCCAAGTGGCCACTGGCATACAAAGACCCAGGGGTAGCTGAGAGTCTCATTAACATTAAACATCTGTTGAAAACATTTGGACCCAAACTACATTTTGACAGCAGTGTGGTTGGTACCTGGTGCTCGTCATGGTGCCGAAGAGCAGCCGTCCCAGGAAGATAGTTTTGAAATGTTTTTCCAAGTGCCAGGAGGTGCAGAAAGAATGGGTAGGGTCCCAGAAAGAACCCTCAAGCTTCTTTTGTCTCTGAATTTCTATGCCCGCTTGAGAACCCCATGTCACCAACCTTGCCGGGGACTATTCCTGCTGGTCCCTGACTGAATTCTCCTGCTACACTCACACAACATTTGCATGATTAATGGCAGCTTTGGATGGGAATTGGACCTATTCGAGTGAGGCCTGGGCATTAAGATGGCCGAGACTTCACAGTGAATCAGGGTGAGCTTGATGCCTACCCTGCCAGCCCCTATTTCACTCTTTGCATTGAGTTAACTTCTGGGCTATAATGTAAAAGATGAACATTTTGCATGCCACAGCGCCTTCAAGCAAGTTCCTGAATGGACCTTGAAACACTTGTCGCTGTGAGCAAACGGCTGCAAGATGGTGTTATCCTTCCTGATCTTGATCAGTAGGTCTCTTCAAAAGTGGTTAAATTAAAAATAAAACATTACATTCCGAGCCTAAAATAATTAATTTTATACAATTGAGTCTCAATTTCAATTAAATGCTTCATGGAAAATTAACAACTCTGAGCCGATGATAAACATGCAATTCATAAATAGCAATGTGAAATCTACCGCAAGTGTCTTTTGATACACAGTTAGGTTTAGATTCATCGGGACAGGTATGTCACAGAAACTGGAAGTCCACACATTGTAGCTATCAGGTTAGTATGGAATACTAGTGCAAAATTGTTAAACATAATTCCAAAACCATGTGCAATATATGGGGAGGAGCTTCCAGCACAATCTCTGCAATATGTCCACTGCATTAAAGATTTAATTGGCCTTCACTTTGTAATTGCTCTTGGCAAATAGTTTGTTCATCAGAATCAGCGTCCCCTTTGATTTGATGCCTGCCATCTACCTTAGGGTCAGTATTCTGATACAAAAACTAATGCTTTGCTCCTTGGCACATTCTGCAAATGTAATCCATGATTGCATACTCCACGGCCTTAATTAAAAGTTAACGGATGAAAAACTACAGGCTGCAGTGAACAATTCACTGATATGTATTTCTGGCACACACTAAGGGGCAGCACATCAGAATCATTACCAGATATTTGTGATAAAGTTACTGCATCTAAGTGAGTTAACAGTAACTTTAACAAAAAGCAAAATAAGATCCAGTTCTACCAGAATAGAACGTGATGAATCAGAAATAACATTTTATTCAAAAAAATAAAGTATGAACCATTTCTAAATATCAAAAGATAGCTGACCAAATGCCAATCTGTATTAAATTATCTTTATTCTAAATTCTGAAAATTATTATTTTTAAAATTACATTTTCATACAATGTTCTGTTTAGTATCGATATCCTGCTCAGCCTTTGAGGTGAAGCTGACGATGCTAATCATCTGGGGCGCTTGGTAGGGTTCCGATGGGTATGCCGGTGACTGTTAAGGCCGACCTGTGCCTAGAGTTTTTGCAACAAATAGGGCAGGACATCACAGATGATCAAGTATTGGTCAAGCAGCTGGCTGAGGATTACCTCCTTGCATTTTCTTTCTGGTAGACATTTGCTTCTGCAGGAGGCTGCACTGTTTTTTTATTTGATTGATCCAGGTGCAGGCGAGCGTTTCCCAGGACTTGAAGTTAATATCAAACCATCAAGTGAACCCTTCAGAGTGTCTTTGCAACTTTTTCTTTTGACCACTATGGATGTGCATCCAGGCTCATGCTCTCCACAGAGCGTCAGGTATCCTGGCTTCATGACCGATCCAACTCAGCTGTGACTATCTTAATACAGCTCGGGTGAGCACTTGAGGGGCTGACATCTGATCTGCAGAAACTGCAGAAGGTAGCTCAGGGAAAGTAGTTAAGCTTCTTGGCATGGCACAGTTCAAGTCTCACATGCATAAAGCAGAGCGACAAGTCTGTTGCTTTGTCGACTTTCAGTCAGGTTGGCAGACTTTGTCCTCTTTGTTCTCAGGCTGGTGTTCGAAGCCTGCCGAAGGCTAAAATTGCTGTGATAATTCCTGCTTGTATCTCGTCGTCAATATGGACAGCTGGAGAAAGTGTGCTGCTGAGATTTGTGAATATATCCACTGCTGTCAGGTTCTGGTCATGGACCAAAACTGTGGGTTTGAGATAGGTTTTCCTGCAGAAGGCGGGCAGGTACATTACTTCAGTTTTCCTCATATGTTCAAAAGATATAGGTGCACAGTAAGGCCATTTGGCCAATCGAGTCTCCTCCGCCACTCGATCATGGCTGATCTCATTTTGGCCTTAATGAGATCAGCCACCATCTTGCCCATTCTGCATAACCCTTCAACCCATTACCAATTAAAAATCTGTCGAACTCCTCCTTAAATTTACTCATTATCCCAGATTCACAACCCTTTGAGAGAATTAGTTTCTCCTCATCTCTGTTTTAAATTTTCTACCTCTTTTCCTAAGACTATGACCTCTCATTCTGGAGTGTCCCACAAGAGGAAGCATCTGCTCCACGTCTACTTTATCCATACCTTTTATCATGCTGATTGTAAGGTCACAATTGTGCATGCATTGGAGAACACATCCCTGCTACACTGCACGCCCACCTCTGAACCAGCAGCTAATGCACAGTCATCAGCAAACAGAAAATCGCAAAGACATTGGTCTTTCCCTGGGGCCATCTCAGATTGAGTAGCTTGCCTTCCATGAGTTATCTGATTCCAATGCCAGGTTTACCATCATGGAATGTATTGGAGAGTACAGCAGACAAGAACATGCGTACATCGTGACTACTATCTTATTGCCTTGCATATACTAATTAGCATATTTAGGAAGGTAAGTTAACTTACTGAGAGATGGTTCTTGACTGAAATGCCTACAGACTAGAATTTCTTTCTGCTTCTTTCCTTGACCTCCCTGAAAATTTGAACACTTTCTCCAAGCTTCTCTGCAGCTGAACCTTTTGTTAAGAAGGTGAAGTTTGTAGAATGGCACTGTTAAAAGATTATCCTCACCGGCTGCCATTATTCCATCATTGCAACTCATCTGCCCACAGCTTGGATTAAGTTGTTAGAGACGAGGAGCCTATGAAGCAGAGAGGATCATTTTTGCCCTGTCTGGGCAAAATGAGTATTTGTGCATTCTGTTCTCCTTCTTCTCTACATTTCTTCTTCAGCAGCTGATTCAGCTGTTCTCCACAAAAAACAAATCCTCTCAAGAAACTAGTAAAAACTTTAAGGGCGCGATTCACCCAAAATATTTCTCTGTGCAGCTTTGGGCGCATTTGGCAGTGTGTTTCTCAGTGGCTGCAGTGCTGAAAAACATCTGGCTATTCAATGGCACTTTGACATTGCTTTTGGCCTTGGGAGATTCTCTCCGCCAAGCCCATATTTGGACTGATTTCCTGCTGGCGAGCTGATGGAGAGACTCCTCGCAGATTGGGGCCATTTTGGAAGGCCGTCTCAATCGTACCCACTTTGCCCCTTCTGCCCCCCCCCTCCCGGTTTTGAAGCCCCCGTCTTCTCCACCCTTGGGGAGACCCCTCGACCCTGGTACAGCGCCCTCCAGGCTCGATCCCTGGTATTGCCAACCTGGCATCCGGCCACCTTGGCACTGTCAGACTGGAATCCTGGCAGTGCCCAGGTACCCAGGCTCTGAGGGAGTACTAGGGTACTACCCTGCCTGGTCCATGAGCACCTCGGAGCCTCTCATGGCTCAGGAGACCCCTCCACCTGGTTGCTGTTACACTTGGTCCACGTTTGGTCCAGTACAAAACGTCGCCCTGGCGTGGTCTCGCAGGTGCGGCCAATGAGTCCGGGGCACCGGGAGAATCCGGCAAACCCATATTTAAACGAGCCATACAGCTCTCACAAGACGTTTTGAGCATTGCAGTTTTCATGAGAGGCTTCTCATGCGATTCAATGACCTTGCCCCAACACCAAGTCAGGTGCAACAAAGCCGTTGAATCATTCTCTAAATGTCTTCCCTGTGAAATGAGGTTTTGAGTTGGACACCAAAAATGATGTGCTTCAAAACACAATTTTAAATTCTATTCCAGGTGAATATATAGACATATCGTAATAGTTATAAGACTGTATACCAATAAATAATGTGTAATCAACTCCAAAAGTCAGGAAAATTAATCATATCATATTCAATATTCCTTCACTTCAATCCAGACACCAATCTGTTTCCAAATTCATCTGGTTTCCTCCTTTGGTGCAGTTTGATTTTTTTTCCCCACCTTTGTTCCTCATTTCTTTGCCTTATGGTCAGGCCCCATTTTGCAATATGGTTAAACCCACCTTGAGCTGCCCGATATGGGAACAGACAGTTTCCTCAAGGTTTGGAGAATTCTGCCCTCAGTCTAGCATCCTCCATTTCAGTGTGAAAGCAGTCGACAATGACTATTGAGTCGATGATGAACTTGTTAAAGTTATCAACCAGGAATCACAAGGCCCAATTGTTCATGCATTCAGGAGTTGTCGGGACATTAATCTGAGGCTGGATTCTCCAGTCCCCCAGTTGCGATTTCCTCAACTGCACGCTGTTCACTTGCAGCCAAATTCACTACACCTGCTGCATGTCAATGGGATTTCTCATTGTAACCACCCCACACCACCGTGAAACCCGCTGGCAAGGGCACGCTGCCAGCAGGAAAAATGAATCCCGATGACCGGAGACTTTCAGCCCTGATCACACTGTCAGGTTCAGTTACACAGAATAACAACAGGCAAGGATGTCATAATTTGCGGAGCTCAAATTCAGTCCTGGAATCTTTGCCTGTAAGTTAACAATGGAACGGCTGTTTATACTGAAACTTTATAAAGCGCTAGTTAGGCCTTATCTAGAATTCTGAGTTCAGTTCTTTAAGAATAATGTGATGCCCTTGAGAAGTTTTAGAGGAGAGAGGAGATTTACTAGTTGTTCCAGAGATGAGAGGCGGAATTCTCCATCTCGCCAGTCGTGTTTTCCGGCATGGTGCTCCCCGGCCGGCAGCGAGATTCTCTATTCCCACAGCTGGCAAATGGGGTTTCCCATTGTGGGCTACCCCATGCCTTTGGGAAATGGGCAGGCGTGGGTGCACTGCCGGTGGGGTGGGAGATCCCACCAACAGAGAATCCCACAGGAGAGATTTTAGTTTCAAGGTGGGGTCGGAAAAATTACATTGTTCTCCTTGGAGCAAAGGGGATTGATTTAAGATTGATAGAATTATAAAATTGTTACGGTGCAGAAGGAGGCCATTTGGCCCATTGTGTCTGCGCCAGCTCTCCAAAGGAGCATTATGGCTTAGTGCCATTCCCCTGCCTTTTTCCCGTACCTCTGTACATGATTTCTATTCAGATAACCATCTAATGCTCTCTTGAATGCCTCAATTGAACCTGCCTCCACCACACTTCTAGGCCGTGCACTCCAGGTCCAAACCTCTTGTTGTGGTGTTCAACATTCTGACATATATGGGTGAGATGAACAAGAAAGAAATCTGTTCCAATTAGGTGACGGTACAAGGCCTAAGGAACACAGATTGAAGCTTTTGGGCAAGTGGTACAGGGATATATGAGGAAAAACTTTTTACACAGTAAGTGGTAATGACTGGAACTTGGCACGAGGGTGCGGAAGTGGAGATGATCAATGATTAGCTAGGCACTTGAAAGAAATAAACTTGCAGAGCTATGGGATGGCGCAGGGGAATGGCACTGATTGGATTGCTCCATGGAGAGCTGGCAAAGACTCAATAAGCTGCTTTCTCCTGTTCCGTAAATGACTTTATAACTCGATGACTCTTCAGCTCCACCATCCTCCCTTGAGGTAGCAGTTCCTGCGAACATATAAAAACACCAAGACTGCACTCAACAGTTTATCAAAGGGACGAGCTGGAGTTAACTGGGAGATAGCCAAAGCCCTTTGTTCCCTTCTGGCCTCTCACAGTGAAAGGCTTACGGTTCACGTTGTGGCAGTAAGTATCAAAAATATTGAGCGAAGCAAAAGAAATGAAAACTCCCGCAAAAAGGAAGAGGAGAGGAAACAAATAATTATAGACTCATAGTGCCGACAAACCTGCTGATGGATACACTGAACTAGTTAGGACATGCTCAAGATTGGTTAAATAATTCAGCAGACTCTGCTGGCAGCTCACTTGTGTTAATTTTCACAGAATATTCATTCAGCATTGATTTTAAAAAATATTTATCATGCCACAGGAGTCCTATTGCATTATTTCCACCTGTGAGCATATCATGACAGGGTGGTTAGTAAATTAATTAATTAAACAAGTTGAAAATGCTCCAGGATCCTAATACATCCACATTTTACATGTCAGGGGCTCATAGAGTGAATACAAGTTCTTCCCTATTCCAGGGCCACTTGACAGAATGCCTCTGATTAATAGGATGTATTGGATTACTAACAATTGTGACCTTGAATTAATATTGCCAAGCTTATCACTGACTACTGCCATTAGACATGCAAGTTAACCTATTAAATGAAATAGAAATAAAAGCCTTTTGTGTCCATTTGCAGACCTCAGGCCTGGTTTGAATCAGTGTGCAGTAGGCATAAGCCATTGTATCTCATTAAGACTGGTGAAGCATAGATAAACTGTACTCCGTTATTCTAATGGTGGAATGTAACTATGCCAATAAATACAAATTATCCCAATTATTAAGAAAACCCGGACAAAGATGATTTAACCCAAGCAGAGCAAAGGGCTTTAACTATATCAGTAGCCAGCACTTGTTTGCTACTGAAATCCTTTTATTTATTAGGCTGTCATGTGAGAGTACCTTTAAGAAATGAGTGTTTATAAATGGGTGTGTATATAAATATCTGTAGTGAGAGTACCATTCAGAAATGGGCGTTTATTACTGCAATGATGTCAGAGAGTGGGTGGAGCTGGGCTGTCTGTCAGCTTTTTACTTTCGTTTTAGGCTGCTTGCTGCAGGGTGTGTTTTAGTTTCATTTTCAGTGTTGGAGCTGAAGCCAGACAGAGCAGGTGTACTGCTAATCTCTCTGCCATGAAAAGACTATCTCTTGATCATTTGGTGAATTCAGAATTATAAATGTTCTCAGTAGTGAATGTGAACCTAATGTGCTTCTGGTAAAAGGTGTTTTAAGTCTTATGGATGTTAAAAGGAAAGCTTAAAGGATTACATAGTGTTGTATTCTTTGGGGGTTGTATTTGAATTAATGGTTGCTAAGATGTTCACTGTATGTTTTGAAAAGGTTCACTTGAGTTCATAGAATAAACATTGTTCTAATTTAAAAGTACTGTATAGCTCTGTTGCACCATACCTGTAGAGTGGACCGTGTGCTCCCCATAACCACAATCTATTAAAAGTCGTGGGTCAGGTGAACTCCATGATACACTTTGGGGTTCTCGAAACCTTGGCCCATAACAAGGCCGATAGTCTACAACTGGAAATACACAAATATGAGAGCATGGGGCGAGATTCTCCATTCAGCTATGTTGGAATCGTCAAGTGCGATTGGTCGGAGAATTGCGCAGCAGCCAAAAGTCGAGGCCGGCGCCCAACAGAATGCCATGCTCTGGTGCCTCAACAGTGGGGTGAACGCGTTGCACGCCGCACGCTGGCTGGGCATGAAAATTGTACAATAAATGCCACTGGCATATCATTAACAGGCCCGACCAGGACATTTCTGGGCCCACCACGATGCGCCACCTCCACAAGGGGGAGCTACAGACAGCGAGGTATTTCAAATCGGGAAACAGTCGCTGTGGCTACTGAGGGAGAGAGGGCACGAAAATTGCCCAATATCGTGACAGTGTTCTGACAGTTGTGCAGCTGGCCGGGGGGGGGGGGGGGGGGGGGGAGAGGACAGAAGGCTTCTGCTGGGGCCGGGGGGAGTAGCGGGGGTTGGCCAGGATGTGAGTCATGGAGTTGAGGTGGTTGGGCATGGAATACCATTTTCGTAGCCTACAAGGCAGCCATATGGCTGCACCTGCTGCTGACTGCCACCGTGAACTTAGCGCCATGGATCATAAGGGTGTCTCCATAGGCCACCCACCTACCTACTCTCCAGCCCCAGCCGACCCATCAACGGGTTGGGTGTGCTCCAGCGCAACTAATGCCATCTTCTTGGCTGGGATGAGGGTGTGTGGGGAGCGGAGTGCCTGCATGCAGCCCCTGCTTGTCAGGCTCTCAGGTGTCAATCCTGACACTGGTGAATCTCACACCAGAGTTTGTTGGAATTGCACTAGTTCCATGTGGCACCTGTGCTCGCCCATTAGGATGTCCTGAATCGCTCTGGGACCGACACTGCCTTCAGGGCCATAGAACTCACGCAATTCAGTCCCAGCGTCAGGACTTAGGGCGCGATTCTCCGGCTACACTGCGCTCAAGCGAGAGCACAACTCAGCCGGAGAATACCAGGAGATGCCTGCAGCAAGACTCCCAACAGGCTCCGCGCCTCGTGAGATTCTCTGAAGTCCCGCGAGACGTCGGAGTTGCAACTCCGTCCCAAATGACACTCTCAGAAGTAGGTCGTAAACCTGCCCAGGATCCATCGGCCTCCTTTGATTCTCCAGCCTCCCCAGGGAGGCTGCAGCCAGGTGCCAGTTAGTGCTGGTCCACACAAATGTGGATCAGTTGGAACAGCACCCGGGGGTCTCTCAGGCCTTGGAGATGCCAGGGTGGTCAGTGTAAGTGCAGGATGGCCTGTGGTCCTCCGCCTGGGACGTGGGCATTTTGGCACTGCCCAACTGGCACTGCGGCACTGCCATGGTGCCTGGATGGCACTGCCAAACTGTCAGGAGCACTGCCTGGGCACCAGTGTGGCAGTGCAAGGGTACCTGAGTGCCAGGATGGCACTGCCAAGTGCCAGGGGGTGAGGGGACCAGGCCCATGAAATGAGGGTGGAGGGGATGTTTGAAGGGTGGGCGAGTGCAGGGTAGGTAAGTAGCGGCCTCTGGGAGCTTGGGTGGGGGTCCAGGAAGTGAGGGGGTGCTGTAAGGGGACATGGAGGGCCTCCAGAAACCCCATAGCGGGGTGTCCTCACTTGGGGTAGTGTTCATGTGTGTGTGTGGGGGGGGGGGGGGGTGATATTGCACATGAGTGGGGAGTGTGGGGATCCCACAAGCTCATTTAGAGATCGGGGCACTCTTTCAAAATGGTGGGCCGATCACTGAGTTCAGCTCCCCAGTGTTAAAAAGAAAATCTAAAGGCATGATTCTCCGACTGTGTTACACTCAAGGATGAGCGCAATGCGGCCGGTGAATCTTGGGTAAGCCCTCCAGTGAGCCTCCTGACAGGCTCCGCGCCTGGCGAGATTCGCCAGAGTCCTTTGAGATGTCGGAGTCGGAGCCCCAGACCAAATGGGTGGGATTGAATGACACTCGCGGAAGGAGGTCTTAAATCCAATTACAACTTACCTGTGCAGGATCCACCGGTTTCCCTCATTTATTTTGCCTCCTCAGGGAGGCTGCAGCTGAGCGCTGATCAGTGCTGGTCCACACAAACGTTGACCAGGCGGAATGGCACCCAGGGGGGTCTCCCGGTCATCGGAGACCCCGGGGTGGTCAGGGTAAGTGCAGGGTGGCTCCCTGGCCCCCCTCCTCGAACGTGGGTACCTTGGCACTGCCCAGTTGGCATCTTGGCATTGCCAAAAAAAATTCTAAGCCTGGACTAAATCAGTGAGGAACTCTCCAGGGCCCAAAAATGTGACTAAGTGTCATTGACAAGCGGTAGGCCACAAATTAACTTCGAAATTTTGGGGGCAAATCGGGCCCTTAGTGCTGAAAAAGAGAATTCTGGCCTTAATCTTTTAAGTAAAGAGACAATACTCTTCTTCAGTTGTAATTTTACGCGGATTTTTTTTATTGTTAATGGAACACTGGTCAAAGATGGATTTCTGTAAAATTTCAATGATAACAGATCTAATATAAAATAAAATATTCCTTAGTGATTGGAAGACGTTGAAATCATTTTTTATTTTACCGGGAGAAATATTGCCAACTGACTTAGCGAGGTCTGTTCCACCATCAATCACATGGTTACCAGGAATACTGTTCCACCATAAAACTGAACAGCCAAGTCTATAGTATAGTGAAATCTTCCGAGGTTACTTTCTTCAGCTGAGTTGTATGGATAGTGGCTGCCTCCAGCACAATTAGATGAGACAATAAATAGAACTGCTATTTTAAAATTGAAATAAGTTGAGCTGCTGGAAATGAAATGATCCCACATGAATTTGTATGGAATTATTAACCTGACCATATTCATTTCAATGTTACATTGGAAGATTTTGCCAGAGTTTGCCAGCACACATGGGTTGGACAGTGTCTTACTTTATCTTTTGCTTTCATTGGAGTGTTCTGCATTATGTCAGTGACTAAACATCAGAAGTACTCAATTGGCTCTAAAATACTTTACCAAGTCCTGAGGTTATGAGAAGTGTTATATAAAATAAAGTTTCTTCTTACTTAATTAATGCATAGATATTTTAAAGAGCCTGCTTAACTTCAAAGTGTAATCCCTACGGTGTTAATGTAAGTCTACTTGTGACAATAATAAAGATTATTAAGATGAAATGAAAAATGAAAATCCCTGAGTGTCACAAGTAGGCTTCAAATTAAGTTACTGTGAAAAACCTCTAATCGCCACATTCCGGCACCTGTTCAGGGAGGCTGGTACGGGAATTGAACTGTGCTGCTGGCCTGCCTTAGTCTGCTTTCAAAGCCAGCTATTTAGCCCTGTGCTAAACAGCCCCTATTATTATTATGTTATAATTTCTCAGATAAAACATCTTTCTCCATTCACGATTCAATTTTAGGTTGTCACCCCATATTCACTAACTATGTGTTGCGATCCCAGTTGATGTTACAACTTTATAGAAAGATTCCATGGGCAGGATTCTCCATTCACGCAGCCGATCAATGGGGTATCGCGTTGTAGCCACTGCATGTCGCTAGGAAACCTACAGGTACAGGTAGGATCCCGCCGATGGAGAGTTCGGCTGCATAGCTTTTATTTTTTATAAAACATGGAGGAATAGAGTCACAGAACTGCTAATTAGTTTTAACAACAAGAAAACAGCATTTATTAAACATGAAAAAATTGGATTAGAATGTAACATGCCTTTACCCCCCCTTTAGTTTAACAGTGACATACAGGTTTGAGGATTAACATGGATTACAAAGTACATCTTAATCTACAATGGTCTCATTAACACAAGTCCCATTTAAGCATGCATGATGACTGTGAGAAAATACACTCACCACGCTGAACCCCAAGTGAATGTTTGTGGATGTCTCCTCAGAATCCGTCCAGATGATTGTCACGTGAGAGTTTTCAAATTCCACTCCCAAACAGAAGCTTGAAAATCTTCTCTCATAACAATCTTCTAAACAGCTGGCTTGTAATGCAGAACAAGGCAACAGTGCGGGTTCAATTCCCGTACGCGTCTCCCCGAACAGGCACTGGAATGTGGCGACTAGGGGCTTTTCACAATAACTTAATTGAAGCCTACTTGTGACAATAAGTGATTTTCGTTATTATTATTATGGCGATTTCCGAAATCCAGACCAGGTTTCCAAATGACACTTTTAAACAAAGCTTCTGCTCTGCTTTTAACAGTGATCCAGTTCAGGATTTTGCACCAACCCCTTTAAGATTTCTTTGGGAGCGATTCAGTAATTGCATCAGGCATGCCGGGTAAATCCTGGAACAGCCAATTGGGCTCTGTGTTAGGCGCCAGTCCGATCGCGAGTCACCCGGCTCGCTTCACCCAGTGCCATCTGGATCCCATCCTCGTTGGGCAAGATACATTTCTGCACATTGAAATTAGCTATAAGGCTCATTTAAATACCCAGATGCCACTTTCACCTGGCACCAGGAGCCAATGACAGTGCCGGCGAGACCTGGTCAGGGCGCTGTTTAGCACTAGTTTAAACAAATGTGGACCAGGCATGACAGCACCTCAGGCAGCGCGCGGGTGTCCGACTGCAATTTGGCACTGCAAGGGGTGGGACCCAGTGGGGCCTTGCCCATTGTCGGAGGGGTGTGAATGGGGGGTTCAATAAAACAGGGCAGTGTGAAAGGAGTAGGGGGAAGATCAGGGCTGGCAATCTAGATGGCACACCAATCTGCGAGGAACCATTCCTGCTGGTGAGATCTACTCGCCAATTGGAAATCGACTGAAGTATGGCTTCTGTGGGGAGAAAACCCTGGGGCCCAAGAAACAGCAAAGTGCCGGCGAATAGGGTGAATCTTATCGCCTCAGTCGCCGATAAACGCCCCGCCAAATGCTCCCAAAAGCATACTTTAACTTTTGTCTGCTGAATCGCACCCTTTGCCTTGACTGCTGTGCAAACTGCTCACAATTACTTTAACTCTTGATTCACTGCATTAAAATAGCAAATGTTTGATTTAACTTTGATGTCCGCTGTCTTATTTTATATCTAGTTTCTGCAATTGTCTCTTTAACGCAGAACACTTTGGAGGTGATTCTCTAGACTTGTTGTGCCTGGTATAAATCCTGCTATGTTGGAAGAATAGCAGGAGAGGCCTGAACTGAGATTTGTACTGAGCGGTGAACAGTGCGCAATGCTCCCGGCACACTCCAGCTGACGGATTCTGGTTTAGGCATTCGCTGTGCATGGACCAGATTAGCATATTTATTTCTCCTGGCTTCTGCTATTCACCCACCTGCCGGTGCAATGTGAAGTTGGCACAGATCACTACCCGCCTCCAGCACCTGAGACTAGATGTGATGACCATACTGGGGTCTCTGAGGACATTGTAGCCCCTAGTTGGTGAGAGGCTCTTTGACACTAGTGCCAGGGGGCAGTGCCAGGTTGGGACTGCCAAGGCACAGGGCCTGAAAGGAGGGGGAGGTTACATGAAGGGGATCAAGCATGAAGGAGTGCATGAAGGTAGGGTGTGAAAGTGGGGCATAATGGGGGGCATCTTATGACCATATAGCAGTGTGTTGCTCACATGCAAGGGGGGGGTGGCGGGCGGGTTGCTGGTATGGCGATTGTGGGATGGGCTGGGCCTAATGCCAGCAATCTTTGGGAGGATGAGGGTGTTGATGTCATCAACGATGGTTGTGGGGGCACTGAAGTCTCGATGCCAGCAATGGTGTCACTTTGAGATCTAGACACCTGGCAGGTTCAGGCTCCACCGCTTTCAGTGCCAATCCAAAACACACTCCCCTCCAAAAGAATTGCTATGTTTGGGTGGATTGTGATGCAAATCATGCTGACAAACCCGACGGGAATTACACCGTGTTTCTGACCGGAGACCACACACTTCAAAATAATTTGGGAGAATTACCCCTTTTGTTTGCTCTGCCTTGAATTCTTCTGAACAATACCTTTGTCTCTGTTCACGTAACTCCAGTCTTCTTAAACTTTCCTTTGGTCCAAATTGCCTGGTTATCTGGACTATAACTTGTTCATTGGGAAGCCTGCTTCTTTGCAGCTCCCGTCTTGCCCAGTCACTCCTCTGGCAGAGTTGAGAGATGTTCATTCTCCAAGGTCCTCTCTCCAATGGCAATCAAATTCAGCTAAAATAAAACTTTAAAGCTTCTCTGTCTTAGAATCCTTACAGTACAGAAGGAGGCCATTCAGCCCATCATGTCTGCGCCAGCTCTCTTAAATAGCACCCTACCTAGGCCCATTCCCTCTTCCTATCTCGGTAATCCCACATAACCTTTGGACACTAAAAGGCAATTTAGCGTAGCCAATCCACCTAACCACATCTTTCGACTGTGGGAGGAAACCGGATCACCCGGAGGAAACTTATGCAGACGCGGGAGAACCTGCAAGCTCCACACAGGCAGTCATCCAAGGTCGGAATTGAACCCAGGTCCCTGGCACTATGAGGCAACAGTACTAACCACTGTGCCACCGTGCCACCTGAGTTGCTAAGCAACTGCTGCTGGTATATTTACTCTTCATGCTGTAGCCCTCTCTAACTAAGTACAGTAGAAACACAGCTGAAACTTTACTAAAATTCAGACATTCAAACACCTATAGGTTTTACCCTTTCAGGCAAAGAAACATTAAATGAAACAGACTTAAAACTATACCTTATTTCTAATGTTTACCATTACAAATATAAATCCCTTAAAACTACCTTTATTTTCCTAACGTATGGAGTAGGAAAACTGGTTTCCACAAAATTAGCTTCTGCACCAACTTCCAGTGTTAACTGACAAACACCTGCCATATTATTGTGTGTGTGCGTGTGACCGTTTTGGGCGGAGGAGCAAGCTGGTGAATAAAAGTCATAATGTAATAAAATGTTTACACAAGGCATGGTACTTACATGATTATGCGCAAGCATTATTAAATTAATGCCAGTGAAGTAATTATATATAACTTATGTTCCCAATTAATTGTCATAGATTTGGTGGTTATGTTGGGCAGCTGGACATGAATTAGCCATGTACATTTGATCATGTCTGAGACTGACAGGTAATCAGAGGCTCAGGAGAGGTAATATGCCATGAAAGCATAACTACAGGTCAAGCTAGCTGAGTCCTGCACACTCATCAGTGAGAGTCCTTCAGCTAATGTGTAATGGGATAAATGGAACAATTCAAAATAAACAGTATGTCAGAAATATATCTGTATTTAAGAATTAACAAGACTCAAGAAAATCAGGTTGAAACGTCATTCTCACACAGAAAATGTGATTCAGCAGAATCCTGCCCCACAGTTCCCTGTGATGTACACAATATTCTTCACACAGAGAGACACTCATTAATGAAATTTAAAGCTATTAGTTCTGCTTGTTTGAAGTGGTAATCCCAGGGAGAATTGCACTTTGAATTAAATAACGAATCCTGTTATCAGGGTTTATTGTTTCGAGAAGCTCAAAATGAAAGTAAAATAAATTGGTCCACTAATTTATATTGGGGTATCTAACAAATGCAATAAATAGTCACAGCACCAGGGATCTGGGTTCAATTCTGGCCTTGGGTGGCTTTCTGTGTGGAGTTTATATGTTCTCCCCGTGTCTGCGTGAGTTTCCTCTGGGTGCTTCGGTTTCTACCGCGATCCAATGATGTGTAGGTTAGGTTGATCGGTCATGCTAAAATTGACACTCAGTGTCCAAATTGTGCATGTTAGGTGGGGTTATGGGGATAAGATGGAGGAGTAGGTCGAGGAAGGGTGCTCTTTCAGAGGATTGGTGCACACTCGATTGGCGAATGGCCTCCTTCTGCACTGTAGATATTCTATGATTTTATATTAAAACAAATTAAGGCAGGCAATGAATTTGCTGAAAGCAAATTTTGCTACAAATAAAGAACTGTACTTGGGGTAAAACAAGTCAAAATAAGTAAAGTGCAAATGGATTGATAGCAAATTGGCAGCTTATTTCACACTGTTACTGCAGTGTACACTTTAACACAACAGCCAATACTGCACAGCACTGTTTTACACTGCACCTGATACTTCACTGCACTGTTTTACTGCAGCCGATACTGCACAGCACTATTTTACTGCAGCTGACACTGCACTGCACTGTTTCCCTGCAGCCGATACTGCACTACCCTGTTTTACTACAGCTGATACTGCACAGCACTCTTTTACACTGCAGCTGATACTGCACTGTACTGTTTATACTGCAGCTGATACTGCACTGAACTGTTTTACTCTGCAGCTGATACTGCACTGCACTATTTTACTCTGCAATTGATATTGCACTGCACTATTTTACTCTGCAGTTGATACTGCACTATTTTATACTGTAACTGATACTGCACAGCGCTGTTTTATAATGCAGCCGATACTGCACTGCACTCTTTTCCTGTGCAGCTGATACTGCACTGCACTGTTTTACACTGCAGCTGATACTGCACTGCACTCTTTTGCACTGCAGCTGGTACTGCATGTTTTACATTGCAGGAGCTGGTTTAGCACAGGCTAAATCGCTGGCTTTTAAAGCAGACCAAGGCAGGCCAACAGCACGGTTCAATTCCTGTACCAGCCTTCCCAAACAGGCGCCGAAATGTGGCGACTAGGGGCTTTTCGCAGTAACTTCATTTGAAGCCTACTTGTGACAATAATCGATTTTCATTTCATTTTTTTTCCATTTCATTTCATTTCAGCTGATGCTGCACTGCACTCTTTTATTCTGCAGCTGATACCGCACTGCACTCTTTTATTCTGCAGCTGATACCGCACTGCACTCTTTTATTCTGCAGCTGATACTGCACTGCACTCTTTTATTCTGCAGCTGATACTGCTAATAGGGAAGTGCACACAATTACACAACTGCTGATCCTGCACTGCTCTGTTTTATACTGTGGCTGAGATGGAACTGCAGACATTTACAGTGCAGCAGCTAATCCTGCACTGCACTCTTTTACACTATGGCTGATACTGCACTGTACACTTTTACACTGTAGCTGATCCTGCACTAATTCTTTTGCACATGCAATTGATGTTGCACTGCACACTTTTACACTGTCGCTGAAATTAAACTGCACTTTTACACTGCAGCTCCTACAGCAGTTTTACACTGCAGCCACTATTGCACTGCATTCTTTTACAATACAGTTGATACGGCAGTGCACTCTTTTGCACTGCTGTTGATATTGAACTGCACACCTTTACACTGCAGCTGATACTGCACAGCACTGTTTAACACTGCAGCTGATTTCGAACTACACACTTTCACACTGTAGCTGATACTGCACTGCCCATTGTTATACTGCAGCTATACTTCACTCAGTTACACTGCAGCTGATATTGATCTGCACACTGTTACACTGCAGCTGATATTGCACAGTACATTTTCACACTGTCGCTGTACAGCACTGTACACTTTTACACTGTGTTAGGAACCCTCTTGCGAATCCTCGTTGGACTCTTGTTTCAGTTTTAATTCCTGTTCTTTTGGCTGTTATAATTCCTGCACCTGAGCATTGGTAGGGCACACACCTTTAATTTTTAAAAAATCAGTAGGAGGATATGCAGACATCAGTGGTGACACGTCTTGACAGACTTGGCTGACAGCCATTCGGCTACATTCATTTCCTGGGACATGACAGAATCTTGATGCGTATTGGTCTGGATTATTCTAGAATATGGTACTGGTGACTCTGTGTTTTTGATTTCAGGTTTGTTTGGGATCTGCAGAGCTAAGCAGAATCCTTTTGAGTCTCTCTACCAGAAGAGGGGAATTCTCGTTCAAATCCTCGCTGGAACTCCCTTCAGGTATACAGAACAGTGAGTGAGGAATCAAAGTCTGAAGACGGAGCTGGAGAAGGAGAACTTTCCAGATTCATCTCCCATTAAAGGTACCAGACTTCTCAAAGGCCTTGCGAAAACTGCTGCTCTGATATTCTGTCTAACGAAAACAAACTGTTGATGAGTCTGCTGAAGCTGACCACATATCAGAAACCTAGCAGTCCTGAAGGATATTTTCCGTGCCTACGGCTCAGCCCAACACAAGTTTGAGTGTATCCACAGAAGGCATCTCAGCGTGAAGGTTCGGCCTGAGTGGCCCAGCTAGAAGATCCAAACCAACTGATGGTTCAACACCTCCCATTCTGAAGTGATCACTGCCTAGGCATGAACCGCAACAGCAAAGATCATCAAATCTCATAACTCTTAATCCCTTTTATTTTTGAACCACTCCTACCTTATTTACCACTTTTGTGTGTCTGGGTGGAGGGTTGGACGGGTTTTGGGGAATAGTTACACTAGTAGACCATTGTTCCCTTATTGCCATTATATCTTCATTTTTTTACTCTTGTTACAGCTAAACAGTTTGTTAATATTCTACTTATAGATCTGGAGCCTGTAACTCATTGGAGAAGTCAAGGGTTAAAAATCTCAGGAAAATACACAAATTATGGTTAATTCACTTATGAAGTGACACCAGGGTCTGTGGGGCTGGAACTGACAACACACTCACCCAGGGTGTTATAACAACTGCAGCTGATATTTCAAAGCACACTTTTACACTGCAGATGAAACGGCAAAGCATACTTTTACACACAATCGTTTACACTGTAGCTGATACTGCACTGCACACTTTAACAGTGCAGCTGATACAGCATTGCACTCTTTTATACTGCAGCTGACACTGCACTGCAATCTTTTAACTGCAACTGATATTGCACTACACTCTTATACACCGTAGCTGATGCTGCATTGTACTATTTCACACTGCAGCAGATATTGCACTACACTTGTTTATGCTGCAGCTGATACTGCAGTGCTCTCTTTTACACAATTGATACTGCCTGCACATGTTTACATTGCAGATCATATTGCACAGCGTACTTTTACACTGCATCTGATACAGTACTGCTCTCTTACACTACAGCTGATACTGCACTGCACATGTTTACACTGCATCTGATACAGCACTGCACTCTTACACTACAGCTGATACTGCACTGCATATGTTTACACTACAGCTGATACTGCACTGCACATGTTTACACTGCATCTGATACAGCACTGCACTCTTACACTACAGATGATACTGCACTGCATATGTTTACACTACAGCTGATACTGCACTGCATATGTTTACACTACAGCTGATACTGCACTGCACTCTTTTACACTGCAGCTGATACTGCACTGACCTCTTTTACACTGCAGCTGATACTCCGCTGTACATTTCAAAAAGTTTAGAGTACCCATTTCCTTATTTTTCCAATTATGGGGCAATTTAACATGGTCAATCCACCTTTCTGCACATCATTTTGGGTTGTGGGGGTGAGACCCATGCAGCACAGAGAGAATGTGAAAACTCCACACGGACAGTGACCTGGAGCCGGGATTGAACCCGACTACTCGGCGCCGTGAGGCAGCAGTGCACCACCATGCCGCCCTTGCACTATAGCTGATACTATACTGCACATTTTTACACTGTAGCTGATATTGAACTGTGCACTTTTACACTGTAGCTGATATTGAACTGCAGTGTTTTACTCTGAAGCTGACATTGCACACTTTTACGCTGCAGCTTATACTGCACTGCACATTTTTACCACTGTAGATGATCCAGCACTGAACTCTTTTACACTGCATCTGATACTGGACTGCATACTTTTACATGATAGACGATGCTGCACTCTTACACTGCAGCTGATACTGCACTGAACTCTTCAATACTGCACTGGTACTGCACAGAACACTTTTACACTACAACTGATACTGCACTGCACCTTTTTAGACTGCAACTGATACTGCACTGCGCTGTTTTACACTGCAGCTGATACTGTACTGCGCTGTTTTACACTGCAGCTGATACTGTACTGCGCTGTTTTACACTGCAGCTGATACTGTACTGCACACCTTTACACCGTAACTGATAATGCACTGCACTCTTTTAAACTGCAGCTGGTACAGTACTGCATTTTAAAAACTGCAGCTGATACTGCATTGCACTCTTAGACTGCAGCTGATACTGCACTGCACACATTTACACTGTGCATGATACAGCACTGCACTGTTTTACACTGCAGCTGATACTGCACTGCACACGTTTACCCTAGATGATACAGCACTGCACACGTTTACCCTAGATGATACAGCACTGCACACGTTTACACTAGATGATACAGCACTGCACACGTTTACACTAGATGATACTGCAATGCACATATTTACAATGTAGATGATACTACAATGCACACGTTTACACTGTAGATGATACTGCAATGCACACGTTTATACTGTAGATGATACTGCAATGCACACGTTTACACTGTAGATGATACTGCAATGCACACGTTTATACTGTAGATGATACTGCAATGCACACGTTTATACTGTAGATGATACTGCAATGCACACGTTTATACTGTAGATGATACTGCAATGCACACGTTTATACTGTAGATGATACTGCAATGCACACGTTTATACTGTAGATGATACTGCAATGCACACGTTTATACTGTAGATGATACTGCAATGCACTGTTTTACACTGCAGCTGATGAGATGAATTCCCTATTTGGAACATAGGAACAGGATTAGGCCATTCAGCAACTCAAGCCTATCGCGTCATTTCATGAGATATTGGCTCAAGTATGACCTAACGCCATACACTAGCCCTTGGCCCATATCCCTTAATATTTTTGCTTAACAAAAATTAATCTATCTCAGATTTAAAATGAACTGATCTAGCTTCAACTGCTGTTTGTGGAGGGAGTTCCAAACCTCTACCACCCATTGATTGAAGAAGTTCTTCTTAACATCTCTCCTGAACAGTCCAGCTCTAATATTTAGACTATGCCCCATAGTTTTAGAATCTCCAGCCAGTGGAAATAGCTTGGGCGCGATTCTCCGCTCCCCACGCCGGGTGGGAGAATCGTGGGAGGGCCGGGCGACTCATTTCACGCCCCCCTGGCGACCCCCGCGATTCCCCCACCCCCCGCTCAGAAGAATCGCCGCTCGGCGTTTTTCACGGCGACCGGCGATTCTCCGACCTGGATGGGCCGAGCGGCCTGCCATTCGCGACCATTTCACGACGGCGGGAACCACGGGCGGACTTCTCCGCAAGGCCCAACGCCATCGTGAAACCCGGAGAGGTTCACGACGGCGTTGGAAGCTTCTCCCGTCCCCCTATTCCCCCCTCCCCGGGGGGGATAGGAGGGCCGTACCGGGAAACTTGGCTGCCGGGCCTTGTCCCTGGCTTCAAGGCCCGGCGCGCCAAGAATGACGCCGCCGCGGCGCCTAATGATGTCAGCCGCGCAGCTCAAACCCGCGCATGCGCGGTTGCCGTCTTTCCCCTCAGCCGCCCTGCAAGACGTGGCGGCTTGATCTTGCGGGGTGGCGGAGGGGAAAGAGTGCAACCCTTGAGACGCCGGCCCGATGATCGGTGGGCACCGATCGCGGGCCCGTCCCCTCCCGAGCATGGTCGTGGTGCTCGATCCCCGATCCACCCCCACAGGCCCCACACTTACCTGGCGCGCCATGTTCACGACGGCAGCGACCAGGTGTGGTTGCCGCCGTCGTGAACAGGTAGGGAACGGCAGGACGCTCGGCCTATCCAGGCCGGAGAATCTCCGAGCGGCGTGTCGCAAAACCGGCCACGCTATTTTGGGGGGGGGGGGTGGGAGAATAGTGGGAGGTGCGGGAGCGGACCTCCCGCTATTCTCCCACCCATCGTGGTTGCAGAGAATCGCGCCCCACACCTGGTCGCTGCCGTCGTGAACATGGGCGCCAAAGGCCCGTTTGAAACTTGTGGAGGGCAGAGAGGGGAGTGAGCACCACAGCCGTGCTCAGGAGGGGACTGGCCTGCGATCGGTGCCCACCGATCGTCGGGCCGGCGTCTTAAAGCGACGCACTCTTTCCCCTCTGCCGCCCCGCAAGATCAAGCCGCCACGTCTTGTGGGGCAGCGGAGGGGAAGACGGCCACCGCACATGCGCGGGTTTGAACCGTCAGCCGCGCATGCGCGGGTTGGAGCCGGCCAACCTGCGGGTGGGGGTGAATATGGTGAGAGGAGCGGCCTCTGAGGCCGTCGTGAAACTCGGCCGAGTTCACGACGGCCGTCCCGATTTTTCCCGGAAGCGGAGTATTCCGCCCCTTATCTATGTCTATCCTGTCTTTCCCTGTTCATATCTTGAATACTTTGATCAGATCACCCATTACCTTCGACATTGTAGCGAAAACAGGTCTATTTTATGTAATCTCTCCTCGTAATTCAGGTATCATTTTTGTAAACCTACACTGCACCACCTCCAAGGCCAAAATATCTTTCCTAAGGTGTGGTACTAAGTACTCCAAGTGGAGTCTAACCTGTGTATTTATATCCCAATCCTCTAGATATACAGGCTGGCATTCCATTAGCTTTTTTGATTATTTTCTGCACTTGTTCCTAGCATTTTAAGGACCTATGCACCTGATTCCCCCAAGTCTCTTTTGACATCCACTGTACCTAACCTCTTTCCATTTACAAAGTGCTCTGCTCTATCCCTTTTTTGGTCCAAAATGGATAAGTTGCTTACACTAGATTCTACTTGCCACAAGTTTGCCCATTCCCCTGTCTGTCAATATCTCCTTGCATTTTATGCTATCATCTAGGCTGTCTACAATGCCATCTAATTTTGTACTATCAGCAAATTTGGATATATGACGTTGTATGCCATCATCCAAGTCATTAATGAATAGTGTGAATTATTGAGGCCCCAGCACAGATCTGTGCAGTATACCACTAGTCACCTCCTGTCAATTAGAGTAATTACCCATTATCCCCACTCTCTGTCACCTGCCACTCAACCAATTTCTTAACCATGTGCATAATTTGCCCTCAACTCTGTGGGACTTTATCACACTCTTGTGTGGGACTCAAATGCCTTCTGGAAGTCCATATAAATGGCATCCATAGACATTCCCCCATCCACTACTTTAGTCACCTCTTAAAAAGATTCAATAAATTTAGTCATGCATAACCGTCACCTCACGAATCAATGCTGGCTCTCCCTGATCAACCAAAGCTTTTCAAGGTGTTCAGTTACCCCATCCCTGATTATAGACTCCAGTAATTTCCCCACTTTGTTCGGCTAACATGTCTGTAGTTCCCTGGTTTCCCCCTTTCACTCTTCTTAAAAAGTGCAGTGGCATGTGCAATTTTCTTTAACACTCTCTGGTGGAAACCTGCTGGATTTGTCACTCTTTAATTCCATTAATTTCCTAGTTACTGATGCAGTAGTTACACTAATTGTATTAAGTCCCTGTCCTCTATCGACTTTTAATATTTTCAGGACTTCTGGCAAGTTATCCTCCTTTTCAACTGAGGCAAAGTAATTGTTCAACATGTTGGCTATTTCCCGATTGTCGCTGATAATATCTTCATTTTCAGATTTTAGTGGGCCTACATTGCTCTCCTCCACCCACTTTCCCTTCCTATAACTATAAAACTTCTTCTTGTTGCTTTTGATATCCCTTTCATAATCCCTTTTAGTTGCTCCAATAAGCTGCTTTGCGACCCTTTGCTGGTCTTTGTACCTATCCCATTTGTCAGGATCTGTGCTGTGTTTTGCATTTTTGGACATCCTTTCTTTTAGTTTTATGTTTCCCCTAAACTCTTTCGTTGTCCATGGCATTTTGTTTTGTGAAGTTGGGCCTTTTTCTTTCCGGGGTATATACTTGCTCTGTATCTCATTAAATGTTTCTTTGAACATTCTTCACTGATCTTCAGTCATTTGACCCATTAACAGATCTTTCCAGTTTTCCATGGACAGTGTCTGCCTCATCCTGTAAAAGTCAGCCTTACCTGAATCTAAAATTCTAGCATCTGAAACGTTCTTTTCTTTCAATTTTTAAAAAACATTTTGAATTAAGGATCAATTTAGTGTGGCCAATCCATCTACCCTGCACACCTTTGAGACCCACGCAGACACGGGGAGAATGTGCAAATTCCACATGGACAATGACCTGAGGCCGGAACTGAAGCTGGGTCTTTGGCGCTGTGAGGCAGCACTGCTAACCACTGCGCCACGCTGCTCTGTGCTTTTCACTTTCAAATGCTGCACTGAGTTCATTTATGTTGTGATCAGTATTTGACAAATTTTCGTGCAGTTAGGCTACTAAATAAATTGGGTTAGGGTCAGGTGTCCCCATGACACTGGGACTGAATTGAGTGCTGTTTGCGTTCCACTGGGTACTCTATTTGTGGAGCAATTCTGGACATGCTAATGGGCCAGCTAACGCTGCCCATGTGAATCTAGAGCATTTCTCAATTCCTTCGGCATCGGATTTGCTGGGGTCGGATTTGGCATTGGTGAGCTTGACAAGCTGGAACTATTTTTGAGCATTCCACTCCCTATACCCTCTCATTCCAGCCAATAAGATGGCTCAGAGGCGTGCAGCACTTCACCAACGTGGACTTTGGTATAATGTTGAATGCGGTGGAGGAGAGGCAGGATATCCTCTTCCCTAGGGTGGGCAGGAGGCTCCCACCCATGGTCATTAACCAGGTCTGGGCAGAGGTGGCCGAGGCAGTCAGTGCTGTGAGTCTTACCAGGTGGATTGGCAGACAGTGTCGTAAAAAGATGAAGAATCTCCTTGGGGAAGCTCAGGTGAGTTACCACCTCTGTTCCCTGACATCGTTCCTGTCCCTAACTCCTCACATCAACCCCCACTCCCACAGATGACAACCAAAACCCACCTCCATGCATCTCCCTCACATCCCACCCTGCACCAAAACCCAACACCTGTATTGTCCTCTTTGGCCAGGTGCCTTGCACACACATGCCATCAGCTGCAGAGCCCCTGTGTAACCCACCTCCATGCGTCTCACCATGTCCTTTATTTGTTCCCTTGGAAACAATTACCCATAACCGAAGCGAGCGGGGAGGACCAGAGGAGGTGTCCTGGAGCTCGGGGCTCTCAGCCCCTGCTGAGCAGGGTGTGATAGAATTAGCCAAGGACGATGCTAGCCAAGGACGATGCAGGAGAGGGCTAACTCCAATGTAGGGGTCAGCATGCAATAATGAAGTGAATCCCTAATGCAAAATGATGTCCCTAAGTGAGTCACCCCTCTCCCCAGACCACTCCTTCCCAAGATCTCACCATGTGTCTTGTCTTTTGTCTTGCAGGATCACCATCAGACCATGCTGGCCCTTCTGGGGTACCTCACCCCCAGACACAACCCCGGTATGCCCCGGATTGCCACTCCGGGGACACCACCGACTTCTCAGAACTGCATTCACCTGCACCCTCCACCATCGCAGAGAGTATCACCTTGGTGGGGCATTTAATTGAGGACACTCCTGGGTCACCTTCTGGTGCACCTGTCACACATGAGGTGGAGATAGGAACTCCCGAGGGAACGGACAGTCCGGAGCATTGCCCGATCCCAGGAACCGGCTGTAGTCCAGACAGATATCACACTTCTGGAATGTATGATCCCATCACTGGTGGAGATGCAGACGCTGTGCCAGGATCTACAGGACAGGGTGTCAGCAGCTTTCTAGCTCCTGCAGGTGCAGCTGGATGAATCCACTCCCTTCAGGTGCAAGAGATCGTGCTGACAATGTGTGGTACCCAGGCCAACACTGAACTGGTGGCGTCCACACTGGGAGCCTTGGGTCAAAAAGTCACAGCCATGGGTCAAGATTTCAAAGGCTTGGGGAATACTGGGTGGTCGATAGCAGAGACTCAGGACCGGGGAGCCCAGTCACAGGCAGCCATGTACAGGTCCCACATGGACATTGCTGCGGCGCTCCTGTTGCACGTTTTACTATGGGCGTAAAACGCGTTTATTGGGGTGTATTAACTTCCAAGTGCTTAACACCAATAGGCTCTGTTGTATGTATTTATTCAGCTTTAGGAGTCGCCAGTTGCCGTATAGACAACGTCACTAGTATTCCAAGGTCAAGTTCAAAGTAATAAAGACGATACACCGATTAGTAAGGTCCAAACGATAATATTTATTATACAGTAATAATAAATATTCATGCACACACTAAGAGACTAAGCTATGACTAAACTAAAGTAATCAGAATACTTATCTAACAGGAACAGGCAAGGTCAGGGAGCGAGGCCTTCGTCCTGGTCTTGGGCTGCAACCTTCAGCAAGCGTTCTGGTCACTGGGGGTTCTAGCGGGCTTAGTTCGCGTAGCGAGCATCGTACTGGCACTTACGGTTCGGCGGCTGGTGCTCAACGGCTGGAGTCAGAGTGGATCTTCAAAGTCGTGGTCAGAGCCGGAGCACGGAAAAACAGACCGGACAACACGAGGTCCCTATCTTTTATAGGGGTTCCATTGTCCTTCCCTCTTCTTGGGCGGGCTCTACCTATTGGATCAATTTCTTATCGATACTGGATTAATTCCCCAATGCGAGGGGGTCTCCGTGATGGAGGGGGCGTTTCTTATGTCCTTTTGTTTGGAGGTTTCTGGTGCCTCGATGTTTGGGCCTTGATTAGAATGTGTCCATTCAGAACCAAATGTATCTATTGTGTGGGTGTTCAGGTCTGATTGCCTCATTAGCATGCAAAGCGTTTTGCCATTTGCACCTAGCTAAGGTCTTCTCACCTGAGCCCAAACTGGTTTCTGCTGCTGCAGAATGCAAAATGCTCTTTGCAGACTGCTGTTCTGGCTAAACTGTCTGTTTCCCAGCAGTCTTAGCGCTTGACCTATTTTGTAGCTCAGCATCCATTTTAGGTGGCTACATTCCCTCCTTGTGATCCTCACAATCAAAATATTGTGAAGGATCACAATGTACGTCGCCTTGAGTGCATCTGGGTTGCCTTCTTTGTGTCCCCTGACCTCTTGCCAGTTCCTGGGCTACTCTATCTTAAACTATGGGAAGAAAAAAATTTTACCTAACATTCTACTTGGCGCTATGTCAAAGGGGACATGCATTACCATAAACTGGGAACCTCTACCTATCACAATTATCCCTAACTTTACTTAAACATTTCCTCACACTCTAAAACCTTAACCATTCACACCACAACATCACATTTCCTAACTCGGCAGTCGAGTATAGGACAATACAATACAGGGTCGAATTTTTATTCATTCTTTACACAGTGCTTTATTCATCATGGGGCAGAGGGGATTGATGAAATCGGAAAATCAGAGATCGCACTCCATAGACGGAAGGGCAAGAACGGGAGGCTCTCCTCTTCCACTTCCTCAACCTGAGGGTCTGTACAAGGATAACGAGGATCGCAATCACCAGTAGTGATTCGATTACGTATGACATGGAGTACCATGTCATAAATTTAGTGCACCAGGTCTGAACCTCATTGATCAGAGCTGAGCACTGGGGAGTGGTTGTAAGGGAAACATTTACGGTGGGGGTTGTGGGGGAAACGTGTCTTGTTTCCACACAAACAGATATAACAGTTAACAACAGTAGGTGAGCTTCCATCATCTTTATCTTGGTAATTCCTCCTGTATGGACAATCCTTGCTTCGATCCCTGTCTCGACCTTCGAAAGCTATGGGATCAAGCACAGTATCTGTCAATACACAGTTTAAGATCTTTACTTGTTATTGCATCTGTCTTTTATATTCCGATTGACCCTTTAAAAATAACTGGCCAAGTCACACCCTGTGACTCCCCTCATTTTTTTCTTTTGCAAAAGCGAATTTGAAGACCAGAATACACCTAACAATCCTTCTCCTGCGAGCCGTCTCGCAGGCTTTGCTAGTTTACCATCCGAATGTTCCTGGATGTAAATAGCATGTGGGATGGCGGCCGAAGGGTTGCCTAATGAAAAATGAAAACAAAATTTTGAAAGAAACGTCCGAATGAGTTGCGTATGGGCCGCTACGGGTACGAGTTGGATGGGATCCCCGGGTAGGGCGTGCTGTGCCATACCCGAGCTTGGCTGACCAAAGTTGGTTCTCAGACAGGGCGGGTCCTCAGTGCCGTTTGTCCACTGCCTGAGTAACCTGGATAAAACGGGTACGAATGTGGTTACCGTGACTTGCAGCCTCTATTCGCCGAATAGAGGGGCACCTAAAAACAATGGAGCCAAGATGCTCCGTTCTGAAAACAGGGAACAAGTCGTGAACCGTGTCGGTTCACCAGAGGATACAACTGAAGTTCTCAGAGGTTTCGGCAGAGAAACTATTGGGTGTGCTGGAACCGAAGTTCTCAAAGGTATCTGCGGACAAGCTAACGTGTATGTGAGGTGGTCACAATCTTTTCAGCTGAAAAGAAGATGTCCATCCTCCAGCTGAACCATTTACATTACTGAAACAAAACAAACATAAAACGAAGACAAACATACGTGCAGGCTCCATCAGAAAGGACATCGTTTCCCTCAAACGATTCCTATTTTACATCATCTGGACACCTCACTTTTCCTCTGTCTCTGTGAACAGGGTCACAAAGGGGTTGCCGTGTCGGGAGTCAGACACCGTGTCGTCCTGCTCTCCTGGATCCCACACCCTTGTGTGGATCAGGCATGAAACCTTTGAATTGTGTGACCGGGGGTCACTTTCATCATTGCGGACAAGTCTGTATGAATTGTCCCTGTGCCATAGTGTTGTGTCAAGTGTGTTGTCGGGGTAGTCGGGGTCGGGTGGTGGTTCTGGGTTTTTAAGGTAAGTGACTTCCATGGGGTCACTGGAGTCGGGGTCGTAGTTGGTGCAGTGTGGGCTGTATGGCTGTGTGCTGTCGCTGTCCTCAGAGTCAGTGTCTGTCCTGGTGTCTCTGCTGTGGCAGCTTGTGGGCGTTTCGGGGTGTGGTCTATTGTGGTCTGTGGGCGGAGTCGTGGGCGAGTCCGTTGATGAACTGGTCTGTGAGGGGGATGGTGGAAAAGTGTCTCTAGTGGGCGGGGTGAAGTGTTCTGCTGCGTCTAGCAGGACATGGTGAGCATGGTTAGACTGTGTTCCATATGCCTTTAACTGGTTAATATGGAACCACGCGGTCTTCCCATTAGGATATTTTACCCTGTAGACTGAGGGGCTAATTTTATCCGAAATTGAGTAGGGACCGGAATATTTTGGAGCCAAAAAACTGCTGGGGTTGTAAACAGATAACATTACCTGTTGCCCAACCTGGAATTCTGTGGGGTGTACGGTCTTATTAAAACAAGCGGTGCGTTGTTGATGGCGTTTTCCAAGCTGAACTGCGGCTGCAATCTGTGCAGACCTCACAGTCTCAACCAAGTCTCTAACCGTCTTTTCGTGTGTGAGGGCTGTCACCTCGGGGCTGGTCATGTCCAGTCCTAAAAGGAATTCTGTACCTTTCATAGGGCGTCCGGTCATGAGTATGTGTGGTGTGTAGCCTGTGGAAGTGGAAACAGTGTTCCTTATGAACATGAGTGCAAATGGGAGCACTGAATCCCATGTGGAGTTATTCTCCTGAACCATTTTTCTAAGGGTAGTTTTTAGAGTCCGATTCATGCGCTCCACAATCCCGCTGGACTGTGGATGATACGCAATATGAAAATTTTGTTTTATCCCAAATATTGTCAGGACGTTCCTCATGACCCGTCCTGTAAAGTGAGATCCCTGGTCCGAATCGATACTTCGGGGTAAACCCCATCTCGTGAAGATGTGGTGGGTCAGGATCTTTGCAGCTGTCTTTGCTGTATTTGTTCCAGAGGGGAATGCCTCTACCCATTTGGTGAAGGTGTCGATGACCACCAGAACGTATTTATAGCCATTCCTACAAGGGGGCAATGGTCCTATGAAATCGATCTGGAGGTTTGTCCAGGGGCCGTTTACTGGGCGAGTATGCCGAAGTTGTGCCTTCTTAGAATACCGCTCCGGGTTATTCTGTGCACAAATAAGGCAATTCTCTATGTAATGCGTGACATCAGTCCTGAGATTAGGCCACCAACAGAGTTGCCTGAGGTGCCTCGTTGTTGCATCAATTCCCTGATGCCCGTGGTTATCATGGAATAAAGCAATCATTGCATTCCTGTCCTGCTGCGGGACCACATAAAGTTGTTCCTTAATGATCACACCCTCATGTGTGGTCAGTGCGTGTTTAAATCTCTCGTACTCTGGCACAAAATTGCCTTTAAAAACCTCCCGGAGGTCCTTATCCTGCTTTTGTGCTGCTACAAGATCTTTAATATCCGTCTGTGAGATGTGGACTGCGCTCACAGGGGCGCTAGCTGGTGCGCTAGCTGGGGGGGGTCCATAAGTGTCCTCGCCTGGAACCTGCCTTAGCCAGTGCGTCGGCTTTTACATTCCCAGGGGGGGATGACCTATGGTGGCTTCTTACTTTTATAATTCCGAAGGTCCTGTCCTTCGCTTTTGCTAAAATATGCTGGAGTAGAGGGGCTGATGGAAGGGGTTTCCCGTCTGCGGAGACAAAACCTCGTGTCCTCCACAGGGGTAGAAAATCTGTCAAGCTATTACAGACATATAAGCTGTCTGAATATATGTCTGCTGGGCTGGGGAAAGAAGCGGGGTGGTCCACTATATACGCTATGGCTGCGAGCTCTGCTGCCTGCGCGCCTAAGTGACCTGGTAATTTAAGAGCGATTTCTTCGAGAGCGCGCCCCTGCGCGTCCTCTACATAGATGCCGCATCCTGTGATACGCTCACCATTTAAAACTGTGGAGGAACCGTCTACATAAATCCGCAAGGGTCCACACGTGTCTGTGGGTTGGGGGCTTTGTTTTGGGTTCCCTATCTTCCTGGGGGGTGTTTTTGCTATAAAGGGTCCTGTGTTATGCAGGGGAGCTACAATTTCACAGTCATGGGGCTGTCCTGGGTATTGGAGGTTGTCTGCTAAATATGTGTGTGTGCGGGTCCGTTTTACTGTAATGTCCCGTCCTTGTAAGAGTAGTGTCCATCTAGCTGCCCTAATCTGGCTAACTGAACCGTCCTTCAGTCGTCCGTCTAGGAGTAGCTGTGTGGGTGTGTGTTCGGTCAGAATAGTAATGGGGTTGAGTCCGGTGATGTATGAGAAATACTGCACTGCCCAGAAGACAGCAAGGAGGTGCCTCTCACAGGCAGAGAATCCTTGTTCTACCGGGTCTAACAGTCGGGAGGCATAAGCCACTGGTCTTAGCTGCTCGTGCCGTTCCTGAAGCAACACGGCCGAGAGGGTCAGATCGGTGCTCGCTACCTCTATTGCGTAGGGGGAAAGTTGGTCTGGGACTAGCAGCGCGGGTGCTGCACTAAGGGCTCGTTTTCACTCCTCCACAGCGCCTGTATGCTGCGGAAGCCATTCCCAGGGGGCTCCTTTCTTAAGGAGGTCTGAGAGTGGGGCTGCTTTTGTCGCGAATCCGTCGATGTGGTTCCGACAATAACCAACCAGTCCTAAAAACGACCGGAGGGCTGATACATTCTGGGGAAGGGGCAATTTGACAATCGAATCAATTCTTTTGAATTCGATCTCGCGTTTGCCGTGTGTGATGATTGTTCCCAAATACATCACTTTAGTTTCCAAAATCTGGGCCTTTCTTGGGTTAACTTTACATCCAATTGAAGTCAACAGTTCCAGGAGTTCGGCCAGAAGCGTAATGTGCTCTGCCTTTGTGTCTGTCTGCAGTAGTAGGTCGTCTACATACTGTACCAGACATTCGGGGCGGGAGAATTTCTCTAAACCACTTGCCAACTGTCGGTGGAAAATGGAGGGGGAATTGTGGAATCCTTGTGGAAGGCATGTCCACGTATACAGCTGTGTTTTAAAAGTGAAGGCAAATTTGTACTGGCACGCTTTTGCCAATGGTATTGACCAGAATCCGTTACTGATGTCCAATACCGTGAAGTATTTGGAGTTGAGTCCCTGCTTGAGCATGGTCTCGGGACTAGTAGCTACCGTTGGGGCTACTGCGGGGGTGACTTTGTTGAGTTCCCGATAATCGATGGTCAGACGCCATGATCCATCGGGCTTCCTCACTGGCCAAATAGGGGCATTATTGGTCGAGGCTACCGATCTGAGCACACCTTGCTCCAATAAGCTTCCTATCACCTTTTCTATTTCCACCTCTGCTTCCAGGGGAAATCTATACTGTTTCTGTGGTCGGGGGTCCTGTCCGGTAACGTGAACTGGTCCAGTCATTCTGCCACAGTCATGACGGTGACTTGCAAATGCTGTCCTGTGTTTGTTCAGTAGGGCTTTTATTTGTCTGTCGGTGTGGAGTGTAGTCAGGTCGAATGAGTACTCTCCCACTGCGCTAATCCGATTAGCGTAGTCTCCTACTGTGAGGGTGGCTGGTGCTCTGTCTGATCTAGCCATTCGCCAGACACACTGGTTCACTGGGTCGAACGACAAGCTATGAGCGTTCATAAAGTCTATCCCTAGGATGTGTTCTGCTGTCCGGGGAAGATTTACTAGAACTACGGAGTGTTTGGTTGTGATGTTCCCTAGCTGGATCGCTACGGGTGCTGTAATGTGTCCCTGCTGCGAGTGTCCGGTGAACCCGCTAAGTGTAATGGTCGAGGTGGTCGGCCACGTGTCTGCGTGTGCCGTGATCGTGGAGTTAATGGTGGTGCGGGAGCCTCCTGTGTCCCACAGTAACTCTATGGGCTTCCCTTTTACTCTTGCTGTGACTACGGGTCTCCCTGATGAATCCCAGAGTGTGTCACAGACCCAAGTGGGGGAGCCCGAACACCGTCAGTTCGTCTCGTCCACATTGGTGGGTCCTGACTGTACTGCTACATTGTGGATGGGTTTTGCCTTACTGCGGTTCAGAGTGCCTGTCTGCTGGCCTCTCTGAGATCGCTGGGGTGCATTGTATTCTTTTGCCCAATGCCCTAACTGTCCACAGTTATAGCATTCCTGGCCTTTCTGTTGTGGGCTGTGCTTCCCTTCATTTACCCATGCGGGTTTCTGATGCTCTCTCACTGCCTGAATATCTGCGGCAGCCTGAGCCTCTTCTGGGGATTGAACCTTATTCTTTGCCTGAAGTGATTGCTCCCAAGCGCGGGACAACCTTTTCAGGACCCATTTCTCATTATGGGCCTCTTCTGAGGGGTCATAACTGTTGCAAGCGCTCTGTCCTGCCTCTGTTGCGTGTGAGATAATGGTGCGCGTCCATTTGACCATATTTTCCTGGCTCAAATGCGCCCTATTTAAGTCGCCGAAAACTGCATTGAAGTGAATCCACAGCCTTCCTGCGAATGCTGTGGGGTGTTCGGATCTTTTCTGCCTGCACTTATTCAGTCCTTCTACGGGGTCACCTCGATTATACCCGATGGCATCTAAAATGGAGGTGTGCATCTCTTCTAGGGTGCCTCCTGCAACGTTCTGTGGGTTGGGGAGGGCTGCTACTACTGACTGGTCTAAGCTCAGCACGGTGAGCTTAACCTGCTCTCTCTCATCCAGGCCGTACATGGTAGCCTGCTGTTTCACTTTAGCAAAGAACTGGTGGGGGTCTGCGGTGGGGAGGAACGGAGTGATCTTCTCACATGCGTCCCTGAGCTGGGTTACAGTTAAGGGGGTGGTGTAGGTTATATCTGGTGCGCCTTCTGTTATGGCTTTTCTCTGCGTGGTTACTGGATTCATGGGTGCAGTTATGATCTGATCTGTGGGGGGTGGGGGTGCTTGCCTTTTCTGCTGCGCTGTTGACGCACATGTTCCCTGAACATATCGCTGCGCTGTTTCACTTAATTCTTGCCAATCTGGGGCATTATCTCCATCTAACTGGGTTCCAAAGGTGCTCTGGAACCCATTTTGCACCGAAAGCAGCGATTGCAGCTCTGCAATCTGTTTCCTGCATTTCGCGTGATCCACAGTACTTTGCCTTTGTTCTGTGGTTGCAGCATGGAGTGCTCTCAAAGCTGCTTTGAGATCAGAGCATTGCCTCTGCAATGCCTCCACCTGCTTGTCTGATTCCTCTCTTATCAGAACGGCACGTTGCACGTCCTGATAAGCCTTTTCGTACTGGGTCTGGGAACTGCTGAGATGGGCTAGACAAGACTGATGTGCCCTCTTGGCATCATCCACCTCTCTACCTTTCTCTACCAACTTCCCTCTTAGATCCAGATTTTCCTTCTCAATGTCCCTGACATCGACCTTACTCATTCGGTTCCTTTCTTCTAATTCTGCCCGGAGCGTCCTGACGACCTCCTCTGTGCCTTGCAACTGTGCCAAACAGGACACAATCGCCATCGGCTTACGTGCTTTACTGAGGTTCTTTTTGTGAATTTGAGAGAGGTTCTCCCACCAAGTATGTCCTATACTTCCGGGACCTGTCTCCTCATTCAAACAAAACTCTTTCCAAAGGGGCCATCCCTTTCCTTGTAAATATTTGCGGAGTTCCAGCTCCCACGTGGGACACTGGCCTACCCTGCTACTGTTGCTGGTCGCTGCGACCACAAACTTTTCTGGATCCATCAGACGTTCCATTGCCTGCATGGCCATTTTCTCTGACTCTCTTTTAGTTAATTTGGAACAGGGGGTTGCTGGGGTTGTGTTTCAAGAAACGGGTACGGCTTACACTATGTTCCGTTCACAAAACTACCGAAAGTTTGTCGCAACAAAAATGCTTTAAGTTTTACCTTACAGCCCTGTTAGTACGCATGCACTAAACACACTTCCGAATTACGCTTATTAGTTTGAACACCTTGAACACTCGTGATTTTCTTTACTTTCTTACGTTCTCTGTAATTTGGAGTTCTAATTCAAATTTCAGGGTCCTGGACGGTGTGGGGTTTCCACTTACAACCGTGTCCCGCCAGGGAGTCGCCACTAAATGTTGCACGTTTTACTATGGGCGTAAAACGCGTTTATTGGGGTGTATTAACTTCCAAGTGCTTAACACCACTAGGCTCTGTTGTATGTATTTATTCAGCTTTAGGAGTCGCCAGTTGCCGTATAGACAACGTCACTAGTATTCCAAGGTCAAGTTCAAAGTAATAAAGACGATACACCGATTAGTAAGGTCCAAACGATAATATTTATTATACAGTAATAATAAATATTCATGCACACACTAAGAGACTAAGCTATGACTAAACTAAAGTAATCAGAATACTTATCTAACAGGAACAGGCAAGGTCAGGGAGCGAGGCCTTCGTCCTGGTCTTGGGCTGCAACCTTCAGCAAGCGTTCTGGTCACTGGGGGTTCTAGCGGGCTTAGTTCGCGTAGCGAGCGTCGTACTGGCACTTACGGTTCGGCGGCTGGTGCTCAACGGCTGGAGTCAGAGTGGATCTTCAAAGTCGTGGTCAGAGCCGGAGCACGGAAAAACAGACCGGACAACACGAGGTCCCTATCTTTTATAGGGGTTCCATTGTCCTTCCCTCTTCTTGGGCGGGCTCTACCTATTGGATCAATTTCTTATCGATACTGGATTAATTCCCCAATGCGAGGGGGTCTCCGTGATGGAGGGGGCGTTTCTTATGTCCTTTTGTTTGGAGGTTTCTGGTGCCTCGATGTCTGGGCCTTGATTAGAATGTGTCCATTCAGAACCAAATGTATCTATTGTGTGGGTGTTCAAGTCTGATTGCCTCATTAGCATGCAAAGCGTTTTGCCATTTGCACCTAGCTAAGGTCTTCTCACCTGAGCCCAAACTGGTTTCTGCTGCTGCAGAATGCAAAATGCTCTTTGCAGACTGCTGTTCTGGCTAAACTGTCTGTTTCCCAGCAGTCTTAGCGCTTGACCTATTTTGTAGCTCAGCATCCATTTTAGGTGGCTACACTCCAGAGCTTCACCTGGTCACAAATGGTCATGACTGAGAGCGTCGAGAGCATTTGCCAGGCACTGATTGACATGGGACAGTTTCAGTGGGACATGACTGAGGCACTGAGGGGCATGGCCAAGCCTCAGTGCTTCATGGTTGAGGGCGTTGAGAACCTGGTTGAGACAAGGGCAGGTATCCAGGACTGGCAGCACCAGGTAACAGTGGAGCCAGGGACCATTGAGCACTCCAAGGGAGGAAGAAGGGGTGGTGCTGGAACACCTCAGTGCTTCTGAATCTCCTCCAACTGACACTGGCACATCTGAGGGGCAGCGAGAAGAACATGGTGGTACCTCGTCACCTGTGACACCTGAAAGTCAGCCAGGCCCATCCAGGTTCAGGCCCTCTGGAGGACGGCCGCCAAAAGCATCTCAGGTCAGAGGACAAGATACGCAGCTGGCTGTCCCATGTCTGATATGCTGTCTGGGGTCATACCTAGAAGAAGAACTAGGCCACGTAAAATATGGAAGTTAGACACCAGTTAAGTTGGCACAGGTGCAGTACATAGTTTAGAGGGAGTGGTCAGGGCATAACAATTGTATATAGTCATGATTAAACACCTTTTCACCAACATTCCGACCTGCCTCAATCTCTGTCTCAAGGCCGCCTTAAAGGACAGCTTACCCAGTGAGTATCACATCACCGCACACCATCTCCATAACTGCCCCCACTACCCCAAAGAATATATGGGCACCTGAGATGGATTGGCCAGCGCACATGCAGGGATCACCCTGGCGGACAGTGGAAAGTCATCCTGAAGTCAGACCTTGTCAAACGATGAGGAGCACCAGAGCTCACCTCACAGTGAGTCGTCGATATCCTCTGTCCTGTGTATAAGACCCGCTGATACTGCCAACCCAGGGCCAATATCCTGTTGTGGTACAGGTTGGAACCTCCGAGGGGGCAGAGGGGGCAGGGGGAGCAGCGGTGGTGGGATCGGGTAAAGAGAGGAGGGACTGGGGAGGATGTGAGCGGCTGTGGGAAAGGGGGCACCACTTGGAAAGGAATGGTGGGGGCATGGGGAGAGCACGGAGAGGTGGGACAGGTGGTGGGCCTGCCGGTGGTCAGGCCTTCTAGTCGGCAAATCTGAAGGTGATGAGGTAGTCCCATGTGCAGCTGCTCTGGAGCACATGTTGGGTGGCCTGCTGTACCAGACTAGGCTCCAAGCCCGGTTTTTCCTGGCTAACCTCTTCATCTACATTGCCAGATGATGCCTGACATTTGTTATCGCTTGCAAAGGGCCTACAGGGTGGGAATGATTATTTTCCCAATGGTCCTGGTGGAACATGTGGGGCGGGATTCTCTGATCCTGGGGATAAGTGTTGACGCCGGTGTAAACGGCGGAGCGTTTTACGACGGCGTCAACATGCCCCAGAAGCTGCAATCCTGCAGCGCACAGGGGGCTAGCACGGCACTGGAGAGCCTCATGCTGCTTCAGCTGCCAAACCGGGCATCATAACGGGTGCCGCGGGTCTACCCATGCGCATGCGCGACGTGGGTTCGCGCATGCGCATGGGTTGCCTTCTCCGCGCCGGCCCCGACGCAACATGGTGGAGTGCTACAGGGGCCCAATGCGGAGGAACATAGGCCCCCACCAGGATAGGCCCGTCCGCCGATCGGTAGGCCCTGATTGTGGGCTAGGCCACCCTTGGAGGTCCCCTCCAGGGTCGGATCCCCCCTAACCCCTACCAGGCGCCCCCCACAACATGAACGCCAAGGTCTCACTGGGTCGGACCAGACGAGAACGGCATCGGCAAGACTCGGCTTAACTCAGTGGGCACTCAACCCATCGCGCGTGGAGAATCGGCGAGGGGGGGGGCACGTACCGGCGCCGTGCCAGCACCAATGGCGACGATTCTCCAGTGACCGGAGAATCGACGGACTGGAGTTGTGGCGGTGGAGCGTGAATCGCACCCCCCGGCGATTCTCCGACCCGGCGCGGGGTCGGAGAATCCTGCCTGAGATCCCCTGCTGGGGAATCTTTATTAACCTTTGTATAAAATGTTGGCCAATAAAGCACCAACCAGAACCGGAGCCCGGTAGTTATCTACCAGGTAGTGTATATATCGTGTTGTAAATAAAATTATGTTTCTTTATCTTACTCGGTGTGGGCTCCCCATGTTCTTATTAAACTGGCGACGAGGAGTAAACTGCTCCTCGACTGAGCCACCTACCCGATTTTCTGGAGCTAGGTTTAGATTTACTTGGTTCGCCATACCTCTGTTTGGGTGGTTAGATGAATTTGACGCTGGTGTTGATGCATCAGGGGTTCACTTCAATATGCAGAAACGATGCATTACTTCTTCTGGGCCAACAACATCACAGAGAACGAGTGGCAGATGGTCATACCGTTGACGGCCTACGGAGTGCACACGCTCAGGGTGATCTGGAGTCTCACGTACTTGCTGGCGGCGTTCTGCAATCATTCAACCAGCTCATGGCACCTGTGGTGCAACATTTTAACCCGATCTTGTCAGTGATCATTCAAAGATATCAATTTAATACAGTGGAGAGGTCTTCACCAAAGTGACCTCCGTCACCAAATTCTTATCACAGCTATAAAAGATAGCAGAGTATAAATAATATGGAAATACAGAAAAACTTTTGGGCAAAATCGCCCTGACCTTTTCGCAGATGCTGCAGATCTCCTTGTCCAAGAGCGGAATGTGGCATGCAAGAGATACAAGGGATGGATGCGAACATTTGGAGCGTCGCCTGTCACGTGGTATCCCCACGGCCAAATCTGGCAACCATCCTGGCCCCTTCATTTGCTCCTCAAGAAGCACCAGCCTTGCGAATTGAGAAAGGCACGGGATGAGGTATTTAAGAATGTGAAACGGCGGTTGTCCTCTTCAGGGACACATTTTGATCCTTCAAAACCAGTATTCGTCACATGTGATGCTTCCGCATATGGGATTGGGACAGTCCTGTCTCATTGGTGAGTGATGGCCATGACTGCCCGATTGCCTTTGCCTTCTGACACTGGCTTGCGGCCGAGAGTACGCTCAAACTGAAAAAGAAGGCCTGGCAGTCGTATTTGGTGTAAAGCGTTTTCAGCAGTATGTCAATGGCCGCTATATCTTTATCGTCATGGATCACAAGCTATTGCGGTGCCTATTCTGCGAAGACAAGGTGACCCCACCAATTGCGTCCGCAGGGATTCAGCGCTGAGCCTTGTTATTGACTGCTTTTGAATACTCTATTGAGCATCGCCCAGGGACCCAGATTGCGCATGCTGATGCATTGAGCCTTCCCCTGCAGACCGATTCCACAAACCCCCATACGGCAAACAAAGTGGCCGCTGTCCTGCCCGCCCGTATTCGTGACTGGACGCAAACTGACACCACCCGTGCCAAGGTGCAGCATATGGTGCTATACGGAGGCCAGCATCAACAGATAGCACGGGAGTGGAAGGCTTTCTCCTCAAAGTTCTTGGAGCAGCCCATGGAAGAATATGGTATTAGCCTTTGGGGCATGTGGGTTGTTCCAGCGAAGGGCCAGGCAATCGTGTCGATGGACTTTCACAATGATCACCCCGAAGTGTCCAAAGTGAACATGCTGGTGAGAAGCTACATCTGATGGCCGCGTTTGGACACGAATATCGAGTCATTGGTCCTGCAGTGCTCCATCTGGCAAGAGCACCAGAAGCTCCTCACGATGGCACATCTACACCCTTGGGCGTGAATGGAACACTCTTGGGCTTGTGTACATGCCAGTTTTGCTGGTCCATTCCTGGGTTCGCTGTATCTCGCCCTGATGGAGGCTCACTCACAGCGGCTGGAGGTCCAGAAGATGGCCATGATCACCACCCGAGCCACCGTCGAGCGATTGTGTATTTCTTTTTTCAGCCAGGGAATTCCTGAGGTGCTTGTGAAAGATAATGTGGCCTCTTCCATGAGTGACAAATTTTCCACTTTTGTGAAAAGCAACTGGGTTTGCCATGTCCGTTCATCAGAGAGGGCAAAGAAGGCAGTGCAGATAATTAAACGGGGGCTAAAGAAACAGACTTTATTCTCATCCAGGACCATGCTGCACACAGTAACTGGGGTGACCCTTGCTGAGATGTCAATGGGTTGGAGGCTTCTATCACGATTGAATTTGATTATCCTGGATTACGGTGCGAAGGTGCATCGTAACAAAGATTTACAAGGGTGTTGCTCAGTTTGGCGCGCTATCTACAACACATCACATCTGACGACGCGGTGTTCACTCGTAACTTCTTTTTAAAATAAATTTAGAGTTCCCAATTCATTTTTTCCAATTAAGGGATTATGTAGCGTGGCCAATCCACCTACCCTGCACATCTTTGGGTTGTGGGGGCGAAACCCATGTAAACACGGGGAGAATGTGCAAACTCCACACAGACAGTGACCCAGAGCATGGATCGGACCTGGGACCTTGGCGCCATGAGGCAGCAGTGCTAGCCATTGCGCCATCGTGCTGCCCTCACTTGTAACTTCAACGATGGTGTTTGCTGGCTCTCTTGGACCAGTATCTTACTAAGTTCAGGTCCGGTGGCAACTGATTTAACAGCATTTAGATCACATTCGCTCCTTCATGAGGTACCTCGTAAGAAGCCTGCCCTGGATCTGCCGGCTCCATTGCCAAACCATTCTGCTGTGAAGCTTCCAGTCTCTTTCGACACCAACAGGCCTGACATTGTATCTTCCGACTCTGAAATAAAGAAGTAGACCTCTGACATCTCGGTCACTGATCAGCCGCCTCTTGCCAATCGTCCACCATGCTATTGCTGCCGCAGACAACGTTCGCCAGCAATTTGCCCGAGCCAAAAAGAATCCGGCGTCCTCCACCTGCTCCTCCTTCTTTGCCTCATCTGTCGTCGAAGGTGTCTTGCGGGGGTGGAATGTAATATCCTGCACTGGGAATGATTATCTAACCGGTTTTCCTTGTGGAGTACGAGCTCCCTCGCTAGAGTCAGGAGATCTCAACTAACCTTTATATAAAAGGTCGGCCAGTAAGGCACCAACCAGAACAGGAACCTTGTCGGAATCTACCGGGCAGTGTATATATCGCATTGTAAATAAAACTACGTTTCTTGGTGTGGACTCCCCGTGACCTTATTAAAGCATTCTTCCTCTTCCAACTTGTCCCACCTCTGCTGTGCCGTGCTGTGCAGGATGCAGCAGGCCAGCATAATGTCCGAGACGCTCCAGTGGGGCTATATTGGAGTGCCCTACCAGAGTAGTCCTAGTATCGGAAGTGCATTTTTCGGATGCCAATGCACCGCTCAATGCCTCCAGACAGGCATCATTAACTAGGACCTCAATGGATAACTCTTGTCACCCAAGAGCCAACCCTTCACTTGACTGTGCCTGGAACTGATAAGTGTGCCAGGATGTGTACGTTGTGCATATGTCTGGGTATAAGGCACTGGCCCACCCCTTAGCTGTTCCCCCTGATGTGTTGCCTTCCACAATACACCCCTGTCCCCATCAGTGACTGATACCAGGGAGCTTCTATCCTCACCACTCATCCCTGTCAACCGGTTACCGGTGGCTGTCGCAGCCCGTGTCAGTGATCTGTGGCCCCTGCCCTATTTCCCCAGTGGGGTCCATTGTAAATGTAGTATGGTCACAAACCAACTGCATATTTCGGTAATGAAGCCCCTTCCAACTGATGAAAGGCACCCACTAATGAGCCGGTGCTAATCGGCGGACATGTGTTCCATCGACCACCCCTGGACAGTGGGCATACCAGTGATGCACGATCAATCACTACTGAAGCGAGATTATCGTCCAATTGAAGGCTTTAGTGAGCAAATAGTTACCCCAGCAGTTCCGGTACAGAATGACTGCTGTGGGTGAAACACAGACTCTGATGCTCCGCCTGCTGGGCGGAACCAGCAGGCAGGTTCTACCACTCATACTACAGTATAACGTACATCCCAGATAGGTACCGCGATACCTCTAATATAGCCTACCACAACCAGCAATGGTGGAAAATCCTGTTACCCAGGCATCTTGGTGTGCCTGGTCCAGACTGATGTTTATACAGTATGCTGCCTGGACGCTGAGGGCATCTTTAGAGCGTGGGATGCACCTGTGCACGGATGTCTGCAAGATCCCAGATAGGTCCCTGCTCAGCACTTGGAAGGACATAGAGGCATACAAATTCAGGGCAACCGTCACCTTGGCAGCCACTGGATGTGGATATTGGCCTCCGTACCCCCGTGGTGTCAGTTGCACTGTCATCTGCCACAGGTGGCGTATGGTCTCCCTGGTTAGCCAAAGTTTCTGACGGCATGGCAGTCCTGAAGTTTCCCGACAGTATACACGTGCCCTGATGTGGCACCTCCTTCACACCTCCTCCTTGGCCTTTTGGATGGCCAGCACTTGAGCCTCACCAGCTGGCCCCTGCTCTTCTGGGGCAGGCTCCTCTTGTGCAGGGTCCTCCCCGAGCAGGCCCTGTGCCTCCAGCCTCTGTGCATCCGCAACGGCTGCTGCGGCCAGGTAGGCAGCGAGCATTCTAGCTGTACTCCAAAATTCATTCTTTGCAGGGGGGGGGGGGGGGGGGGGGGGGGGGGGGGGGGGGGGAAGAGAAGACATGTTAGCAAGATAAGTATTCCCTTGCTCATCCAAATCCAACAGACTACATGGTGACCCTGAGTTGCACTTCAGCTCCATCCTCCACATGTCTCTCCCCCAAACCCACCCCCACCTCTCAGCTGTTCCCGTCGATACGTTGCCTTCCACAATACACCCCTGTCCCCATCAGTGACTGATACCAGGGAGCTTCTATTCTCACCACCCATCCCTGTCAACAGGGGTACCGGTGGCTGTCGCAACCCGTGTCAGTGATCTGTGGCCCATGCCCTATTTCCCCAGTGAGGTCTACTGTGGGTGTCCTCATTGCGTGGGCCGTGTGTTATGCCATCAGCAGGGTGGCACTTGGTTGTGCGGTGGAGAGGGTAACCGTGTGCCACCAATCCATGCTTGGAAGCTTGCGTGTGGGCAGGTCCTACAGATGGGGGTGAGGCAGGGAAGTGTGTGTCTGCTGGGAGAGTAGCTGCAATGTGACATCGGTCCAGGGGGCAGGATGTATTGGAGTAGGAGCAGGGTGGGCAAGCAGGGTTTGGAGACAGCTGGTGGTCCTGCAGAGTGGGCTAGCTGAAGGGGCAGTGTGCCAGGGAGGGTACCAAAGGCACGGTGCATGTGTCCTTGGTTTGGGGTGAGCTCTACTATACCCCTGTTTCCCCTGTAGTGGGCGTGCTTCTGATGAGTGAACTGAGGAGAGGCAGCACCTGGTGGACCACTGATTGAGCTTGGCCACATCCATCCCATTGATGGGCCAGCTGCGGTCTGAGGGTTCTCAGAGGGGCAGCCTGGGTGGGCTCCCAAATGACCAGAGGCTCTGTGGACATTTACAGGACACAGTGAGCAGTCAGCAGAGTGAGCAGCCAGGGGCCTGTAACTTATATTAACTGGGTGTGTTTAAAACAAATACTGCAGCAATGGCGGTCTGAGCCAGGCAACCCCGATCCCAAGGGGGACACTCCAAATCCACAGCGATGTCAGCAAGTCGCTCCTACTACACCCCAGCTGATACTGCGCTGCACTGCTTGACACTGCAGGTGATGCTGCACTGCATCCATTTACATGGCGGCTGATACTGCACTGCACTGTTTTACAATGAAGCTGATATTGCAGAGCATTTTTTTACCCTGCAAAAAATGCTGTACTGCAGTGTTTAACACTGGAGCAGATGCTACTCTGCACAGTGTTACTGCACAGCATTATTTCACACTGCAGCTGATATTGCAGTGCTCTCATTTACACTGCAGCTAATACTGCATTGCGCTGTTTGACATTGCAGCTGCTATTAATCTGTACTCTATTACACTGCAGCTGATACTGCACTGCATTACGTTGCAGCTGATACTGCACTGCATTCTTTTATACTGCACCTGACACTACACTGCAGTCTTTTACATGGTAGCTGATACTTGACAGCAGTCTTTTCCACTGCAGCTTATACTGCACTGCGCCCTTGAACACTGCAGCTGATACTGCGCTGCAGGTCTTTTACATTGCAGCTAATACTGCACTGCACCCTTTAACACTACAGCTAATACAGTGCTGCACTCTTTTACATTGCAGCTGATATTACGTAGGACTGCTTTATACTGCACATAATAATACACTGCACTATTTTACACAGCAGCTAATGCTGTACTGCACTCTTTTACGTTGCACCTGCTACTGCACAACACTCTTTTACACTGCACCGGAGAGCCGACTGCAATCTTTTACACTGCAGCCGATACTGCACTGTATTCATTTGCACTGCATCGGACACTAGAATGCACAACTTTCACACTGCAGCTGATATCACTCGACTCTCTTTTAAACTGCAGCTGAATCTGCACTACATTCTTTCACATTGCAGCTGATATTGCACTGCACTCTATTAAACTGCAGCTGATACAGCACTGCAACCTATATACTGCAGCTGTAATGCACTGCACTCTTTTACACTGCAGAAGGTAGTGCGCTGCACTTTTTTACATTGTAGCAGAAAGTGCAGTTGCAAACTTTTACTCTGCAGCTGATATTGCGCTGTATTAATTTGCTCTTCATCTGAAACTGCACTGCTGTTTTACACTGCAGCTGAAACTGCACTGCATGCTTTTCCACTGCAGCTGATATTGCACTGCACTCTATTATACTGCAGCTGATACTGCACTCATTAACACTGCAACATATTGCACTGCACACTTTCCCACTGCAGTTGATACTGCACCAAACTCTTTAACACTGCAACTGATACAGCACTCTTTAACACTGACACTGTACTTAGTTGCATTATTTTACACTGCAGCTGATGCTGCACTGGACTACTTTACACAACACCTGATACTACATTGCAGTTTACAGTACAGCTGATGCTGCACTGGACTACTTTACACACCACTTGATACTACACAGCACTGTTTACATTGCAGCTGATACTGCACACTTTCACACTACCACTGATACTGCATTGCATTATTTTCACTGTATTTGATACTGTACTTCACTGGTTTACACTGTAGCTGATACTGCACTTCACTGGTTTACACTGTAGATGATACTGCACTGCACTCTTTTACACTGCAGCTGATACTGCACTGCACTATTTTATACTGTAGCTGGTATTGAGCTGCACTCCTTTACACTGTGGCCAATATTGCACTGCACTCTTTTACACTGCAATTGATATTACATGGCACTCTTTTACACTACTGCTGAATCTGCACTGCACTATATTACACTGAAACTGCACGCCGCCCTTTTACACTGCAACTGATACTGCTCTGTGTTCATTTGCACTGTATCTGGTTCTGTGAGTGCTGATTGGCTGACAGAGTGCTTTTGGAGATGGGTGGAATCAGGGAGTTCAAGTGGTGAGTTATAAGGAGGTAAGTAGTAATTAAATTTGCTTTTAAGATTAGTTAAATTAGTTCTTTAATTGGGTAGTTAAAAGCTGCTCTTTAGTTGGTTGCATTCCTGAAACAGGCGTCAGTTGAGTTGCACTCTACTTTTGCTCTGGCAGGTTAACTGTGCAACTAGTTCAAACCACTTCCAGAACATTGTGATTTGAAACTTATAAAAGCAGAGCTCTCTAAGTGCTGGCTTGTCTGCATCGTGACTGCTGGTTGGCTGAGTGAGAGTGCTTTTGGAGTTGGGTGGAAACACGGAGTTAGTGGAACTGGGAGAAGAGGCTACGAGAGAGAGTTGATTGGTAAGTAGTGGGTAAGGTTGATAAGTCTTTGCAATTTATATCACTTTTATTGTTTGAAAATTAGTTTTTTGGTTCATAATCTGTAAGGGCTGTAATTGGTAGTTATGAGGACAAGGAAAGAAGGGCCCTAGACAATTGGAGATAATCTTACATTGAGCATCTTCTAAAGGTTTAGTTTAAAGGGTTACATAGGCAGCACGGTAGCACAATGGTTTGCACAGTTGCTTCACAGATCTAGGCTCACTGGTTTGATTCTCAGCGTGGGTCACTGTCTGTGTGGAGTTTGCGCATTCTCCCCGTGTCTGTGTGGGTTTCCTCCAGGTGCTGCGGTTTCCACCCACACTCCAAAGATGTGCAGGTTATAGAATCATAGAATTTACAGTGTAGAAGGAGGCCATTCGGCCTTCCAGTCTGCACCAGCTCTTGGAAAGAGAACCCTACCCTAGCCCACACCACCACATTATCCCCATAACCCAGTAAGCCCACCCAACACTAAGGGCAATTTAGCATGGCCAATCCACCCAACCTGCACATCCTGGACTGTGGGAGGAAACCCACGCACATACGGGGAGAACGTGCCGACTCCACACAGTGACCCAAGCTGGGAATCGAACCTGGGATCCTGGAGCTGTGAAACAATTGTGCTAACCACTATGCTTCCATGCTGCCCTTGCTGTTGCTTTCCCTTGAGAGGTTAGGTGGATTGGTCACGCTAAATTGCCCTTAGTGTCCAGAAAAAAGGTTAGGTGGGGTTATGGGGATAGGGTGGACGTGTGGGTATAGGGTGGAGGTATAGGCTTAGGTAGGGTGATCTTTCCAAGGGCCGGTGCACACTTGATGGGTCAAATGGCCTCCTTCTGCACTGTAAATTCTACAATTCTATGATCATGGCAGGAGATCTCAAAGCCCTGGTATGCGCCCCTTGCTCCATGTTGGAAGCCGGGAACATTTCCAGTGCCCAGGACCAGCATGTGTGCAGGAAGTGTCTCTAGCTGCAGCTCCTGGAAGCCTGGGTTTCAGAGCTGGAGCAGGGGCTGTGGACACTGTGGAGCATCCATGAGGTGGAGAGTGTCATAGATAACACGTATAGAGAGGTGGTCACACTGTAGTCTCAGACTCCACAGGCAGGAAGGGTATAAGTGACCACCAGGCAGAACAAGAGAGCTAGACAGGCATGCAGGAATTCCCTGTGGCCATCCCTCTGCAAAATAGATATACTGCTTTGGATACTGTTGAGGGGAATCGTATCTCGGGGGAAAGCAGCAACAGCCAAATTTGCTGCACCATGTTGATTCTGCTGCAGATGGGAGGATAGCTATAGGGGATTCAATTCTAAGGGGAATAGATAGGTGTTTCTGTGGCTGCAAACGAGACTCCAGGATGGTATGTTGCCTCCCTGGTGCTAGGGTCATGGAGTACTCGAAGAGGTTACAGGACATTCTGGAGGGGGAGGATGAACAGCCAGTAGTCGTGGTGCACATCGGTACCAACGACATGGGTAATAAAAAGGGATACGGTCCTAAAAACAGAATATAGGGAGTTAGGAAGGAAGTTGAGAAGTCGAACCTCTAAAGTAGTGATGTTAGAATTACTACTCGTGCCACGTGCAAGCCAGAGTAGAAATAGTAGGCTATATTGGATAAATACATGGCTGAAGAGATAATGTGAAGGGGAGGGTTTCAGATTCCTGGGGAATTGGGACTGGTTCTGGGGGAGATGGGACCAGTACAAACTGGACAGGTTACACCTGGGCAGGACCGGGACTAATGTCAGAGGGGAAGTATTTGCTAGAGGGGTTGGGGTTGGGGTTTGGGGGGGGGGGGGGGTTTAAACAAATATGGCAGGGGGGGGTTTAAACAAATATGGCGGGGGGGGTTTAAACAAATATGGCGGGGGGGGTTTAAACAAATATGGCGGGGGGGGTTTAAACAAATATGGCGGGGGGGGTTTAAACAAATATGGCGGCGGGGGGGTTTAAACAAATATGGCGGGGGGGTTTAAACAAATATGGCGGGGGGGTTTAAACAAATATGGCAGGGGGATGGGAACCTATGCAAGGAGTCAGACGAGGAGGAAATAAGGACAAAAACAAAAGACAGAAAGGAGAATAAGAAAAGTGATAGGCAAATAAACCAAGAGTCAGTTTCAAACAGGGCCACAGTGAAAAATATTAGGAGCGGGACTAGTACTGTTAAAAAGAGAAGCTTAAAGACCTTGTGACTTAATGCGTGGAGCAGTCGCAATAAAGTCGATGAACACATTGCGCAAATAGACATGAATGGGTTTGATATAGTTGGGGTTACAGAGATATGGCTGCAGGGTGGCCAGGGATGGGAACTGAATGTCCAGAGATACTCAGTATTTAGGAAAGAAAGACAAAAAGGAAAAGGTGGTGGGGTCGCATTGCTGGTTCAGGAGGAACTTTACATAATAGTGAGGGACGATATTAGCTCCGACAATGCAGAATCTGTGTGGGTTGGGCTGAGAAACAGCAAGGGGCAAAAAACATTAGTGGGCATCATATATAGACCCCCAAACTGCAGTGATATTGTTGGGAATAGCATTAAACAGGAAATTATCTCATTGACAGCCCTTCTTTGAGACAGTGCCAAAAGGGTTGCAGATTTTCAGCTTCATTTAATTTTCCCCATTTTGATGACTTTTAAAAATCACAGCTATTTTTATTTATTCATTTACTTGTGCCCATTTATTTGGGGAACCTTTTTCCGGATTGAGGTTTCACCACAGATACATTACATTCCTGTTTGCTTTCTGCTTGCTTCTTCCCTTCAGTGTAGGCTGAGAGGATTGGAGCTTTCCCTTCACTGGGTAAACCATTTAAAATCTTCTTAGGGGCCATTCCGCCTGTGGCTGTGATTAATTTTAGTAATTCCACCTTCCTCCATGTAAAATGCAGTCTTCACCAAACAAAATACTTACGATACAAACATTAAATCTGTTCCACCTTTAGTGGCTAGGATCCGGAGAACTCCAGACAAAATATTTGTGCGTTGGCACTGAAAACATGACAGTAGCATTTTGAACCCCTTGGGAATCTTTTAATCTCACTCGTGTTGCAGTCCTTTGAGAGTAAAGCGCTTACATTGAGTACATGGTATTTATTCTCCCAAGGCAGTACATTTTATATTTTATAAAACAGAAAATCAGCAAGACTGCAGCGAAAGAAGTTCAGGGCTTTTTGTACGTATTTATTCAACCAGCAATGGATTGTCGGGGAGCTTATGACTAATTGATCATAGAAAACTGAATCCTTCCTGTCAGTGCTCAGAACAGTTATGCAACGGGCAGAATGCAGACCAAAATGACCATAAAATTCATCTTCACAATTTAGGTATTAACTTTTAAAAGATTGTAAATGAAGCCATCAGAATAAAAAAAACCTGCTCAGCAAAACAAGTATGAGTGCTTTAATCTTTAACTAGCTTCTGCCTCAGGACTTTTTCAAAAATATAACAGCGCTCTGATGTCGGTAACATTTTCTCTCCGGTAAACCAGTTGGCAAATGATATTTTAGAGATTTATCGGGAAAATTATGGGTCGATGGTTCACATAATAACATGGCATGATAGTGTGACATTATTCTGACAACACGTGATTAACTGCTTGCTCTTCAGATTTAGTTTTGTTCTTGACCTGCAAACAAAGGTGGTGTGGGTGGGAAGGTGTGCAGCTTTGTCTCCAGTCACTTTGTAACTTTCTGCATTCAACCTATTTCTACGGACTGTTTTTCCTAATACTTTGGGATTCCTTGTTGTTAAAATGAGAAGTCTATATTGTGATTGGAATGTTTTTGATGCTCTTTGAGTAGATCTTGTGTATTGTCAGAATATGAGTTTTATCGCAAAATGAGCTGAAGCCCGAATCAAATTTGCTGGCAGTTTATATTGCCTGCATTTGCTTGCAATTATCTAAGTTAATCCAGCAGGAAGTTAGACTGAAAGGTACAAATCTTAGTGTGTTCTCGACCTAACAGAGGTGAAATGAGACATGATGCGAATACAGAAAGGGCAGTATCACATCGGGAACTATCCAATATTCAGTCCCAATATTGGGTAGAGCTTATGAAAGGTGACAGAGGTAGTGGATTGCCACCTTGCTGTGGTGGAGAGGCGTGAGCGTTCGTTCCGTTGATCCCAAGAGCAATGCTGTTGGGAATCTTAAGCTCATGGGAGGGTCACCCATGACGGTAATGTCAGAGGGGGGGAATCAGACAAAACGCAATCTAAAACAAATCCTCAACGGTGGAAGATCCTCATATGGGACACGATTCAACCACTGTGTTGGGTGCAACGGGGAATCCTGGGAGAGCCCCATATCAGGGTTCGTGCCAGATGCCAGGCTGATTGTGAGTCAACCGATTTGCTATGCCCGGCGCTATCTGGATCATGCCCTCACTGGGTGTGATCCAGATGATGATATTTAAATGAGCCATGAGGTGCATTTAAGTATCCAGATGCCGCCTTCTCCCGGCACCTGGGAGACAACTGCCTGCCTGCGAGGTCTCGGGTTTCCACAAGCAGGCCTGATAGCACCTCAGGGGGATCTTGCAGGCCATTAAAGCTCATGGGTGATCAGGGACAGGGCAGGGTAGTACCCTGGCACTGCCAGCCTGGGCACCTTGGCACTGCCAAGCATTGCATTGGGGGGGGGTCAAGAGATTGGGGCATCATTTAAAAATGGGGGCTTGTGCTGAACTGGAGGGGCTCAGGTCGAGGGGCTCCTTTGGCTGCTCTCACCATATGCAGCCTTTAAAACCATTAACTAGTCACTCAGTATGTAAACATTTAAGATTTCTAATAATAAACTGAAAATGTACTCATCTGTACCCCTACACCATTTAAACTGTCACTAATTATTTCATAAATATATATCCCTCATGATAAAGTGACAGTGTTCTTATCTACACCTCTGAACCCTTTAAATACTATGTTAGTCGTTTAGAAATAAAAAAGTTTTCTCAAAATAAGGTGGAAGTGATCCTATTTGTATCCCTAAACCCTTTAAAAAGTCTGTCAGTATGCCAAATTATGAAGATGAAAGTTATGCCTTTAAAGTATTGGAAACCTTTGAAGTGGTTTTCACAATCAATTTCATTGCCTTTTGAAACATTGAAGTCAGTGTGTATGACTTGGAGGCTGAACGCTTTAAACTGCATTATATAATCCATAACCTGCTAAAAGTATTGTGATTGACTGGAACTTCAAAGGATACAATTAGATTGTTTATTTTAATAGCTCTGCAGGGATCTACTGTATTAAGTTAGAGTAGTAGCTGTTTCTCTAAACATAATTTGTTTGAGTCTGCCTTTGTTCTTGAGTGCTTAATAGAAAGTGAAGGTGCCACTCCCCTGCAGCTGTCATTTCCTCCAGAAATAAAATTGACTGTGTTGAAACCACTTCAAATATAGACAAATTCAAAGATGCCAGACAATGCTTAGAATGTGAGCATTTGCAGGTAATCAAGTCTTTACAGTTCCAGAGATAGGGATAACCCCAGGTTAAAGAGGTGTGAATTGTCTCAAGCCAGGACAGTTTGTAGGATTTTGCAAGCCCAGGCCAGATGGTGGGGGATGAATGTAATGCGACATGAATCCCAGGTCCCGGTTGAAGCCGTAGTCATGTATGCGGAACTTGGCTATAAGTTTCTGCTCGCCGATTCTGCGTTGTCACATGTCCTTGGAGAACACTTACCCGGAGATCAGAGGCTGAAAGCCCTTGACTGCTGAAGTGTTCCCCGACTGGAAGGGAACATTCCTGCCTGGTGATTGTAGCGCGATGTCCGTTCAGACACTTCAGTCTTTCCTTGATATCACGCGGAGCGAATCGAATTGTCTGAAGACTGGCATCTGTCGGAGGCCGCGATGGATCGTCCATTTGGCATTTCTGACTAAAGATGGCTATCAATGCTTCAGTCCTCTCTTTTGAGCTAATGTACTGGGCTCCCTCATCATTGAGGATGCAGATTATTTGTGGAGCTTTCTCCTCCAATGAGTTGTTTAATTGTCCACAACCATTCATGACTGGATATGGCAGGACTGCAGAGCTCAGATTTAGTTTATTTGTTGTGGAATCGCTTTGCTCTTTCCATTACTTGCTGCTTATGCTGCCTGGCACACAAGGGCGATATTCTCCGAAATCCCGGGCAAGTGTTGATGGCGGCGTCAAAACCGGCGCAAGCGACGCCGGCGTCAACGGGCCTTCAGGCCCAGTCATTCTCCCCTTCCTCGGGGGATAGAACGGCACCGGAGTGCTGTGCGCTGCTCCGGTGCCGAAAGCCGGCCCAACACGGCCAGCGCGGGTCCGCGTCCGCGCGCCCCGGCTGGGGCTTATCCGCGCATCAGCTGTCTCCGCGCTGGCCCCCGGGCAACATGGCAGAGCCCTACAGTGGCCCAGCACAGAGGAACATAGCCCCCCCTCCGAATTAGAGCGCCCGCCGATCGGTTGCCCCCGATCGTGGGCCTGGCCACTGTGGAGGCCCATCCCAGAGTCAGCTCCTCCCATCCCCCAATCAGGACAGCCCCTGCAGCCAGAATGCTGAGGTCCCGCCGGGTAGGACCACATGGGAACCATGCCGGCAGAACTCGGCGGGCATTCGGCCTGTTGAGCGCGGAGAATCGCCCCGGTGGCTGCTTTCAACGGCCCCTGATCGGAGCTGCGGCGACCGTGCCCATGTGATTGGTGCCGATTCTCTGGTTGCCGGAGAATTGGCGGCCCAGCATCGGAGTGGCGTGGCAGGATTCGTGCGCCCCCCACATCGATTCTCCGACCCAGCGTGGGCTCCGAGAATCCCGGCCATGTAGTCCTGTGTTGTAGCTTTACTAGGTTACTACCTCATATTGTCTAGTGCTGCTCCTGGCATGCCTCCTGTACGCTTCATTGAACCACGCTGGATCCCGTACCTTGATGGTTATGGTGCAGTGGGGATATACCAGGTTATGAAGTTACAAATTCTGGTTATGTACAATTCTGCTGATTCTGATGGCCCAAACTGCCTCATGGATACCCCGTTTGGAGTTGCTAGATCCGATCCAATCCATCCCATTTTTCACAGTGGTAGTGCCACACAATATGATGGAAGGTATCCTCAATGTGAAGATGAGACTATATCTCCGTGAGGATTGTGAGGTAGCCATTCCGACCAATACTGTCATGGATGGATGCATCTGCGACACGTAGATTGATGAGGACAAGGTCAAGTAGGTTTTTCCCTCTTGTTGACTCCCTCACCACTGGAAGCAGACCATTTAGGACTCGTCCAGCTTGGTCTGGAGTGGTTCTACCAACCATTCCTGACGATGGACATTAAACCTCCCCACCCAGAATACATTCTGTGCACTTGTCACCCTCAGTGCTTCCTCAGTGGTGTTCAACATGGAGGAGTACTAATTCATCAGTTGAAGGGAGCCAGTAAGTGGTAATCAACAGGGGGTTTTTCTGCCTGTGTTTGAGCTGATGCCCTGAGACTTCATGGGCTCTGGAGTATATGTTGAGCGCTTCCAGGGAAAATCCTTCCTGACTACATTCCACTGTGCCTCCACCTCGGGTGGGTCAATCCTGTCAGTGGTATGGCAACGGTGGTCTAGGACATTGTAAGATATGATTCAATCTTTATAACTATATCAGGTGTTGCTTAACTAGTCTGTGAGGCAGCTCTCCCAATCTTGACACTAGCCCCCCAAATGTTAGGAAGGAGGACTTTTCCGGGTCAACAGGGTTGGATATGCTATTGTCATTTCTGGTGTCTTAAGTTGATGCCATGTGACCCACCTACTTTAATTCCTTTTATTAGACTTTGTCGTGGTTTGATACAACTCAGTAGTTTGCGAGACCATTCCAGAGGGCAGTTAAGAGACAAGAACTTTGCAGTAGTTTCTTGAGTCACATTAAGGTCAAGCCAAGTAAAGAAGGCATATTTCCTTCCACAAAGGACATTAGTGAACCAAATGAGTTTTTACAATAACCATTCCATTGTCACTATAACTATGACTAATTTTTAATTACAGTTTTTCTTTGATAATTCAATTAAAATTCCACCAACTGCCATGGTTGGATTTGAACCTATGGCCACAGACCATTAGCCTAGGCCTCTGAATTAGATATTACCACTGTACAACCACCTCCCCCTGGTTTGTCATCTTCGATCAGGGATGCCAATTTAAAACATTTTTTTTTAGAATATCCAATTATTGTTTTTCCAATAAAGGATCAATTTAGCGTTGCCAATCCACCTAGCTTGCACGTCTTTGGGTTGTGGGGGCGAAACCTACGCAAAAACGGGGAGAACGTGCAAACTCCACACGGACAGTTACCTAGAGCCGGGATTGAACCTGGGACCTCGGCGCCGTGAGGCAGCAGGGCTAACCCACTGCCCCACCGTGCTGCCACGGATGTCAATATGGCACTTATCTCCATTGCCTGGTCTTCTATAGAAGCTATTTGCACAATCTGTGGTGAACCACCTCCATCCTACTCTCCCTCCTTTGTGTTCAGGGCTCTTTTCTCCTGCAAGTATCTGATGGATGCAGTGCAATCAGTGACGGTGACTATCGGGCCTCTTGAGTGGCACTGGCATGGATACGAGGGTATGTGCTGACTAATGGGTGAGCTGACTGCAGTGAGATAATGGTATATATGGATTGGGAAGAGTGGTAGTGGTGGAAGGAGAAAGGGGATGTTAGGATAGTGCATAGAACGGTGCTGCTGTAACCTATTGTGAGAATAGATTCCATGAGAGTGGGCCTAACAGGACAGAGTGAAAGGTGGAGGGTTGTGGGTTGTTGACAGAATGCAGGTGAATTTCCAACTGGTTAGATCATTGAATTGTTTCCTGCACTGGATTAAGATATGGGACACATACTCCTGCTGTTGACTTCCTCAGCCTCGAACCTCTATTTAATGGCTACATAGTAAGCAGTTTTTTGGTCATAGTAAGCAGCTTATCCATGCCTATGCTTGGAAACAGGACCAATTTCCTTACCCTTAATGCACCCAACAGTACATTAGGTGATGTTTTGTTGACATGGGTCACAGCTTTTAATCTCCCAGGCTGAATCTATCATTTTTCCTTTGCTCTTAAATGCTCCCGGTTCCTCCTTATTCCATCTTTGCATTTGCCTATTTAAATAGTGGATATGAAATTGTGATATGCGAGCCCTCATCACATCCAATCATGTGCATTGGAAACGAGAAACCCGGAAATAAAATGAAAGTTGATACCTGTTTGGCCACATTATGAATGCGGCCTTTGAGGCCTGGAGTGGGACTTCAATCCAAACCTTTTGTCCCAGAGTTATGGACATTACCCACTGCATCGCAAAACACCTAGAATGGTGGTAAAGACCATGGCTGGCCTTCCTGTCCCACTGCCAAAGGAGGCACTTAAAGAAGCAAGTCATGATCGGCAGTCTGCTCTCGGTGGGCGGGACTTCTCGTCCAGGGTCCTTGAACCCGCGGTAGGTCTACTGCTATGCAGTTAAATGTCTGAGTGCCACTTAATTCGGCCGGTCTTCCCGAAAAGAGGCGACTTGGAGCTCTTGCCAACCCCGGCTGGTGGGCAACACGACTGCTGCCTCCATTAAATACCACTCATAATCTTAACCAGTATCAACCCACCGTATAATAAAATATTACTAGAACATGGAACATTTCAGATAGAAATTAATCACTTTCCCCAACACTCCCAAACTTTCTTTCCATTAAATAATAATCCAGGGTACAGTGCAGTCTAGTGCTTCCCCTCTCTTTTCCCACACCAATTTGAAAAGAAACTGAACCAATGACACTTTTAACTGTATTTGAGCACAATATAATAAACAGATGTTGTGATATAATAGGTGTTGTGATAGCGTAGTATTACAGTGATATATTTATTCAGATAGCTGTAGCTTGTTTCATTGTGAACATGCCACACAAACCAAAGGTTTGACATTTTTCATTTTGCAAATACCAGGGTGGAAAATAATTATAGTTTTGCACTTTGCATCAGATTTCTTTCCTACTCATGGAAGGAATATGCTGGCAATCATCAGGGTGCCTTTGTGATTGAAGTGACCCTCCAGTGTTTGAAAGTAGATTATGGTGAAAGCAGACAATTTTTTTTTCCAGAAATTCTTCTTTCTCACTCATATTAGGGCAGCACGGTAGCACAGTGGTTAGCACCGTGGCTTCACAGCACCAGGATCCCAGGTTCGATTCCCCGCTGGGACACTATCTGTGCGGAGTCTGCACGTTCTCCCCGTGTCTGCATGGGTTTCCTCCAGGTGCTCCGGTTTCCTCCCACAGTCCAAAGATGTGCAGGTTAGGTGGATTGGCCATGATAAATCGCCCTTAGTGTCCAGAATTGCCCTTAGTGTTGGGTGGGGTTGCTGGGTTGTGGGGATAGGGTGGAGGTGTGGGCTTGGGTCGGGTGCTCTTTCAAAAGAGCCGGTGCAGACTCAATGGGTCGAATAGCCTCCTTCTGCACTGTAAATTCTACCTTTACATATAGAACATAGAACATAGAACAGTACAGCACAGAACAGGCCCTTCGGCCCTCAATGTTGTGCCGAGCCATGATCACCCTACTCAAACCCACGTATCCACCCTATACCCGTAACCCAACAACCCCCCCCTTAACCTTACTTTTATTAGGACACTACGGGCAATTTAGCATGGCCAATCCACCTAACCCGCACATCTTTGGACTGTGGGAGGAAACCGGAGCACCCGGAGGAAACCCACGCACACAGGGGGAGGACGTGCAGACTCCACATCTGATAACAAGAAGGAAAACTGCTGAAGAAAACATGCTGACATTATGGATTCCATTTAAAGCACGGGCATAAAGGGGAAATGGCCAATGTAGCGAGTACAAACTCCAAGTGATGTTGAAATAATAATTTTATTCTGAGCATAAACCTTCCGATAGACTTTCATCAAAGTCACAAATGATATCCTATGTAACTATAACAAGGGTGAACTTCCGTTCCTTGCCCTTCTTAACCTGTCTGCAGCCTTTGACAGAACTGACGACACCATCCTCCTCCAACGCTTTGCCGCTATTGTCTAGCTGGTTGGTACTGCTCTCACCTGCTTCGAATCTTATCTATCAAATTATAACCATAGAATCAGTCGTAGTGGCTCCTCTTCCCCCTCCTTCCATGCTACCTCAGGTGTCCCCCAGTGATCTATCCTTAGCCTCCCTCCTAATTCGCTTCTACATGCTCCCTATTAATTTGGCTTAATTCAGAAGGGAAAATAGAATAAATCAGTAAGCTTGCAGTAATCCTAAAAATGGACTGCAAAAGCTTCTATAGATATGTGAAGAGAAAAAGACTGGTGAAGAGAAATGTGGGTCCCTTACAGTTAGAATCCAGTGAATTCATAATGGGCAACAAATAGATGTCAGGCTAGTTGAACAAATACTTGGTACTGTCTTCACTAAGGAGGTCCCAAATAACCTTCAGGAAATACTATGGGACAGAGGGTCTCGCATGAAGGAGGAACTGAAGGAAATCCTCATTAGTCAGGAAATTGTATTGGGGAAATTGATGGGATTATAACCCGATATATCCCCAAGGCCTGATTCTCTGCATCCCAGAGTACTTAAGGAAGTGGCTCTAGAAATAGTGGACACATTGGTGATCATTTTCCAGCATTCTATAGACTCTGGAACATGTCCAATGGATTGAAGGGTAGCAAATGCAACCCCAATTTTTAAAAAATGAGGGAGAGAGAAAACAGAATTATAGACCTGTGGGCCTGACATCGGTGGTGGGGAAAATGCTGGAATCAATTATTAAGGATGTAATAAAGCATTTGGAAAGCATGGACAGGATTAATCCAAGTCAACATGGATTCACTGAAGGGAAATCATGCATGACAAATCTTCTTGAATTTTTTGAGGATGTGACCAATAGAGTGGACAAGGGTAAACCAGTGGATGTTGTGGGTGGGATTCTCTCAGTCCACGCTGGGTCAGAGAATTGCTGGGCAGGGCGTGAATCGTGTGACGCTGCCCCGATGCCGGTCTGCCAATTCTCTGAAGAGCGGAGAATCGGCGCTGGCACAGTCGGAGCGGTTGGGGGCTGCGCATCCGGGATGGCCGAGTGGCCGCAAAAAAAAAATCTGAGTCCCGCTGACGCCGTCCACGTGTGGTCTTACCCGGCGGGCATCCATCCTGTTGGGGGGGGGGGAGAATGGCCTCCGCTGTGGCCTGGCCTGCAATTGGGGCCGACCGATCGGCAGGACGGCCTCTTGGGCGGGGGTGCCTCTTTTGCTCCATGCTGGCCCCTGTAGCCCTACACCATGTTGCATCAGGGCTGGAGCGGAGAAGGAAGCCACTGCGCATGTGCGCAGTCGCACTGCGCATGCGTGCATTGGCGCCGGTCACTGCGCAGACCTGCGGTGCCTATTTGATGCTGGTATCGGAAGTTGGAGCAGCGTTTGTCGCTTCAGTGCCGTGCTGGCCTACTGAGGAGCTCGGAATCGCTGTTTCTGGGGGCCTGTTGACACCTTTGTGAAACACGACAGTGTTCACGACGGTGTCAACACTTAGCCTCAGGATCAGAGAATGCCGCCCTGTGTATCTGGACTTCCTAAAGACCTTTGACAAGGTCCCATACAAGAGATTAGTGAGCACAATTCAAGCTCATGGTATTGGGGGTAATGTATTGACATGATAAAGAACTGATTGGCAGACAGATAGCAGAGAGTGGGAATAAACGGGTCCTTTTCAGAATGGCAGGCAGTGACTCGTGAGATACAACAGGGTTCAGTGCTGGACCGCAGCTGTTCACAATATACATTAATGATTTGGACGAAGGAATTGCATGCAATATCTCCATACGACACTAAGCTGGGTGGGGAGGAGGATGCAAAGAGGCTGCAGGGTGACTTGCACAGACTGGCTGAGTGGGCAAATACTTGATAAATGCAATATAATGTGGGTAAATGTGAGGTTGTCCACTTTGGTGGCAAAAATAGGAAGGCAGATTATTATCTGAATGGTGGCAGTTTAGGGAAAGGGGAAGTGCAACGAGACCTGGATGCCATGATGGAACAGTCACTGAAGGTTGACGTGCAGGTACAACAGGTGAGGAAAGCTAATGGCATTCTGGCCTTCATAGCAAGAGGATTTGAGTACAGAGAGGGGAAGAACCATGGAGAGATTTAAAAACAAGGATCGGAATTTTAAAATAAGATGTTGCTTGAATCAATGCTCAGTGCACATTTAGTGATGGGGAGATTGGATTTGTTGGAAGTTAAGACCCAGACAGCAGATTTTAGATGATTTCAAATTAATAGAGGTCTGAACATGCTGCAGTTATACACGGCCTTGGTGAGGTCACACCTCGGGTATTATGTGCAGTCTTGGTCTCCTCGTTTGAGGAAGGACATTCTTGCTGTTGAGGGTGTCCAGCGAAGGTTCACCAGACTAATTCCCGGGATGGCAGGACTGATATATGAAGAAAGACTGGATCGACTGGGCTTGTACTCACTGGAGTTTAGAAAAATGAGAGAGGATCTCATAGAAACATATAGGGCGGTATTCTCCGCTCCCGATTTAAAAAAAAAAAAAAAAAAATCGGGATGGCCGTCGTGAAATCGGCCGAGGTTCACGACGGCCTCGGGGCCTGCTCCCCGCACCTAATTCACCCCCACCTGGGGGGCTAGGAGCGGGCCTCCGTCTTTCCCAGCCGCAAAATGGCGCATTTGTGAGGTCATCCGTGCATGCGCGGGTTGCCGGTTCCAACCCGCGCATGCGCGGATGACTTTATTGCGCAGACGGCGCGAACCGCGCATGCGCGGTGGCCGTCTCTCTCCTCAGCCGCCCGGCAAGACGTGGCGGCTTGATCTTGCCGGGCGGCGGAGGGGAAAGAATGCAGCCATTTTGGATGCCGGCCCGACGATCGGAGGGCACCGATTGCAGGTCTGTCCCCTTCCGAGCACAGTCGTGGTGCTCCCGTGCCAATCGGGCCCCTAGATGCCCCAAATGGGCATCTGGTGCCTGTTTCACGAATGCAGTGACCAGATGTGGTTGCTGCCATGGTGAAACGGGCGTGAAGGGCCGGCCGCTCGGAGAATCGCCGTGAAAAACGGCGAGCGCCGATTTTTCCGGGGGAGGGGGGAGAATCGCCAGGGGGGCGTAAAAAATGTTGTGAGGCCCTCCCACGATTCTCCCATGCCACGTGGGGAGCGGAGAATTCCGCCCATGAAATTCTGATGGGACTGGGCAGGCTAGATGCAGGAAGAATGTTCCCGATGTTGGGGATGTCCAGAAATCAGAATCACAGCCTAAGAATAAGGGGTAAGCCATTCAGGACTGAGATGAGAAAGAACTTCTTCTCTCAGAGTTGTGAACTTGTGGAATTCTCTACCACAGAAAGCTGTTGGGGCCAGTTCGTTGGATATATTCAAGAGGGATCTGGACGTGGCTCTTGCGGCTAAAAGGATCAAAAGGACTGGAGAGAAAGTGGGAGTGGGATACTGAATTTGCATGATCAGCAATGATATTGAACGGTGGTGCAGACTCGAATGCCAAATGGCCTACTCCTGCACCTATTTTCTATGTTTCTATTGGTAACGTCATCTGATGGTGTAGCCTTAGTTTTTGTATGTATGCTGATGACACCTGGCTCTACCTTACAACCAACTCCGTTGAATCCGCCATGGTTGCTAATTTATCAGACTGCTTATCTGACATCCAGTACTGGATGAACAGAAGTTTGCTCCAATTAAATATCAGGAGGACCAAGGTCATTTTCTTTGATCCCTGCTCTAAACTCCATTTTATATCTACTAACCCCATCCCTCTCCTGGCAACTCTCTGAGCTAGTCTGTTTTCAACCTTGATGAGACGGTTAATCTCATGACAAACTTCTGATCTTATATTTGTGCTGTCACTAAGATTGTTTATTTCTGCCTCCATGATATTGTCTGACTTCACCTGTCTGACTTCACCTCTCTTCTGGGCAATGCGCTGCTGAAATCCTCATTCATGCCTCTAGACTTGACTAATACCGAAGCACTTCTGGCTGATCTCCCATGTTCTGGCCTCCATAAATTTGAGGTCCTCTAAAATCTGCTGTCTGTGTCTTAACTTGCAACAAGTCCCGTCTCCCTATCACTCAATGTTCGCTGATCATTGGTTCCTGGTCAAGCAGCATCTTGATTTAAAAATTCTGATCCTTGTTTTCAAATCTCTCCATGGTTTTTCCCCTCTCTATCTTTGTAACTCCTCTCACCCCATTACCCTCCATGATATCTGCACTCCTCTAGTTCTGGCTTCTTATACCATCGGTATCTTGGCCTTCAGTTGCCTCGGTCCCAATGTTTTGAATTCCCTCCCTACATTTCTCCATCTTACTTTCCTCCTTTAAGACACTCCGCAAAATGTACATATTTGACCAACTTCATGGTCATTTGACCTAATATCTCCTTATGTGGTTCAGTGTCATCCTTATTTATAATGCTTTTGTGACGTGGCCTGGGACATTTCATTTTGTTAAAGGCACTGTATAAATAGAAGTGGTTGTCACGCATTGACAGATGTGCAAAATCGTTCTTTTACACATAATGCAAACTCTGATTGGGACAAATAATATTAATGTCACAGAGGGAGAATTGGGCTCCGAATGATGTATGTCACCTGAACTACTAATCATGTAGGCAATGTGACATGATCGGGGCCAAGTTCCCTAGAACACTGGAGACCTTCTTGTTCGACAGCCTGGATACCATGATGCATTCCATTGTTGCTGTTACTATGGTGACTAAAGGAGGCCTTTTGATCCAACGAGCATTTACCAGAGGTCTATTGTGATTATGCAAAAAGATTCAGAACAATCTTGTCGCTGGAGAGCTTTCTTTGTTTCTGGTTTAATATGCAATGTATCACTTATAGATTTTCACAGATGTTTGATAATTTGGTGTTCCTTGCATATGTATTAATTTAATGATTGTTTATCCTGGGGATCTATGTTATTCATGTACATTTGGTGTGACCTTTTTTTAAAACATAGGCAGTGTAAGGAAAGCAAACTAGACCTGAAAAGCTGTTAAATCTTTCTTTAGTTACAAACGATGAATAAAATCCAAGCATACAATTAAAAGCAGTCAGTGTTAACAAATCGCTTCTTTACTCGGAAGGAACTGCCTTTATAACAGAAAATGCTGGAAACACTCAGCAGGTCAGGCAGCATGTGTGGAGGGAGAAACAAAGTTAACCTTTCATCAAAACTGAAAGAAGTAACAGATTGAACAGGTTTTAAGTCCGTACTGAGACAGGAAGGAGGGGAGGGCTGGAAAGTAAAAGAGTGAAGGTTCTATGTTGGGATGGACGATAGGAGAGATTAAATGATAAAAGGAATGATGATGCAAGGGAAACATGTGTGGCAATGGGACATGTAAGGAAACAAGAGGGGTCAGACGAGATGTAAACAAGAATAGCAAAACCTTTTTTCAACAGCTGCAGTTGCACAAAACTAAAGGCGGAGGTTAGGATCTGAAATTATTGAACCTCCAGGTTATAAAGTGCCTAATTGAAAGATGAGGTGCTATTCCTCGATCCTGTGTTTACTGACATTGAACCTGTGTAGAGGCTCAGAACAGGAAGTGTGGAGTCAGCTGGAGAATCAAAATGACAGGCAAGTAGAAATTTGGGGTTACACTTGTGGATTGAAAAGGTTTTCTGCAAGTTGGTCACCCGATCTTTTGGTTCTCCCCCCATGTGAAGTAGGTTGCATCATGAGCAATGGATCTGGGACGGTAAATTGAAAAAAGACGAGTAAATCACAGTTTAATTCAGAAAGCATGTTTAAGAGCCTGAATGGTGGAAAGGGAGGAGGTAAAAGGGCAGATGTTGCAACCCCTGTGCTTGCATGAAAAGGTGCCGTGGGAGTGGAGGGGCTTAAATTGAGAGTTTTATAAGGAGGGAATGGTCTTCTTGGAATGTTGAAAGGAGAAAGGAGGGAACGATGCGTTTGATGGTGGCACAACACTGAAGGTAGTGGACATGGTAGAGAGTGATCTGTTCCATGTGGAAGGTGAGGGCAAGAGAATATTGCTGTTCAGTGAGGGAGGGGATAGGATAGAGCAGAATTGTGGGAAATGGGACGGACACAGTAAAGGGCCCTACCATGGGGTTGGGACATGAGTTAATCCTTGGTTGTGAAAACATGAAAATATATAGAAGGACTGAAATGAAAGGTGGTATAGTCGAAAGAGATGCAATGAGAACCTTGGGAGTCAGTGGCCTTGCAGGAAACATGGTATGATGAACAATAATCAAGTAGCTGTTGGAGTCAGTGGGCTTATATTTGATATTTGCTGATAGCCTAAATCCAGAAATGGGAACAAAGAAGGAAAAGAAAAAGCCAGAAATAGACCATTTTAAAGTCCGAGAAGGGTGGTAATTGGTAACATATTTCAGTTTGGGATGAGAGGATGAAACAACATCAATACAGTCATCAACGCACTAGACAAAGAGATGAGAAAGGGGACTTGAGTAGGACTGGACTCTAGAATATTCCAGCTATTATACAAAAAGGTAGGCTAATGACCTGGACAATTACCTGTCTATTCTGCAGGTGGGAATGTTTGTGGGGCCAGAGCATTCTACCAACAGTGTACACAGATGACAATACCAGTAATTAGCACTGGAAGCACGCTGAGTGGAGGATGGGTTTTGTCCCGTTTATAAGTCACGAGGCTCAGTTAGTAATGGGCAGAGGAAAAAGGTAATAATTGAAGAAGAGAAAGCGAGTAGTGCATGGGAAAGGGAAAAAGGTTAGCAAGATAAAGGGGAAAGAAGGAATGCTTGCCAAAGGAGAATACGAGAGGGGAAAATATAATGAGTGTAAAGCCGCCATAATCCCAGATGACCAGAGACTGCTTTCACCTTTTGAGGGGGGAGAGCTGACTGGTGGTGATTTAACCTGAGGACCACCACACCTCGGGCAAGGGGCAAGGCTGAGAAAGCAGGGCCTTCATGAATAACCTTAGCTGGTACGGGAATTGAACCCACGCTGTTGGCCTCGCTCTGCATCTCAAACCTGCTGTCCAGCCAACTGAGCTAAACTGGTGAGAGGAGCAGAAGGAGAAATGGTTGGTGAAGGGAGGGGTCAGGATGCATAGCAAAAATCAAAAGAGAAGGAAGAGAAAAAATTGATTTTTATCAAAATGTATTCATTCATGAGCGGCAGTGTCACAGCGGTTAGCACTGTTGCCTCACAGTGCCAGAAACCCGGACTCAATTCTGGCTTCAGTGACTGTCTGTGGAGTTTGCATGTTTTCCCCATGTCTGCATGGGTTTCCTCCGGGTGTGCAGGTTAGGTGGATTGGTCATGCTAAAATTGCCCCTTAGTGTCCAGCAATGTGTATGTAAGAACAGAGAACATACAGTGCAGAAGGAGGCCATTCGGCCCATCGAGTCGGCACTGACCCACTTAAGCCCTCACTTTCACCCTATCCCTGTAACTCAATGACCCCTCATAACCTTTTTGGTCACTAAGGACAATTTATCATGACCAATCCAGCTAACCTGCACGTCTTTGGACTGTGGGAGAATGTTATGGCAGAGTTTAACAAGCAAGAAGATCCTGCCGAAGTCACAGGGAAAGAGAAGACACTGATAGGTCTGATGAGAGAGACTGACTGTGCATAAAATGATATGTAACAATGGCTTCATATGTGCATCTGAAGTACTGAAGAAAATAAGGACAGAAACGTTGGCGGCACTGGTCATAATCTTGCAATCCCCTTCGATCCAGAGGTGCAGCCAGATCCTGGAGAATTGCAAATGTAACACCCTTATTCAATAAAGGGTTTAAAGAAAAATCCAACAATTACAGGCCAGTCAGTTTAACTTTGGTGGTGAGAATGATAATCGAGAACAAAATTAACAGTCACTTGGACAAGGTCTGAATTAATTAAGGAAAGTCCACATTGAGCTTTTTGATGATATAGCAGAGAGTTGATTGGGTAATGTGCTTGAAGTGGTGTAACAGGACTGTATTTGATAACATGTCAGATAATAGGCTTGCCACCAAAGTTGAAGGCCATGGATTAAAAGGGAAAGCGGCAGCATGGATATAAAGTTGACTGAGTGACAGGAAACAAAGGGGTGAATGGTTGCTTCTTGGACTGGAAGAAGATTTAGGTTCCCAGGGATTGGTACTCGGGCCATTGCTTTTCTTGATGTATGTTAATTTCTGAAAAATTACAAGTTAAACCCTGGGTGTACAGGATATCAAAATTTGCAGTTGACATAAAACTTGGAAGAATTGAGTAGTGTGATGAGATAGTGATAGACTTCAAGAGGGCAAAGGCAGGCTAGTGGAATTGGCAGATGAAATTTAACGAGTGAAGTGTGAAGTGCTATATTTTGACAGAATGAACGAATGAGCAAATATAAAATATAAGACACAAGAACAGAGAGACCTGGGCGCATATGTATTCTGTATTCCCTAAATAATAAAAATATGTATTCAAATCATTGAAAATGGCAGAACAGGTTGAGAAATTATTTAAAAAGGCACATAGAAGGGTCGGCTTTATAACTGGGAGCATAAAGTACAAAAGCAAGGAAATATAAAAGCAAGGAAACTATCATAAAACACTGGTTCAGCCTAAACGAGAGCAGAGTTCAGTTTGGAGAGCCACACTTTACGAAGAACATGAAGACTTTAAAGCGGATGCAAAAATGTCTTTGGAGAATTGTTTCAAAGAGAGACTTCTTTTCTGTGGATAGATTGATGAAACTGGGATATTTCACATTAGAGAAGAGAAAGTTGTGAGGAGATTTGACAAAAGTGTTCAAAATTGTGAGTGTATAGATAGAGTAGATAGATAAATTGTTCCCATTGGTGGAAGGGTCAAGAACCAGAGGACATTGATTCAAGGTGATTGGTAAAGATACAATGGGGGTTACTGGGGTGGCTTAGGGCCTTGGTGAGGTGCTCTTTTTCAGAGTGTTGGTGCAGACTGAATGGGCTGAATGACCTCTTTCTGCACTGTAGGGATTCTATGATTCCATGAATGACATGAGGAAAAACATTTCTACGCAGCAAGTGGTTGTAATGTGGAATGACCTGTGTGAAAGTGAGGTGGAGACAGATTCAATTTTAACTTTCAAAAGGAAAAAATTGTATAAGTATCCGAAGAGAAAGATCCATGGAGATTTGGGGGAAAAGAAAAGGGAGTTGGGATGAGATAAGTTGCTCTTGTGAAGATCTAGCATGGTACAACAGGCCAAACGACATTCTAAGATATAAGTGAATAATGTGGTAACTTTTGGATAAGTGAAGCAAAAAATTAACTAAATGACCTGAAATTCATTGGTGCAAATTTCATCAAGGATTTCTTGTTCTGTTGTTATAACATTGCTGGAAATTTGTCAAAAGAGCCTGCTTTTGAGCGAAAATGTGATTTTCACTGAAGTTATACTGTGGAATGGGAGAATCCTGAAGAAACGAACATCTTCTTCCCCTGTATTTTTAATGTTAAATGTAAACTCATCTGGTATAGTACTCCTGACAGTATGTGTAGTGTTTCTTACTTCCTCAGACTCGAGTTCCCTCCGCTATCCCTGATCGGCCCTACTCACATTCCCTAATCCTTCCCACCGGGGCTTTTTCATGCCCCCTTCTAGCTCTCCTCAGTCCATTTTTGAGTTCCTTCCTGGCTACCTTGTAACCCTCTAGAGCCATGCCAGATCCTTGCTTCCTCAACCTTATGTAAGCTTCCTTCTTCCTCTTGACTAGAAGCTCTTGTCATCCAAGGCTCCTTCACCTTACTATTCCTGCCTCGTCTCAGTGGGACAAAACTATCCAGTACTCGTAGCAAGTGCTCCTTAAACAACGGCCACATTACTGTTGTGTATTTCTCCAAGAACAATTGTTCCCACTTTATGCTCCTCAACTCCTGTCTAATGGCAGTATAATTTCCCCTCCCCCAATTAAATACCTTCTCATACTGTGTGTCCCTATCCCTCTCCATGACTATGGTAAAGGTGAAGGAGTTGTGGTCACTGTCACCGAAATGCTCCATCCAAACCATTTGCACTAAGGAGGTGCCAGTCAATATTAGGGAAGTTGAAGTCACCCATGACAACAACTCTGTTACTTCTGCACTTTTCCAAGATCTGCCGCCCAACCTGTTCCTCTATCTCTCTGCTGCTATTGGGGGGGGGGTCTATCGAAAACACCCAGTAAAGTAACTGCTCCTTTCTTGTTTCTGACTTCCATCCGTACTGACTCAGTATACAAATCCTCCTCAACTACTTCCTTTTCTGTAGCTGTGGTGCACTCCCTAATTAACAGTGCTACTCCCCCTCCTCTTTTACCTCCCTCTCTATTCTGAAAACATCTAAACCCCGGAACATCTAACAACCATTCCCGCCCCTGTGAAATCCATGTCTCCGTAATGGCCACAACATCGTAGTTCCAAGTACTGATCCATGCTCCAAGTTAATCTCCCTTATTCCTGACACCCCTTGCATTGAAGCAGGCGCACTTTAATCCATTCCACCGAGTACAACTTTGCCCTATCAACTGTCTATCCTTCCTCACAGATTTGCTGAATACTATTTCTGCCTGTTCAACAGCTACCCTATCCTCTGATCCAGAGCTCTGGTTCCCATCCCCCTGCCAAACTAGTTTAAACCCTCCCAAAGAGCTCTAGCAAACCTCCCACCCAGGATATTGGTGCCCCTCCAGTTTAGGTGCAATCTGTCCTTCATGTACAGGTCCCACCTTCCCCAGAAGATATCCCAATGATCCACATATTTGAAGCCTTCCCTCCTGCACTAGCCCTGTAGCCACTTGTTCAGCTGCACTCGCTCTCTGTTCATTGCATCACTTGCACGTGGCACCAGTAGCAATCCTGAGATCACTACTCTGCTTGTTCTGCTCTTTAGCTTCCAATTTAACTCCCTAAAATCACTTTTTAGATCCTCATCCCTTTTCTTAGCTATGTCGTTGGTGCCTATGTGCACCACAACTTCTGGTTGCTCGCCCTCCCTCTTAAGAATCCTGTAAACCGATCCGAGACATCCCTGGCACCTGGGAGGCAACATACCTTCCGGGAGTCTCGTTTGCGACCACAGCATCTCCTATCATTCCCCTAACCATTGAGTCTCCTATCACTATTGCTTTTCTATTCTACCCCCCCCCCCCCCCCCCCTTCCATTCTGAACTACAGAGCCAGGCTCAGTGCCAGAGACCTGGCCGCTAGGCCCTGAGAGGAACGGCCACAAGGGATCCATGCACTGTCTGCCCTTCATTTCCCTTCCCCTGACTGTAACCCAGCTACTCTTGTCCTGTACCTTGGGTGTGGCTACCTCCCTGTAGCTCTTCTCTATCACCCCCTCTGCCTGCCGGATGATCTGAAGTTCATCCAGCTCCAGTTCCCTAACACGGTCTCTGAGGAGTTGGAGTTGGATGCAATTTCCGCAGGTGTCACTGTTTGTCAGGGAAAGATTTGCCAGTGGAGAAAACCCATCAGTGCCAACAAAATAGAAACCCATTTAGGAAACCCAATGAAACTGCTACGATTCAGAAACTAGTGACACCTTTGGCCCAAATTTACTGAAAAATGAACTGAATAACACGTGCTTTTATTAATGTGTAAATTGGCCACCAATTTGTAGTGATGAAGAGATATCCCAGGAATTGGGCATTGTCACAAGTTATTCAATGATTTATACTGGCCTGTTGGCAGCTTTGTGAAAAAGGGAACGTATTTCTAACCTTTGATAAAAGTATTTTGCCTTTTCACTATAATTTCAAATTAAACTTGCCACAAAAAGTTCAGCCCAGAAATGAGTACCCTCAGTAAGTACTAATTCAGCAGGGGCATGGGAACCTGGATTGTAGTTTTGGGGTACGGGAGATTGAGAGTATAGAGGTCAGGAGCACAGATTTGACTTCGCAGGAGGGTGCCAGTGTTCAGGTAGGTGGTTTGAAGTGTGTCGTCTACAATGCCAGGAGTATACGAAATAAGGTAGGGGAACTGGCAGCATGGGTTGGTACCTGGGACTTCGATGTTGTGGCCATTTCAGAGACACGGATAGAGCAGGGACAGGAATGGTTGTTGCAGGTTCCAGGGTTTAGGTGTTTTAGTAAGCTCAGAAGGGGGCAAAAGAGGGGGAGGTGTGGCGCTGCTAGTCAAGGACAATATTACGGTGGTGGAAAGGATGCTAGATGGGGACTCTTCGTCCGAGGTAGTATGGGCTGAGGTTAGAAACAGGAAAGGAGAGGTCACCCTGTTGGGAGTTTTCTATAGGCCACCTAATAGTTCTAGGGATGTAGAGGAAAGGATGGCAAAGATGATTCTGGAAAAGAGTGAAAATAACAGGGTAGTTGTTATGGGAGACTTTAACTTTCCTAATATTGACTGGAAAAGATATAGTTCAAGTACATTAGATGGGTCGTTCTTTGTACAATGTGTGCAGGAGGGTTTCCTGACACAATATGTTGACAGGCCAACAAGAGGCGAGGCCACATTGGATTTGGTTTTGGGTAATGAACCAGGCCAGGTGTTAGATCTGGAGGTCGGTGAGCACTTTGGAAACAGTGACCACAATTCGGTGACCTTTACGTTAGTGATGGAAAGGGATAAGTATACCCCGCAGGGCAAGAGTTATAGCTGGGGGAAGGGCAATTATGATGCCATTAGACATGACTTAGGATGTGTAGGTTGGAGAAGTAGGCTGCAAGGATTGGGCACACTGGATATGTGGAGCTTGTTCAAGGAACAGCTATTGCATGTTCTTGATAAGTACGTACCAGTCAGGCAGGGAGGAAGGGGTCGAGCGAGGGAACCGTGGTTTACCAAAGAAGTGGAATCTCTTGTTAAGAGGAAGAAGGAGGCCTATGTGAAGATGAGGCGTGAAGTTTCAGTTGGGGCGCTTGATAGTTACAAGGAAGCGAGGAAGGATCTAAAGAGAGAGCTAAGACGAGCAAGGAGGGGACATGAGAAGTCTTTGGCAGGTAGGATCAAGGAAAACCCAAAAGCTTTCTATAGGTATGTCAGGAATAAAAGAATGACTAGGGTAAGAGTAGGGCCAGTCAAGGACAGTGGTGGGAAGTTGTGTGTGGAGGCTGAGGAGATAAGCGAGATACTAAATGAATACTTTTCGTCAGTATTCACTCAGGAAAAAGATAATGTTGTGGAGGAGAATGCTGAGACCCAGGCTATTAGAATAGATGGCATTGAGGTGCGTAGGGAAGAAGTGTTTGCAATTCTGGACAAGGTGAAAATAGATAAGTCCCCGGGGCCTGATGGGATTTATCCTAGGATTCTCTGGGAAGCCAGGGAAGAGATTGCTGAGCCTTTGGCTTTGATTTTTATGTCATCATTGGCTACAGGAATAGTGCCAGAGGACTGGAGGATAGCAAATGTGGTCCCTTTGTTCAAGAAGGGGAGTAGAGATAACCCCGGTAACTATAGGCCGGTGAGCCTCACGTCTGTTGTGGGTAAAGTCTTGGAGAGGATTATAAGAGATACGATTTATAATCATCTAGATAGGAATAATATGATTAGGGATAGTCAGCATGGTTTTGTGAAGGGTAGGTCATGCCTCACAAACCTTATCGAGTTCTTTGAGAAGGTGACTGAACAGGTAGACGAGGGTAGAGCAATTGATGTGGTGTATATGGATTTCAGTAAAGCGTTTGATAAGGTTCCCCACGGTCGTCTATTGCAGAAAATACGGAGGCTGGGGATTGAGGGTGATTTAGAGATGTGGATCAGAAATTGGCTAGTTGAAAGAAGACAGAGGGTGGTGGTTGATGGCAAATGTTCAGAATGGAGTTCAGTTACGAGTGGCGTACCACAAGGATCTGTTCTGGGGCCGTTGCTGTTTGTCATTTTTATAAATGACCTAGAGGAGGGCACAGAAGGTTGGGTGAGTAAATTTGCAGACGACACTAAAGTCGGTGGAGTTGTAGACAGTGTGGAAGGATGTTGCAGGTTACAGAGGGACATAGATAAGCTGCAGAGCTGGGCTGAGAGGTGGCAAACGGAGTTTAATGTAGAGAAGTGTGAGGTGATTCACTTTGGAAAGAATAACAGGAATGCGGAATATTTGGCTAATGGTAAAATTCTTAGCAGTGTGGATGAGCAGAGGGATCTCGGTGTCCATGTACATAGATCCCTGAAAGTTGCCACCCAGGTTGATAGGGTTGTGAAGAAGGCCTATGGTGTGTTGGCCTTTATTGGTAGAGGGATTGAGTTCCGGAGCCATGAGGTCATGTTGCAGCTGTACAAAACTCTGGTGCGGCCGCATTTGGAGTATTGCGTACAGTTCTGGTCGCCTCATTATAGGAAGGACGTGGAAGCTTTGGAACGGGTGCAGAGGAGATTTACCAGGATGTTGCCTGGTATGGAAGGAAAATCTTATGAGGAAAGGCTGATGAACTTGAGGTTGTTTTCGTTAGAGAGAAGGTTAAGAGGTGACTTAATAGAGGCATACAAAATGATCAGAGGGTTAGATAGGGTGGACAGTGAGAGCCTTCTCCCGTGGATGGAGATGGCTAGCACGAGGGGACATAGCCTTAAATTGAGGTAATAGATATAGGACAGAGGTCAGAGGTAGGTTTTTTACGCAAAGAGTGGTGAGGCCGTGGAATGCCCTACCTGCAACAGTAGTGAACTCGCCAACATTGAGGGCATTTAAAAGTTTATTGGATAAGCATATGGATGACAATGGCATAGTGTAGGTTAGATGGCCTTTAGAACATAGAACATAGAACAGTACAGCACAGAACAGGCCCTTCGGCCCTCAATGTTGTGCCGAGCCATGATCGCCCTACTCAAACCCACGTATCCACCCTATACCCGCAACCCAACAACCCCCCCCCCCCCCTTAACCTTACTTTTATTAGGACACTACGGGCAATTTAGCATGGCCAATCCACCTAACCCGCACATCTTTGGACTGTGGGAGGAAACCGGAGCACCCGGAGGAAACCCACGCACACAGGGGGAGGACGTGCAGACTCCACACAGACAGTGATCCAGCCGGGAATCGAACCTGGGACCCTGGAGCTGTGAAGCATTTATGCTAACCACCATGCTACCCTGCTGCCCTGGGCCTTCCAACAGGAAGTTTTTGACTTCCCATGTTGGTGCAACATTGTGGGCCGAAGGGCCTGTACTGCGCTGTATCGTTCTATGTTCTATGATGTGATAACTATTAATGACTCGGATATAACCACCCTTGCTCAGAAAGTGTGGAGTCTCATTCCTTCAAGCAGTGAGCTGTTGAAGATTTTAAAACAACAAATTTTAGATCTAATTTTTTTCCTCTTTCTGACTTTTTTTTAATAATTCAATCTTTCCCTCCCTCTCTATCTTTTTGTACCTGATTTGACATTTAATTCGCCCACTTTAATCACATACCTTCTCAGTTCTTCCTTAAATGTCATTGTTTAAGGAGATTTAAATCCCTGGATCTGTTGGTATTTAGACAGCAACATCATGTGAGGAGATCAAGTGATCTTACAAGGGCCTCATTCTGGCTTCAATCTGGATGCTACAAGGGTGTCACTGGCTTGATTGGCACATCGCTTCATCGACCTGACAACTTCAGCACCAGTTGCACCAGAAGCTCCTTCATGAACATTGGTTTCTTCCTCAACTGAGGAGGCATCGAGCTCCTTCATTTCCCCATAGACAAAATCTTTACCCCTTCCCTTGTCTGCATTTTGTTGTGTAGGGCACAGCAGGCCGCAGTGATCCAAGAGACTCTCTGTAGAGAGTAATGAAGGGTGGTACATGGGTTGATCGTCATCTTCAGCAGTCCAAAGCCCTGTTTTATTGTTGGCCTTGTTGAAGCATGAGAACCATTGACCTCTCCGCTGCTGGACTTTGTAAATTCTGCGCAGGTGTCATGAGCCGCTTCTTCTGTGGAAGGACCCAGCCACCCCCCCCCCCCCCCCACCCCAGCCTCTCTAGGGTTGCCACCTCCCGCCCTCCTTCGGTCAGATATGTCCTTTTACTCTTTCACAACCACATCTTAGTGCATCAATGCTTCCTCCCCCCTGGTTTAACAAAACTCCTGTGTGAGAAAAAGCACCTCCTGCTCAGTCCAAATCCAACAGGAAGGCGACCTATCCTGCAGCACGCCATTAACCAGCCAGGAATCTGACGGCTTGGATTTGTTGTTTGCTGCGGACTTAATTCGAGCAGTACAGTTTAATCTGCTGAAGTTGTGGTTTAATGAGTATGCATGACATGCTAATTATTAAAGAGAGGTTCCTGCCACTTGCCGTCAGGAAGCACGATCCACCTTCAATCCTCAGCAATTTAATAACCTACTTTCATTCCACCGCTGGGAAGCTGACATTTTGCCTCCCACTCTATTTAAAGTGCCCCACTCGCTTCATTTCTTGCGCCCGGGAGCTACACAAGATCCTGCCCGATATCTTCCCATTTTTAATTCAGATGGAGACTACAAACACCAGCAGAACAGATACTTGAGGATGGCATAGTTGGGATTTTCCTATTCTGCCCGTGACGGTGCGCACCGCTGTTAGGATTGAGAGCAGCCAAATGCCCATTGACTTTGGGCGGGAATTTCTGGCGGGAGCAGAATATCCCACCCAGGGTTACAGAAAACGTGTTGATGTGGCACTAAGCATAACAATTCTTTATTAAGAGCCAGCACAGGCAACGTGGGCTTTTTCCGTGTCACAGGTTTCTCTGGTTCGATAATGCTATGCCCATCATTTAATTTCATTTCATTAGACTGAAAACTATACTTTTCAGGTCTCAAGGTTTGTTTCCCGATCCACTCCATGCTTCATCTCGCCCCCCTGTGCTTTTGGTATTTGTTTAGAATCCTATTCAACCTTTCTACCCACAGAACATTATAGCTCCCTATCTGTGTTATCTTCCACAGCCAAAGAGGGGGGGGGGGGGGGGGGGGGGGGGAGGGCAGAGTAAATTAGATGATGGAGGTGCAGGGTTATAAGCAAAAATGTGATTAAATATTGCAAATTTAATGTGAAGTTCTAATTTAAGCTAATGATCTATTTTTCATGTGACTGAATCTTTAATACGAGTAATCAAAAAATAGTTGTAATACTTACTGATCACTGCTACATCTTACAGTAATATTGCTATGACCCCTGTAACTTTGGCCATTCTCAGATAGGGTTCCTGCTTCAGTGTGCTTTCGAGTGACAGCAAGTGTCAACATTAGGGTGACGATCGGAAGTGGCTCGACTGAGTTGTCCTTCACAGTTAGATGGCTTTCCAGTTAAGTGCCCAGACTTAGAGTTAACCATCTGGATGAAGCACTGGATAGCATCCAATGGCTGTGGAACTAAACTGAACTGCAGCAAGAGTTACTACCTTTGACACTGTTTAAGAGGTCAGGGATGAAGGGTGGTTGGCAGGGAAGGGGATTATGGGAGAAAACTGGGGTCTCACAGACCTATTTATTCTGCTGAATTACATTATACACTTGAATGTCGCAGAGGTAAGAGGGTATAAATTATACTTCAGAACCATGTTTTCTGCATTGCGCTCCCTTGATTTGAATTAGATATTTTGACATGCTCTCAGAAACAGAATGATTAATATTGAAGGTGGTTACTTGGCCCATCATTTTGCCAGCTCATTGATAAAACTGTCCCACCATTCACATACCCCTTCTTTTCCCAGAACCTTGTAATTTAGTTTTCTTCCATGTATTTATCCAAGTATCATCTGACAGTCCTGCCGGTTAAAACAATGAAGGAACCCCCAGAATTTCCAAGGGACTATCCAATCTCTCACCACAAATCAGCAGAAAGCTCTGAGGTTGGTGTAAAGTGCCAAATCGTCTTCGGAGGTTATGGCAGGAGACAGGGAAGTCTGTAGAAGTTCTATCTGTAAGTTTAACCCTGGAATATGCTGAGTGAGCTGATGGTAATCGGGACACCATCAGTGATTTTAGCAAGATGGGATGGGAAATGTTTTCGGAGTTATAATAAGAGGTGGTGGAACCGGCATTAAATTCTATCCTCTAAACCTGAAGTCAACGCTTATTTCCTACTGAAACATCAAAAATCAAATTAAAGAAAGTGTAAATATTAAAGGAACAGCAGAATTATATATGGTGGCATTCAGCTTTACACCTCCACCACTTAGTGGCTTGTGTGTTGTCAGACTGCAAAATGAAGTCTTGGACAAGGCACAGTTTCCTCCAGTTAAACATTAGGAAGATCAAAGCTATCGGTCTGGATTCTCCGTTTGGGAGACTATGTGCTGACGGCGTCAGAACAGCGGCTTTTTATGTCCGAACAAAACGGCGCAAAAGCTGTACCGATCCTCCGACTGGTGGGGACTAGCAGGCACGCAGTGTAGAGCCTCCAGCTGTTGCTGCGGACACCGCCAGAGAATTGCCGGGTCCGTGGCCGCGCATGCGCACGGCGGCGGCCGTGCCATACAACAGAGCATCGGCCGCGCGCAAACCTGGTCTGCCAAAAACTGCACTCCTCTGACCAGACTTGCCACTCCTGGACCAATCTACACCAGTGCCCCCAGCCCCGCCAAAGCACCCCTTGCCCACGGAATGGTTCCCACCCGACTGTGGCGGTGCTGGACTCAGTTCGCAGCTGCCATGCCAGGTTCCCGTTAAAAAAAAAGTACACGTGTCCCACGCTGTCAGGAACTCGGTCCATTGGGGGCGGAGTATCGGGGGAGGGCCTCAGGTGACGTCCTGAGGCCGCCCCAAAGGTGTATGGCGTACTCTGCAAGTACACCACTTTGGATGGGGCGGAGCATCGCAAAGCAGCACCACCCCCGATTCTGACGCCAATGGGGATTCTCTGGCCATTTGCCAAACGCAATTTCGGAGACTGGAGAATCCCGCCCATTATCTTGTGCCTCACCGCAATTTCCTTATTGTTGCCATCTGTCTGTCCCAGTCCCACCTGGCAAGCTTGCCTATTTGCAACTTTGCAGTTTATCTACCCCAAGCTGAGTGCTTGATTCTGTATTCTCTTTATCACAAAGTCTTGTACCTCCATAACATGACCCGCCTGGACTTCCATTTCAACCCATTTGCTGCTGAAACTCGTATCCATGACTTTATCACATCCAGACTTGACTATTCGAATGTTCTCCGATCTGGCCTCCCAACCTACACTCTCCACAATCTTCAAATCATCCAAAACTTTGCCCATTTCCTACCTTGCACCAGTCCCCACTCACTCATCACTCTTGTCATTGCTAATTTAAATTAGCTCCTGCCCCCATCTCCCCGCCACCCCCATGCCTCAATTTAAAATTTGCACCTTATGTTTTCTCTCATTGGTGGCCATGCCCATCCTTGTCTCTGGAACCACGTCCAGCACTACACGATTTCATCAATCCTGGCCATTTCTATGCATCCTATTTTTCCACATTTGGCAGTTGTCTGGACCTGAACTTTGGCATTCAATCCCTCACCCTCTCCATCTTCCTCTCCTCCTTAAAACCCAACCCATTGACAACAATTTTGGATCGCCTTGCTAATACCTTTGGCTTGGCATTCATTTTTACCTGAATTTGTCTCTATGAGGCATTTTGGGATATTTTTCTATGTTAAAGACATATTAATTAAGGTTCTTGTTTTTTACAATCCTGTGCTTATTGTCTGAGAGAAACAAACATGAATGTGTGCAGTAACACTGTTACAGCCCCCGCAGAGATCATGGGGTGTGGACCATCCGGATCCTCGTAACCTCCACAGATTACGAACATCCCCGGTAATAGGGCGGGGCTTCCGCTTTAAGGGGAGCCGACATAGTATAAAAATCACAACCCGAGTGTATGCCGGGGCCGGAGACCCTCAGGGACTGGAGAGAGTTAGTGGATGTGTCAATAAACCAGTATTTTTGCATCCTGCCCTTTGTTCCATGTGTATTCACTCTGTGCAGAGTCAGTAGCATTAATTGTTGACCGCATTAAATTGCAATTTTAGAGTTGTTATTAACCAACCAGTATTATTTTAGAATTTCTCAAATTCACCGAAGTTTTGAATAGTTTGTTTTTGGGTTGTTTAGAGTTACAATTTTTCCCTTGCTGATTTTCCTTTATTTCCTTTCCTTCCCTCTACTGGATACATAGACACCAATTGCACTGCAGAGTTCACACAAGTGCTCATTATTCATGTGTGAGTATTGACTCCGAATACCATTGGTTTATTCGACCACAGGGGGGCACCACAACTGAGCCCAATCCTCTCTTCACTCAACATCCACAGATGTTAATTAGCATAAGATTATTGAGTAGTGGCTCGGAGCCAACTTTCCCTATACCAGAGATCCGGAGGCCCAATATAACATCTTCAACACCGCCTTAGCTAAGGTCAGCTCAAGTCGAACAGCCTGAAGATTGAAGCTGGGATCATTCTGGCCTGTATTCACTGGATATTTGTGGGCTGGGGTGGAATAGATAGGGAAGAGAATATCTGAGCTTTAATTATTGAAATCAATGAGTTACTGTCCCTGAAATAGTTCTTAATACATGCAAATGCAATTCAGGTTATATTTGATGATGATCATTAATGCAAGAGACCCAACAGTGTGAAACATTTTTCTGGTTTGGGCACATTTTCTACCTTACAACTGTGACTACACTTAAGAAGCATTTAATTGGCTGTAAAACACTTTGAGACATCCTGAGGTTGCGAAAGGCAAACATCTTTCTTCTTATATAAATCAACTGGAAAAGGAACCAGATTGCTGCAATGAAGGGACGATGTGTGAAACCTATTGTACCGTAGAATCATTGAAAAGTTTTATTTATTGAGTAATGGAACATTGATATGTAAAATGAACAGAAACACACATCAGAATGAATTATGGAAACATTTGATCCACAATGGTTCTCTTGGAGTTGGTGCCTGTGAGACTCTCTCCCCCTCAGTTAGTCTCCAGGACGTATTGTCTGCTTAGGCAGTTTCCCACAAAAGCTCCTCAGTCACACGGCATTAACATTAACCATGTCGGGCCCTGCAAATCTTTCTTTAAATGCAAAAGCAAAGTACAACAAAGAATTCTGAAATAAAAGTAGAAAAAAATAGAAATACTCAGCAGGTCTGGCAGCATTTGTGGAAACAGAAACAGAGCTAACGGATCCAATGGAACAACCTCGCCCACATGACTCGGGACGTGACAAGGCTGCTAAATCTCGCGAGAATTGCGACACTTGGGACACCTCGTGATATCTAAGGGAATTTCACAAGATGTGCGATCTGGATGTCGTCCTCACTGGGTGGGATCCAGATTTGCACATTTAAATGAACAGTTAATTACGCGTTGGAGTCTCCAAAGGCCCAGGATTGAATGACTATGCCTAGGAGACCTTGCTATGGTGCTGTTTAGCACTGTTCCACACAAATGTGGACCAGACATAACAGCACCGGGGGGGGGGGGGGGGGGGGGTTTCCCAGGCCATCAGACACCCCAAGGTGGTCGGACTCTGGGCAGGGTGGGTACCCTGGCACTCTTGCCTCCACTTTGGCACTGCCACCCAGGCACCCTGGCAGTGCCAACCAGGTGTGGCACTGCCAGGTGGTCAATGCCAAAGTGCTTGTGTGCCAGGTAGCCCATGCCAGGGATTGAGGTGCCCTGATCTTATGAGATGGTGAAAGGGGTGCTGAGGACCCCCGAACAAGTAAGTTAGGATGTTGGGCAGTGTGTCCGGAGGCCGCATTGGCGGGGGGTGGGTGGTGGTGGAGGTGTCGAGAGATTGGGGCAGCATTTAAAAATGGAGGTAAGTGCGACCTCTGCGGGGTGGTCCTTGAGGTCAAAAGGAGAACAGAATCCCATTTGATAGTGGGGTTGTTAACACCCCACAAAACACTTGCAAAATGGGACTCAGTGGGCGGAATTCTCCGCTCCCCACACCAGGTGGGAGAATTGCGGGAGGGCTGGGCGACTCACGACACGCGCCCCCCGTGATTCTCTTCCCCCCCCCCCCCCCCCCCGCTCGTTTTTCACGGCGACTGCCGATTCTCAGGCCCGAGCGGCCTGCCGTTCCCGACCGGTTCACGTTGGCGGCAACCACACCTGGTCGCTGCCGTCATGAACATGGGCGCCAAAGTGCCGTTTGAAGCTTGTGGGGGGCATAGAGGGGAGTGAGCACCACGGCCGTGCTCAGGAGGGGACTGGCCCGTGATCGGTGCCCACCGATCATCAGGCCGCAATCTCAAAGCGACGCACTCTTTCCCCTCCACCGCCCTGCAAGGTCAAGCCGCCACGTCTTGAGGGGAAGACGGCAACCGCACAGGCGCGAGTTGGAGCCATCAGCCATCGTGACGTCAGCCGCGCATGCGCGGGTTAGAGCCGGCCAACCTGCGCATGCGCGGCTGACGCCACTTGGGCGCTGCCGTCGCGTCATTCTCGGCTCGCCGCCTTGACACAAGCGCCAAGGCCCGGCGGCCGAGAGTTACGGAGTGCTGCTCCTAGCCCCCCGGGTGGGGGTGAATAAAGTGAGAGGAGCGGCCTCCGAGGCCGTCGTGATACTCGGCCAAGTTCACGATGGCCCTCCCGATTTATGGCGGGAGCGGAGAATTCCGCCCAGTGTTTTTCCCATTAAATCACGCCTAACATTTCAAGTCATTTCATCAGAACTACAACCACATTGAAAATTTAAAGAAGCCACACACTGAAAACAATTGCCTGTGCACACCAAGCAATTTATTGGATACTTCTGAACAAACCTAACTCATTCCCCTCCAATAATAGAGCTAGAGACTGAAATAAATAGTTAAATGATGGGTAAATATGTTGTATTGATTAAGGTAAATACACTGTCAGAATATTTCATTCTATGCACAGATTGATCGATGATTTTGCTTTCCATGTAGTTTCTCAGTCTTTCAAAGTGCAAAAATTTACTCGCTATGGGATCTAATCTAAATGATTTAACAGTATTTTAACCTTTCAAATATAGAACCAAATTCTAAATTAAAATGTTGAAAAGAATTATCCCTGCAATTTTCACCAACTGAATAGCATATTCAATAATAATACACATTTTATACAGTAAAATTACAGTAAGTCACACTACTCTGTATAGAATCATGAAATGCTTACAACACAGAAAGAGGCCATTCATCCCATTGTGTCCGTGCTGGCTCTTTGCAAAAGCAATTTAGCTATTCCCACTCTACCGCTTTTCCCCCACAGCCCTCCAGACAATTATTCTATTCAGTTTTTAATCTGCATCCACCACATATTCCAGGCAGTGCATTCCAGATTTATATGACTTATCCAACCCATTTTATTATAAATGTTCTACTGGAATTAACGAGTTCAAATGTAAAAATTGGAAGGTGATGAAAGTTGAGTCACCAGGAGAGACTCCACACCATATTCATGCTATGTTTTCATTGCTGCTGAATGTTTGGACTTCAATCTTGGGGTCCCCGAAACTGATGTAACCAATGACCATACTGAATAACACAAACCAATGCAGGCCAAACAAGGTTGCTGATAAATGTATTTAGAAAATAAGGGTGTGATTCAACAGCCTTGTTGTGCCCGACTTGGGTGTCGGGACGAGGCATTTGAAGCTCCCGAGAGACCTTCATCGAGAATCCCGACGCTCAAAACATGAAATTTAATGAAACCTCGCGAGGCATAGCAATCAATATCTCACTGGGTGCGATCCAGGCACACATAGTTGAATTTCTGCGCTTGCCCAATTCACCCGGGGCCCGAGATTCAGGCCTTCCCAAGGAGGCCGCAACCAGGCGCTGTTTGGTACTGGTTCACAAAGTCATGAACCAGTCATGATGGGGGCCTCACTGGGGGGTTGAAGCCCCCGGGTGGTCAGGGACAGGGTAGAATGGCACCTTGGCAATCCCTCTGCCATTTTGGAAACTTGGCACTGTCCTCTGAGCACCTTGACACTGTCACCAGGGCACCCGGGCACTGCCAGGATACCCGCAGCACTGCCAGCCTGGAAAAGATGCTGGCAGTGCCAAGGTCCCTAGGTGCCAGGTTGCTGGGACTGGAGGGGAGCTTGCCCATGGGGGGGGGGGGGGGGTTGCTGAAGAACCTTGGAAGTGGTAAGGTGGGTGAAGTGGGGGGGGGGGGGGGGAAGTCCTGAGGCCACGGTGGGGGTGCTGAAGGGGGTTGAAAGATTGGGGCTTCCTTTAAAAATGGTGCCACGATCTGCAGGTAGTCTTCCTGCACTATAGAGGAATAACTTAAAGAGTGGCCTCGACGGGCAGTTCCTTGGCGAGGCCAGAAAAACGTCAAATACTTGAATAGTGGGGCCTAGTGCCAAGAAACGCATCACTAAACGCACCGCCTGCTGAATCGCACCCAAAATAAATGATTACATACCAATACTTATTGTGCTGTATCGGAGATGAACACATACCTCAATATAAAAACTTAATTAAATGCATTATTAGCTTTCTTATAAATAATACAGTGCAATATTCTTGCTATACCGAAAGGATATAAAGTATATGAAACACTCTGAATTGTTTCCAGCCTAATGCTTAATTAGTATAAAAATGACTGAACAAGATGCCCATTTGAGATTGCCCATTTTAAATGTTCTTTAACATTCTCTGCAATCTTCTCTTGGTACCCTATTTATTACCACAAAAGACAGTGCCTATATCGTTTGGCTTGGAAGGCAGGCTAAGTCCAGCCTACAAACCATTTCTACAGATGGAATTCTTGATTATTCCACATGAGAGTACACTTGAATAGTACTAGAAATATAGACCAGTTAGCCTAATACTTGTAATGAGGAAACTACTCAAGACCAATTTATGGAGTAAAATCATTGCTCAATTAAAGAGAGCACAAAAGTACAACAAAATCAACATAGGATTTTGAGTAACAAACGGTGTCTAACAAATCTGCTGAAGAAGCTCATTGAGTGAATCCCTCAATTAATTGATGAATGCATGCAGTGGAGACAGAGGGCGGGGATTTTCACCTCTGCATTTGCCAACCTGTAATGTTCCTGTCCATCAAATTGTATTGGAGGGAAAATGATGGGCTCACAAATGCACAATTGGAAAATTGCAGTGTTTATCTACATTAAAATTCAGAAAGTTTGCTTTGAAAGACAATTAAGATTTTTATATTAATGGAAAATTAGGCAACTGGATTGAACACTTCTTTAGTTAGAGAAAGTAATAATGGTGATAAAGTGCTTCTGATTAGAAGTCAATGACAATGGGTTTCCCACATTTCATTCTTGATCACATCTCAAATGATACAAGATAAATATGTTATTGTAGCATCATGTAATTAGCAACGCAAGAAAACAAGCCCTTTGAGCCTATTCTGCTACTAATATAAAAAGTGGCTAATCTGTACTGCAACTCCACTTAATGACCGTTAATCCATTTCACCGTATAAACATAAGAACATAAGAACTAGGAGCAGGAGTAGGCCATATGGCCCCTCGAGCCTGCTCTGCCATTCGGTGAGATCAGGACTGATCTTTTGTGGACTCAGCTCCACTTTCTGGCCCAAACACCATAACCTTTAATCCCTTTATTCTTCAAAAAACTATCAATCTTTATCTTAAAAACATTGAATGAAGGAGCCTCAACTGCTTCACTGGGCAAGGAATTCCATAGATTCACAACCCTTTGGGTGAAGAAGTTCCTCCTAAACTCAGTCCTAAATCTACTTACCCTTATTTTGAGGCTATGCCCCCTAGTTCTGTTTTCACCCACCAGTGGAAACAACCTGCCCGCATTGATTCTATCTATTCCCTTCATAATTTTATATGTTTCTATAAGATTCCCCCCTCATCCTTCTAAATTCCAACGAGTACAGTCCCAGTCTACTCAACCTCTCGTCGTAATCCAACCCCTTCAGTTCTGGGATTAACCTACTGAATCTCCTCTGCACACCCTCGAGCGCCAGTACGTCCTTTCTCAGGTAAGGAGACCAAAACTGAACACAATACTCCAGGTGTGGCCTTACTAACACCTTATACAATTGCAGCATAACCTCCCTAGTCTTAAACTCCATCCCTCTAGCAATGAAGGACAAAATTCCATTTGCTTTCTTAATCACCTGTAAACCAACTTTTTGCGACTCATGCACTAGCACACCCAGGTGTCTGCACAGCAGCATGCTTTAATATTTTATCATTTAAATAATAATCCCTTTTGCTGTTATTCCTACCAAAATGGATATTCTCACATTTGTCAACATTGTATTCCATCTGCCAGACCCTAGCCCATTCACTTAACCCATCCAAATCCCTCTGTAGACATCTGGTATCCTCTGCACTTTTTGCTTTACCACTCATTTTAGTGTCGTCTGCAAACTTGGACACATTGCCCTTGGTCCCCAATTCCAAATCATCTATGTAAATTGTGAACAATTGTGGGCCCAACACTGATCCCCAACCAGAGAAACACCCATTAATCCCCACTCTTTGCTTTCTATTAATTAACCAATCCTCTATCCATGCTACTACTTTACCCTTAATGCCATGCATCTTTATCTTATGCAGCAACCTTTTGTGTGGCACCTTGTCAAAGGCTTTCTGGAAATCCAGATATACCACTTCCACTGGCTCCCCGTTATCTACCGCTCTGGTAATGTCCTCAAAAAATTCCACTAAATTAGTTAGGCAAGACCTGCCCTTTATAAACCCATGCTGCGTCTGCCCAATGGGACAATTTCCATCCAGATGCCTCGCTATTTCGTCTTTGATGATAGATACCAGCATCTTCCCTACTACCGAAGTTAAGCTCACTGGCCTATAATTACCCGTTTTCTGCCTACCTCCTTTATTAAACAGTGGTGTCACGTTTGCTAATTTCCAATCTGCTGGGACCACCCCAGAGTCGAGTGAATTTTGGTAAATTATCACTAGTGCATTTGAAATTTCCCTAGCCATCTCTTTTAGCACTCTGGGATGCATTCCATCAGGGCCAGGAGACTTGTCTATCTTTAGCCCCATAAGCTTGCCCATCACTATCTCCTTAGTGATAACAATCATCTCGAGGTCCTCACCTGTCATAGCCTCATTTCTATCAGTCACTGGCATGTTATTTGTGTCTTCCACTATGAAGACCGACCCAAAAAACCTGTTCAGTTCCTCATCTCCCATTATTAAATCTCTCTTCTCATCCTCTAAAGGACCAATATTTACCATAGCCCCTCATTTTCTCTTTTATATATTTGTAGAAACTTTTACTATCTGTTTTTATATTCCGAAAAGTTTCCTGTCGTAATCTATCTTACTCTTCTTTATAGCTTTTTTAGTAGCTTTCTGTTGTCCCCGAAAGATTTTACAGTCCTCTAGTCTCCCACTAATCTTTGCCACTTTGTATGTAAAATAACCTGTCAATCTCAGTCTTGAAAATTTAAATTGACCCAGCATCTACAATCATTTTACAGCAGAGACATCCACATTTCTATTCCAAATTTGATGAGAATGTGCTTCCTGATTCTTTCCTGAATTATGTAGCTCCAATTTGAAGGTTCTAGTCCCTATCCTTCACAAATAGCTTCTCTATATCTACTCACATTTAATATACTTCAACTGATCACTACTGTGATTTAATGTGGTGTTAAGGATCTTGCCCTCTGGTTGGAGAATTGGGAAGGGGGTGAGAGGAAACTGCAGCCAGGATTCTACGATCCCAGTGCGCCCTGCTACCGTTGAGTGAGAAGGGAGAATTTGGCACTGATCCAAAACTCCCATTCACTGCAGCGGGACTGCTGGCGAGAAAGGACGGAGAATCGCAGCTCTGTGTCAGTTTTTTCCAGGAAGCCCAATGCTATTTCATTCCAGTTGCACACTTACCTGGGCAGCATAGGGACTCTTGTCTGATTAAACCCTCACTTGGGTGGAAATTCAACCCCTGAGAGCGGCTGGCCAATCGGAGGCTGGCAGCTCTGCAGTACTGGCAGTGCCACCTGGAGCAGCGGGCACGGTGAAATCTGCAGGATGGAGTGGTGTTAAAGGCAGGTACAGTTTCCCACTGATCTATGTTGGGAACCACATTTGCATTCATTTCCATCTCATGAATACTCATTCAAAGGCCAACTCACTGGAATAACATTCCTCCTCCAAATTAAGTGCCCCGCCAGCAAATTATTAGAATGATCTGTTTTGTGAGATAGAGATAGGGCACACCTGGTGAGCTTCACTTCATCCATGACTTGGAGGTTGGTAGACTCTGCTTTCACCTTCCTTTAAGACTGTAGCTGATGAATATGGAGTGCCTGTAGCACAAGCTGTGCCAAGGCTGGACAATTTACTACTCTAGCTTTGAAAGCAGGGGTGAGCTGAGTGCAGGATACCAGGGTCTAATGCACAGTGAATGAGCTTGGTTCCATTACTACTGTCGCACATTGAAGCAAGATTGCATTAAGTCTAGGTGTTACGGTGCATTCGGTTTTAATTGGTTTCTGATCCTTACAGAAGCATGTGAGAATGGATGTAGATTCAAAAAAGGTTGCACAGAGGCAGCAAGGAGCCTACAGACTTCAATGTTCCCAGTGTACTGCTCATGGCATACATGGCGCATTACTCATTGTAAATATTCAGTCAGGTCTGGAGGGAATGAGCAGCCATCCTCCAGACTGATATCATCCTGAAAAGGGCTGGTCTTGGAATGCCGGGCGGGATTCTCTCAGCCCTGGCTGGGCCGGAGAATCGCCGGGGCGGGCCGCCCTGACGCCGGATGGCGAATCTCCAGAGAGCGGAGAATTGGCGCCGGCATGGTCGGTGCGGTGCTGGTCTGGGGCCACTCTATGCGCCCCCCCCCTGCGATTCTCCGCCCGGAATGGGCCGAGCAGCCGTGAGTCCCACCGCCGCTGTCCACGTGGGCTCTTACCCGGCGGGACCTTGGCGTGAATGCATCCGGGAGCAACTTGGTTGCGGGGGGGTGGGGGTCCAACCCCCGAGGGCGGGGGGGGGGGGGGGCGCCTCGGCTATGGCCTGGCCCGCTTGCGGGGCCTACTGATCGGCAGGCCAGCCTCTCTGGCTGGGGGCCTCTTTTGTTCCGCGCCAGCCCCTTGTAGCCCTACGCCATGTTGCGTCGGGGAATTGGCGCCGGTCCCACTGCGCCTGCGCAGACCTGCGGCGCCCATCTAACGCCGGGATTGGCAGCTGGAGTGGCGTGGGTCACTCTAGTGCCATGCTGGCCCCCTGTAAGGGTCAGAATTGCTGCTCCTGAGGGCATGTTGATGCCGTCGAGAAACGCGACGGCATTTACGGCGTTTACGATGGCGTCAACACTTAGTTTATTGCATATATTCAATAAACCGTGAAAAGGAGAGTCTGCAACGTCTCCCTTCACACACAGAGTAAAGAGAAGGATAAGGAAAAGGAGGTTCTACAGTAAAGGGACTAGAGAGAAAATAAATTGATTCACATGAGGTCCAGAGTCAAAGTCACATGAGGAATTGCTTCCCAGAGGTCAGCAGGCTGATAAGCAGTGTTGTGAGATTTGCTTTTCTGGTGGTGTTGACTTCACAAGATGAAATAGGCCTGAATTTTCAGCAGAGGTAAGGTAGATGCAGCCAGTTGTCCAGCCTTGCCAGAGCTGCTTCTGTGTGGCCTGTTCATCAGATGTTAAACAGCAGACTAGGTTTGCAGCCCAGGAAGGCAATATTAACCTAAACCGCAAACCAGTGTCTTGGCTCATGTGACTATACCTTGTCACAATATCTTTAAAGAAGCGGGTTTGTCCAGTGCTTGGAAATTGGCTTTGATTTCCAGGCTGATAATGCCATTATGGGTTAAAAGAGGTGATATTTGTCAAGGGCCTGTTCTTTGGGAAATCAGTCCCACAGTGGCCTGTTCGTAGCTCCTCGGAAATAATGAAAGTGCAACTGCAAACTGGCTTCATTTGTTGTGGTGTCTCTCAAACAGTAAATCCCAGATGGCCAACCATTGAAATGGTATTTGTTCAGCAAAAAGATCTAGTTTACAATGAAGAAATAGTAATGCAGATATACTTATATAAATATAGTGTAGTTCACATGTGGCAAGGGAGACTGCTGGAACCGGTAAGAAAATACGAGAGCATATTCTGTGATGAATTAGACAAAATCAAAGAGTTACAAGCTAAGATTTATGTGGATCCAGAGGCGACTCCCTGATTCTTTAGGGCAAAATCGTTACCATAGGCCTTACGAGAGAAGGTGGAAACTGTGCTAAACAGCTTGGAAGAACAAAGCATTATCCAGCCGCTCAGTTCTCGGAATGGGCAGCAACTACAGTCCCCGTATTGAAACCAGACAAGACCACCCGCATTTGTAGCAATTATAGACAAACAGGTAATCGGGCAGCCAAGCTGGATAAATATCAAATCGCGAGAACTGGAGACCTGTATGCAAGCTGGGAGCAAGTAAATCTTACTAAAAGTTGGATATTAGTCACGTACACCAGTAACTCGAATTCTGTGATGCTTCCTGAGGGTATGCCACAATATACACACACAAAGGCCTGTTTCAATTCACGTGCCTGCCTTCTGGCATGTGCACTATACCAAAGGACAATGGAGAGTCGACTAGAGGGACTACCGTGGGTTGTAGTATATCTTGATGATGTCCTGGTAACTGGATCGACAGAGGGTGAGCATCTAGCAAACTTAGAGGAGGTGTTAAAGAGATTTTGGGAGGCTGGAGTTCACCTCAAGAAAGAGAAGTGCACCTTTCACGTTACTGAGGTGACCCATCTGAGGCACCGTGTAGATGCACAAGGAATACAGCTCGCGGAAGACCAGGTCAAGGCGATAAACGAGGTGCCTGCCCCAAAAATTGGAACTGAACTCAAATTACTTTTGGGAATGATAAAATACTGTGGACGTTTTTTGAAAAATCCATCCACTGCATTGGCCCCTTGCATATTTGGCGAAAGAAACACCATTGTTGGTCTTAGAAGGTTCTCCAGGAGGAAGCTTTCAACAGAGTAAATAAATTGCTGCATTCCCCAAACCTGTTAGCGCACTTTGACCCATCTAAGAACTGATATTGACCTGCAACACCTTTCTATATGGTGTTGGTGCAGTGTTGTCCCATGAGATGGACGATGACTCTAAGAGGCTGTTCGCGTATGTGTCAAGAATCCTCTCACAGGCCAAAAACAGCTATTCACAAATCAAGAAGGAAGGACTATCAATTGTCTTTGGTGTCAAGAAATTCCACCAGTATGTACATGGTAGACAATTTACCATCATTTCTGACCACAAATCATTCTTGTGCCTCTTCAAAGAGGATAAGGCTATCCTGCCAAATGCCTCGACAAGAACTCTGTCCACCTATGAATACAATTTCAAGCACCGACCTGGAACACACATAGTGAATACAAATGCTCTTAGCTACCTACCCTTGCAATAAAGTATCACATGTACTCAAGTACTATAAGAAATCATCATGGGGGTGGGGGGGGGGTGGGGGGGGGGGGATTGGCACGGTGGCGCAGTGGGTTATCCCTGCAGCCTCACTGCGCTGAGGTCCCAGGTTCGATCCCGGCTCTGGGTCACTGTCCGTGTGGAGTTTGCACATACTCCCAGTGTTTGCGTGGGTTTCGCTCCCACAACCCAAAGATATGCAAGCTAGGTGGATTGGCAAAGCTAAATTGCTCGTTTATTGGAAAAAATTAATTGGGTACACTAAATTTAAAAAAAGAAGAAAGAAATAATCATGGCATTAACATTTTAGGCACAGTGCCAGTCTTGGCGAAGCAGGGATTGGATCAACTGAGATCCATTTCTGTTCAAAATGAGAGACAAAATTCTTTTAGGATGGGTAAATGAGCCAGTTTGCAAGAAAATAAAACCATTTTTTACCCGCAAGAATGAATTGAGTTGTCAGGGTGGTATTATATTCTGGGGAGCAAGAATAGTCGTTCCTGTACCAGTCAGAGAGCTATTCCTAACTCAATTACACGGCGCTCATCCTGGCAGCTCTAAGATGAAGATGCTTACCAGGATGGCCCGGTACTGATGCTGGTATCAAGAAGCTAGCCAAGCACAGTCAACAGTGCCAATTGTAAGAAAGGTTGCCTGCTACAGTCACACTCTATCCATGGAAATGGCCTGGCCGGCATGGGATTCATCCATATCATTAATGTTGTTGTTCCATTCCTGGACACACTGGGCTGGATTCTCTGTTTGGGAGACTAAGTCCCCATGCCGGCGTGAAAACGGTGTTTTTTTACCCCAGGAAAACTGACGCAAAATGGCCACCGATTCCCTGTTTTGCTGTGGGCTAGCAGCCAGGCAGCATAGAGCTCGCAGCTCTAGCTGTTGATACAGCCCTGAGCATTTCCAGTTCCGTGGCCACACATGGGTTTGTGGCGGCCTGCAGCGGCTGCGCCGTGCTTCATGACGGACTCAGCCCGCCGACACGGACCGCAAAAGTAGAGCCCCCCTTCGGCCGCTTGCACAGCCTGGACTGCCCGCCCACAGTGCCCCAAGCCCTGAATGAAGTCACCCCTGCCCGCGGATCAGCCCTTCCCCGACTGTGGTGCCGCCGGGCTGGGCTCGCAGCTGCTACGCGAGGTCCCCAAAGGGTTTGAGCACACGTAACCCACGCCGTCGGGAACTCGGCCGGTCGTGGATGGAGCATCGCGGGGCGGGACTCGGGCTGTGGATACTTGGCGCATCAGGGGGTGAATAATCTGAAAACTGGCGCCGCTCCCGATTTTGGTGTCAAAACGGATTCTCCGCCCTATCGTCGAATGGAATTTTGGCTTTGGGGGGCGGAGAATCCAGCCCAATGTTTTTGCTCGTGATTGATGAATACTCCAGATGACGGACATTTTTGAGGTGAGGTCGCCTGCTACCATCGAAAGATTACGCCAATGCTTTTCAACTCCTGGATCACCTGAAGTTATGCTATCAGACAATGGAACCATATTCACAAGTGCTGCATTTCAAACCTTCACTATTCTCAACAGTATTAAACACATTAGAACTGGACCTTACCACCCAGAAACAAATGGACTAGCTGAGAAAGACATCCAAACTTTCAAGTCTGGCCGAAAGAAATTGTCAGGAGAAATCTTGGAGACAAAAATCTAACAATTCCTCCTTAGTTAGAACATATAAAACATAGAACATAAAGTGCAGAAGGAGGCCATTCGGCCCATCACACTGCACTGACCCACTTAAGCTCTCACTTCCACCCTATTCCCATAACCCTATCGCCCCTCCTAACCTTTTTGGTCACTCAGGGTAATTTATCATGTCCAATCCACCTACCCTTCACGCCTTTGGACTGTGGGAGGAAACCGGAGCACCCGGAGGAAACCCACGCAGACACGGGGAGAACATGCAGACTCAGACTCCGCACAGACAGTGACCCAGCGGGGAATTGAACCTGGGACCCTGGCGCTGTGAAGCCACAGTGCTAGCTACTTGTGCTACTGTGCTGCCCCTAGTTGTCAAACAACTCCAGAAATAACAGCGGGAATTCCACCAGAGGAACTGCTGTTGAAATGTCGCATCAGAGTGAGATTGAGCCCTGTTCCCAAATATGTCAGGGAGGGTAGAAACCAGCCGAGGTAAACGGAAGACAAGCCATGATTCACATAGTACAGCACAACCATTTATGTTAAATGATGCCATGCTCGTGAGAAACTTCAGTAGTGGATCAAGTTCCATCCCTGAATTATTTTGCCTCTCAGACTTTTCATACCAAGCGGACGTGGAGGGGCAGCGCGTTCATAAACGTGTGGACCATTGAGGAGTAGAGAAACATCCCAGCAGTCAGTGTTGCTAGCAAGAAATGTTTTTGAACCTGTAAGCACCGAAGTACCTGATCAACCTGTTATAGACATAGCTGATGTCCCCATGGAAGCGAATCGTGATGAATCACCTGTGCCAAAAGGGATACCCATTACTGTAGTTCCTGTGTTTTGTCGAACCTGTGGGAGCATCTCAGATGACAGAATTAAGCTGCTTTACAAGAAACAGAAACCCCCTCAAAGACTCAATTTATAATTGTCCAGCTCATGTATTTTAGTTAGAATTTAGGACTGAGTAATTTAATTATTGAAGATTATGTAAAGTAGTTAAAGGGGGAGGGAATGTGGTGATTGTCCCTTTAAGGGCAACACAGCAGATTAAGGGTCGCCTGTCCTGGGGACCAACTGGGACTGAGAGGGGGGAAATCATCCGGAGGGGAGGTGGCGCTCTCTTAGGCAGGAGATATGTAGGGAGATAGCTACAGCAATGAGGCTGCTGAACAATTCCTTTTGTGGTGTGGAGATGATGGCGTTGGACTGGAGTGAGCACAGTAGGAAGTCTTACAACACCAGGTTAAAGTCCAACAGGTTTGTTTAGAATCACTAGCTTTTGGAGCACTGCTCCTTCCAGGAAGGAGCAATGCTCCGAAAGCTAGTGTTTGAAACAAACCTGTTGGACTTTAACCTGGTGTTGTAAGACTTCTTACTGTAATTCCTTGTGTTCATTAATTAAGTCTGTGAAAGTGCATTTTTTCCAGGCAGAGTAAAAGAATCAATGACAATTTTTTAACACCGAGCCAAATTCATAATGTAGCTTCAGACAGAATATCAAATTTGGAATTTGAATTTAAAACTAACGTGAAATGAACGAGCATTCTGCAAGATACAAGATTAGAATGATTTTTTTTTCACCATGTATAGTCACAGACACATAGAATATAGTCTTAGATAGAACAGTGTTTGCTACATTAATTAACACTTCTAAAAAAAACTGGGTGAAAGTTTTTTTAAAATAAAATGGAAGATAATCACAGGAAGCATTGCCTTGGCATGATGAGTACATTATTGCATAGAATGCAAGTTTTGCTGACTACAGATTATTGTATTCCTGTGAAAGGATGGCTGCTTTTTGAAAATCTTTCATTGCTCATTATGCGGTCGTCAAAAGTCAATAAGAAGTCAAATGTTATTGGAGTACTTGCCTTTGTGAATAGAGAAGAAAAATTGTTTTGCACCTACATTTGGAAGGGAGCTGGGTGGTAACATGGTGCATGTGCTAAAGAGTCAATCCAAGATCCTTGCAAAATTGATCCTTGTTCAGATTTCAGGTAATATATTGGGTGAGCTGCTGTCACCTCTCTAGTGCAATCCAATTATGAGCAATCGAGCAACAGCAGACTTCACTGGAAGGGGAGGTGGGTTGGTGCGGGAGGGGCAGCAGCAGAAATGCAACAGGGAGGGGCGTGGGAAGGAGAGTCTGGGGACAACTACAGGCTGGCACTTGTCCATAGGTGTTCTGTGGGCCAGGGAAAAGCATTGCTGCTCCTTTGGCTCCGCATCACATGATATTAAATGAGTCTCATATTTTTGCAGGCCGCATTCCATGCAGCAATGTCTGGCTTCACAACAGAATTTGTTTCACTCAAGTTCTGCCCCGCGATAAACAACATCCAATATGGGGGGGGGGGGGGCAGGGGGGGGGGGGGGGGGTGGGGTGGGGTGGAGGCAGGTGTAATTATTCTTGAGATTAGGATTACGATTACAAAAATCTTGCATGTGCTTCTTGGTTTCTGACATCATCTCAGCCCTTCAAATAGATTACTGCTTTGTAATTTCTGTAAGGTATTCATTATTATCTACATATTAATTATTATCCATGTTTTACAACTGACGACTTATTTTAAGTCTGTTTTAAGTGGATAGTTATTTAGTCAGTATGGATACTGAGTGTGTGGGTGTATAATGTTCACATCCAGATGTGCATTCGTAACATATGTTCACATGCACTACAAATCGTGATTGCAATCAGTGGAGAAGACATTCTGCCCATCGAGGCTGCACTGATGCTCCGAAAGAGCACCCCACCCAGGCCCATGCCCTGCCTTAACCCTGTAACCCCACTTAACCTTTTGGACACTTAAGGGCCAATTTTAGCATGGCCAATCCAGCTAACCTGCACATCTTTAAACTGTGGAAAGAAACCGGATCACCTGGAAGAAACCCAAGCAGACATCGGGAGAACTATGCACGGACAGTCTCCTAAGGTTGGAATCGATCCTGGGTCCATGGTGCTGTGAGGCAGCAGAGCTAACCATTGTGCCACCGTGCCGCCCTTAATGGACATTCTGGTATAAAATTAACTTAGCAATGGAAACCATTGCCAGTACGGATATTATTATTCAGATTGTAAGCAGCAGGCCAATAAAGTGATGCAAAATGAAGTATTAGTACTGCAGACAACTTAAAAACAAGTTATAAAAATAAATTACCTACTCTTACGTTTCTTTTGTCGAAGCTATCTGAGAACTATATATTTGTGTCTCGGATGATTTTGGTGTTAATGGTGCAATTATCATCATCTAAGAATTCAGAACAAATGACTTTGTAACTGTATTTCAGAGAAATACGTTACCTGTATCACCAAGGAAGATAAACTGAGCCGTTGCATTTCATGGACTGCATTGCTCAGTATCAGCTTCTCCACAGGCAGTGTGAATTACATTTTGGAGTTTTATTGAGTGGGCTACAATAATCTGAAAATGCAGCACACCACTCTGTTCTGTCACATCTATCAATTATGTCGTCACTTCACAAACCTTATTGAGCACTGCAGTATATTTTATTATCCTATTAGGCTTTCTAGGATTTAATTTCTAAACAGTTCATTGTAAAATATAGATTACATGTGCTGGTACAAAATTAATTCAGGCCATTTAAAATTAAAGGCATTTCACCCATATGACATTTTCCAGCAGGTGGGGATCTAACCTTGAAGCAACAATTTCTCATTCCTTTTGGCAAACATATCGTCTAATACTGCATTACATCCAAAAGACTTGTTGAATATTTGGTTGGGGTTTATGAATATTCATAACAATGGTAATTTGTTTTTTTTTCTCTCTTTGCTTCATTTCATTCATATTTCTCACCCATTTCCCAGGAGAACTGTCACAGCTGCACATCCTCTCTTGGTCAGGATGGAAATGTAGGGCAACACGAAGCTGAAATCATTCTCTTACCGCTGTCAATATTGCTGCATGATCTGTGGGGATGCGCATTTTCAGTAGGATGTGATCATTATATCAACCTTCTCTCTTTTTAACGATGTGCTATCTGGAGAGATGCTGTATTTAGCAGTGTGGCTGAACATTGGCAAAACCTGCTGTCACACATTGACAGGCGAGCTGAACTGACAGGCAACCCTGTGTGGGATTCAAGCGCATGGCCATCTGCTGCAGAAGCAACCGCTTTGCCACCTTTGCCAATGTGCAGCTGAATTCTGGGACACCTTTAAGAAATTACATTTAGCAAATAGTGTAAACTCAAAAATATTTTCACTGGGGCTAAGAGCATGTTAGACCTGCAAAAGTCACTCACCCTGGGAATTAAACTGACAGATCAGGGACAGAAGTTTGGCTGAAATAGATGATGAACTATTGGTTTTAATTAAAATATACACAATGATTTTTCTTTTTTGCAATGTGCAAAGATCTGCAGGTTAGGTGGATTGGCCATACTAAATTGTCCAAAGGTGTGCAGGTTAGGCAGCATTATGGGGTTACGCAGACAGAGTGGGGGAGTGTTCCTAGGTATAGTGCTCTTTCAAAGGATTGGTGCAGGCTCAATGGGCCAAATGGCCTCCTGCACTGTAGGAATTCTATAATTCTAATGGATGTGTGGAATACAGAGCACCTGTAACTGAATGCTCTCTGGGAAAGGCACTAGTCAGAGATGAATAATTTAGGAAAACTAAAAATGCTTGAAATCTATAGCAGGGCAATCAGCATCTGAAAGAGAAAGATAAGTTGACATCTTTGTAGGAATTTATCTGATGACAAGAATTGCACCCTAAAATGTATTGTTCTTTCAGTTTCTGATTGACCTATTCTAGAATGTTCTGTTTTTATTTTAGCTTCTCCATTATTTATTGTGCCTTTAACATAATAGAATATCCTTAGGCACTTCACGGGAGCAATACTCAACACAAAATTAGACACATATTAGGATGGGTGACCAAAGAGAAAGGTTTTAAGAAGCATGTTAAAGGAGGAGAGTGGAGGAGAAGCAGGAGAGGAGACTATTCAGCCTATCACTCCTGTGCTGGCTCACTGGAAGAACTATCCAAGTAGTCCCATATCTTTGATCTTTCACCACAGCCCCAAAATATTTTTCTTTTCAATTGTACAGACAATTCTCTTTTGGAAGTTACTATTGTATCTGCATCCAACACCCTTTTAAGATAATTTCAGATCACAACATCCTGCAGCGTAAGAAAATTTCACCCTATTTCCGTCACCTCCTCCCCACCTCATGACGATTATTTTGCTATTTGTGTTAAAATCTGCATACTTCCTACATTGGCCCTCCTGCTGATGGGTTCTGTTTCTCTCCTTACACTCTATCAAGTGCCTTCAGAAGTTTGAATATCTCTGTTAAATCTCCATTTAATTTTCCTGCTTTAAGGTGAGCAATCAAAGGTGGGATTCTCCCAATCCCCCGATGGCCCGCGCCGGCGTAAAAAATTGGTGCGAACCCCTCCTGCCTCGGGCCAACCGGAAGTTGCGGAATCCTCCGCACTTCTGGGGGCTAGGCCGGTGACGGAGTGGTTGGCGCTGTGCTAACCGGCCGCCGCGAGTTAGTGCGTGCACAGAACCGGCGGCGTTGTTCTGCGCATGTGCAGACCGGCCCGCATATTATTGTGCATGCGCGGGGGGGGGGTGCCTTATCCGCGCCGGCCATGGCGGAGCCCTACAGAGACTGGCGCGGAAGGAAGGAGTGCCCCCATGGCACAGGCCCGTCCGCAGATCGGTGGGCCTTGATCGCGGGCCAGGCCACTGTGGGCCCCAACTGCTTAACTTATCGAGACAAGATCCTTCAGAGATGTTTTTCACTGGCCAGAAGCTTGGATCTTTGTGCTAAACCTTTGTAAATCCGTTATAAGTCCAAAGCTGGAATGTCAAATTCTGAGTGTCCCACTTCAGGAAAGGATGTTTTGATGAGGGCACAATGATATAATCATTCCAAAGATGAAGGACCTCAGTTACGTGCGAGACGAGTGAAGACCTGCTATAGGATTCACCCCCCCACCCCCCGAGGACTACACCAGCCAGCCTACCAGCATGGTCCCACCATTTGGGACCATGTCCATTTCATGCTGGCGGGACTGGCCAGAAAACAACGGCTGCTCGGCCCATTAGGGCCCGGAGAATTGCCGGGGGGGGGAGGGGCCGCTGCCAATGGCCCTCGACTGGTGTGATCCCCGCCCCCGCCTGAAAACCGGCGCTGGAGAATATGGCAGCCGGCGGCGGGGTGGGATTCACGCTGCCCCCCGAGGATTATCCGACCCGGTGGGGGGTCGGCGAATCCCGTAGCAGGTCTTCACTCGTCTCACACGTAACTGAGGTCCTTCGTCATTAGAATGATTACATGATCACATCCCATTATCCTTAAATCCCTTCCATGAGCTGTCTGACTGCGGGCAACCCTCATTGGAGTGGTGGCCCATTGTCCCAGTGCTGCATGAGGATGATGGTAACTTGCAGTTATCATGGCAATGTCGTGCGGAGAGTTTCATCTCTCCTGATCTTGGCACCTCCTCAGTGATCTGTGCCCTTGAGGTTCAGTGTCACCTGAGGCCGGGGCAAACTATTTAATTGGGTCAAGCCGCTGGGCAAGTTGTGCAGAGAGCAAACATTGAAAATGATTGGACTGAGTGACGGTGACCCTGCACACTGTGGGGAACATCCTCATTCCCAGCGAGAAACAGGTATGTCTGAAGTGTTCTGTCACTGTGAGAGGACACCACCAATATGTGGGCAACCTTGCAGAGAGCAGATGGAGGAGGGTCTGGACTGAGAATCCGGCCTTTCTGTGGAACAGCAATGCAGTTGTCTGAGCGGCACTACAGGAAGACATCTCATCAGAACAAGGAGCCGTAGAGCACGTGCAATAAATTTGAGTTAATTTACAGTGATGGGAGTTTATTTACAGAGCTGGACACTATCTACAAGTGCTGAAAATCAGTGCCCACATACCGCAGCTACAGCTTCTTAACATTTCTAACGCTGCTGCCACATCTTGGTGTATCCCCAGGATCTACAACAGCGGTGGAGGCAGCCTGTTTTATTCCACCCCCTGTTGTCTGTGATGAACATGGTGGGAGTCCTCTGAAGAGCCGAGACCTGGAAGGCCCCAGCCTGCTTCTGGGATCCTGCTGTGTGGCAGTGCCACCCTCTTCGATGGCTGGGGCTGGAACTGAATCAGTCACAGGAAGGTTTGGACACTGCTAGAGTCATCTGGATGGATGGCCCTGGGATGTGCACCAGCTTTTCCTCCTTCCTATGGGTGCCTGCAGGACCCTGGCTTCCTCCTTGGGATAGAGAGGCAATTGGAATGAGCTCAAGACCTGTCATCCTCTGGCACTGGCGCTTGTGGATGCCCACAAGTGCCTGCACCATGGATTGCATGTCCTGCACCAGTGCAGGACAGAACTCTTGCACCAAAAGTGCCCGCCACTGTGTTGACCTGATTGCCTCAGTCAAGATCGCCTCAGACAGAAGGTGGTAGGACTCTTCCATTCTGTGTTTCAATCCAAGGAGTGTAGTTGACGTCCCTTGTTAAAGTTCCTAACATTTCCTTTGGAGATCTAGCAACTGGCAGAGTCCAGAGGCACTTCATCTTATTGGACCTCAGCAGATTTCTGGCCGCCAGTAGTCCTCTGAGTGCCAGAACCCTGGGACATCTCTGCCTCACTTGCTGTGGATCAGAGAGTGAGGTGCTCACCAGATTGTGACCCTGAGGCCTCTCTCAAACTGGGTCCCACCGATCTGTGTGTCTCTGTGCTGGTGGAGGGTGTGGGTGAAAGCTGTAATGGCTCTTTGACCTCCACTTCTGAGAAGTCATTCAAGCTTGTCTCTGAAGTGGACTGTCTGCTGGAGGATCTGGGCTGCTTCTCTGATATGCCTGCAAGAGAATGGAGATCCGTGTGTGGTTTGCACATTCTCCCTTGTTTGCATGGGGTTCACCCCCATAACACAAAGATGTGCAAGGCAGGTGGATTGGACACACTAAAATTGCCCCTTAATTGGAAAAAATGAATTGGGTACTCTAAATTTATTTTTAAAAAGAGAAGGGAGATTTCATCAGTACATTGCAGAGGTCCTCAGATAGAGGGGACATGACTCGTGTTAGATTGGCATGATGGATGATAGTGATCTTGATCCTTCCTTGGCTTATTGGCACCTACCTCACCCTTGGCACAGGAATGGCCGAGTTTATCCCCTGCCAGTGGAGGGCTCTCTCTGTGAAGTATGAGAGGACTTTCAATTCTAGCATTCCTCCAACCATCTGGGATCTCTTATTGTGAACCAACTTTTCCTGCATGAAAACAAATGGAGACAGTGGAAGAAGCCAAAGATCCAAAACTGATCTTTGGAGATCAGTTGCTAGATTTCCAAAGGAAAAGTTAGGAACATTAGGAAGGGATGTCAGCTACACTCCTTGGATTGAAACACAAAATGGAGGAGTCCAACCACCTTCTGTCCGAGGCAATATTGCCTGAGGCAACCAGGTCAGCACAGTGAGAGTGGCACCACTCTTGGTGCAAGAGTTCTACCAGGCAGATGGTAAGGATACCTGACATTTGTGGATGTTGAGTGGAAGCAGTGAAATGAAGAGGAGAAAAACTGCTGGGGAGTTGAAAATGTTTGTTGGAGAGAGTGAGTGGCAGTGTCACTTGAGGAGGCAGTGAGTGAGTTCCTTGTAGATGTGTAAGGGTCTGAGTGTGAGTGGAGTGACTCACCTTGGCAGAATGGAGACCATTCATCCTTTTGCAGTGCTAGATGGCTGTCCTCCTCTGCAGGGAGTTGGCGCTTGCCAGCACTGCCACCTCCTCCCATGCTGGGATTGTCTACTTGATTGCTGGCCTCCTCCCTGTGTGTGGCGTGAGGACGTCACTGCGTTGCTCCATGACATCTAGCAGCCTGGTGAGGAGGTACTCCGAAAATCGTGTGGAAAACTTCTCAGCAGCCACCCTCAGCTTTGGGCCATGAGGAAGTGCTTGGGGAGGTTGGGTGGCCATTAAATGGAGTTCCCGCTGATTGAAGCACAGCTGATGGCGGGGTGGTCAGATCAGAGGCCATGGAGGCAGCATGGAAACCTGCTGAGAATTTTAAAAAAGAGTCCCTAACAATGCAGCATGAAAACCTGCTACTGCCGCCGGTGAGCTAAATGCCACTTTTCCCGTCCACTACCGCACTCTGCCAAAATATGGGAATATTCTGTCCAGTGAGCATGAAATTTTTTATCAATTTGCTGACAGGCTAATGATTTGCTTTTCACTCGCAATCTTTGGGAAAACAACATCAAAGTTGAGCTCATTTGCATTTTAACACCATCAATTTAACTACTTGTTTTGAAACACACTGGGCGGGATTATCCCGTACCCGGTGGGGCGGGGGTCCTGGCGGGACGGAGTAGCGTGAACCACTCCGGCATCCGCCCGCCCCAAAGGTGCTGAATCCTCTGCACCTTCAGGGGCTAGGCCGGCGCCAGAGTTGTTTGCACCCCGTCGGCCGGCGTGGAAGGCCTTTGGCGCCGCGCTAGCTGGGGTCGAAGGGACTCCGCCAGCCGGCGAGAGTCCGCACATGTGTGGGAGCATCAGCGACTGCTGACATCATCCCCGTGCATGCGCAGGGGAGGGGGGGGGGGTCACCTACGCATTGGGCATCGCTGAGGTTGACACGGCCGACGCGTAGGAAGAGTGCTCCCACGGCACAGGCCCGCCCGCGGATCGGTGGGCCCCGATCGCAGGTCAGGCCACCGTGGGGGCACCTCCCGGGGCCAGACCCCCCCCCCCCCCCAAGAACCCTGGAGGCCGCCTGCGCCGCCAGGACCCGCCTGGTTTTCAGCAAAAGGTATTTTTCTTCCTTTCATTGATTTATTCTTGCTTATGGAACAACACATCATAACCCTGTTTTTATTAACAAGCAGTTTCCCCACAAAACCCATAGTTTAATTAGTACTGTAGCCAATTTAAGCCGGCAGGACTGGCAAAAAACGGGCGGGACTTTGGCCCATTGCGGGCCGGAGAATTCGGCCGTTCGAGAGTCGCGCCGTTCCCCGCCATTCTCCGAGGCGGGCGGCGAGATTCACACCTCGCCGACTTTTGGGGGTTCGGAGGATTCGTAGGACGGCGGGGGCGGGAATCACGCCGACCCCCAGCGATTCTCCGACCCGGTGGGGGGGGGGTCGGAGAATCCCGCCCACTTTGTTTCAAAACACAATCCTTGACTATAACATTTCCCCAAGTAGGCCTGCAGAAAAATGGTCAGAAAAACACAAAATATGACAGAACATGGAACTCTTAAACTTGGTGAAGATCCGCAAAATGTATTTACCGTCCGCTGACAATGAAGTCTTAATATTTTCCTGGAATTTCCATTGAAGTTTTCACTCAGCAATTGGAAATGCCTTCCTAATATCCCAACAAAACGAATTTCAACTGTAGTAATGTCATTTGTTCTTTCATTCAATCTTTGCTTATAAAACAAAAAACTTGGAAACAGGTTTCAAATAACAACATTGCTTTTTTCTTATCAAACAATTCAATACTTCACCATCTTCACAATATACACACTGAAGTTCGGTGACTTAATTGTCCAGTCAAACTCTGCAAACCTCCTCAGTGGAACATAACTGCATGCTAATGGGTTGACTTTTGATCATCTGAATCATTATATTTGTGCAACCTTAGTCATTTTAGTCCATCAATACTTTAATGGATGGTTTTCAGCAAAAGGTATTTTTCTTCCTTTCATTGATTTATTCTTGCTTATGGAACAAAACTTCATATCCCTGTTTTTATTAATAAGCAGCTCTCCCAGAAAACCCATAGTTTAATTAGTAGTGTAGCCATTTATTGCTTTATAAACACAAGATAAAATAATATTGCTTAATTCGATGTTTATTATTGTACATATAAAGCATCATTGTATTACCTAACAATGTGCTAAACTTGGAATATTACTTAAAGTAAAGCATAAGTTTGAGATTTTTTCTATTTGACATATAATATGTTTTTATTTGTTACTTTTCACCTGTGCCAGCACCGACCAAATCTAGGTCAGGATAACCAATGAGGAATAAAGCATACGTAACTCAGAATTGTACTCAATTGTGCATTACATTTTCCACATTCCCAAGCAATTCTGAAATTGCCAATTTAGGTCCAGTTTATGAGATCAGAAGGCTGTAAGAAATAAGAGCGGGAGTGGATCACTTGGTCCTATGAACTTCCTCCGCTATTAAACAGATCATGGATGATCCTCTCCCTCAACTCAATATGTACCATGTAAATTAATGTCTTCCTTTACTTATCACAATAGAAAACCAGGATTAGATACTGTTTTGGTACATTGTGGGGGATGTCAAAGCTTTCCGACAATGTATCAAGACTACCTAATCCCAGTTATCTATTGGGAAAGAAAGACATGAATTTATATAATCCATTTCAAGCTCTCCGGTCATTCCAAAGTGCTTAACAACCAATATGTTTGATGTGTAGTTTTTAAAGATTCATTTACGATTTGTGAGCATAGCTGACTCGACCAGCATTTGTTGCCCATCCTTAGTTGCCCTTAAGAATGTGGTGGTGAGGTATCTTCTTGAACCACTGCAGCCTCTGAGGTGCAGGTACACACACAGTGCAATTAGGGAGGGAGTTCCAGGATTTTTAAAAAAATATAAATTTAGAGTACCCAATTATTATTTTCTTCCAATTAAGGGACAATTTAGCATGGCCAATCTACCTAACCTGCACATCTTTGGGTTGTGGGGATGAAAGACAGGCAGACACGGGGAGAATGTGCAAACTCCACACGGACAGTGACCCAGGGCCGGGATTCGAACCCGGGTCCTCAGCGCCGCAGTCCCAGTGCTAACCACTGCGCCACATGCTGCCTGGAGTTCCAGGATTTTGACCCAGTGACAGTGAAGGAATGGGGATGTATTTCCAAGACAGGATGGTGAGTGACTTGGAGCGGAACCTCCAGGTGGTGGGGTTCCCCAGGTATCTACTGCTCTTGTCCTTCTAGATGGTACCAGTCATGGTTTTGGAAGGTGTTGCCTAAGAGCCTCACTGAGTTCCTGCAGTGCATCTTGGACATGGTACAAGAGGCTGCCATTGTTCCTTGGTGGTGGAGGGATTGAATGTTTGTGGAAAGGGTAGCAATTAAACGGGCTGCTTTGGCCTGAATGATATCTAGCTATTGGAGTGCTATTGGAGCATGCACTCATCCAGATAAACGGGGAGTATTCCATCACACTCCTGACTTGTGCTTTGTAGGTGACGGACAGGCTTTAGGGAATCAGGAGATGAATTATTTGCTTCAGGGTTCCTAACCTCTGATCAGCCTTTGTAGTCACAGTGTTTATATGGCTAATCCAGTTCAGTTTCTAGTCAATGGTAACTTTATAAATTGAGGCACCAAGTACACAAGAACACCACACACAAGACCACCAGAATTAGGAGCAGGAGTAGGGTATTGAGCCCTTGAACCTGCTCCACCATTTGATAAGATCATGGTTGACCTGAAGTACAAAAGCAAGGAATCTATGATTAACCCTTATAAAATACTGTTTTGGCCACACTGGAGTATTGTGTCCGATTCTGGACACAGTTTAGGAAAGATGTTAGAATGCAGAAATGATTTAGGCCAATGGTTCCAGTGATGAGGACCTTCAGTTATGTGGGAAGACATGAATTGGGGTTTGTATCATTAGGGAAGAGAGGATTGTAAGGAAATGTCACAGAGGTGTTCAAAATTATGAGGGGTCAAGGCAAGGTAGCTACAGAAAAACTTTGAAGAAGTAGAGCGCACTGACGTAAGCAGAACAACTGATGACAAAATGAGGGAAGTCATGATGTGGAGATGCCGGCATTGGACTGGGGTGAGCACAGCAAGAAATCTTACAACATCAGGTTAAAGTCCAGAGGTTTGTTTCAAATCACTAACTTTCGGAGCACTGCTGCTTCCTCAGGTGAATGAAGAGGGTTTGAAGATCAGAACCTCAGACCCAGCACCAAGCTCAAGATCTACAGGGCAATAGTGCTACCACCCTTCTGTACGAGTCAGAGATGTAGACTATGTACAGCAGGCACCTCAAAACCCTGGAGATGTATCACCAGTGCTGCCTCCGCAAGATTCTGCAAATGAATTCACAAGATAGAACATAGAACATAGAACAGTACAGCACAGAACAGGCCCTTCGGCCCTCGATGTTGTGCCGAGCAATGATCACCCTACTCAAGTCAACGTATCCACCCTATACCAGTAACCCAACAACCCCCCCCCCCCCCCAATTAACCTTATTTTTTAGGACACTAAGGGCAATTTAGCATAGCCAATCCACCTAACCCGCACATCTTTGGACTGTGGGAAGAAACCGGAGCACCCGGAGGAAACCCACGCACACAGGGGGAGGACGTGCAGACTCCGCACAGACAGTGACCCAGCCGGGAATCGAACCTGGGACCCTGGAGCTGTGAAGCATTTATGCTAACCACCATGCTACCGTGTTGCCTCTAGATGTACAAACATGATGTTCTTCCTCAGGCCAACATCCCCAGCATTGAAGCATTGACCACACTTGATCAGCTTTGCTGGGTGGACCATATAATGCATGTCTGACACAGGACACCAGAAACAAGTGTTCTACTCGGAACTTTGACATGGGACGTGAGCCCCAGGAGAGCAGAGGAAACCCTTCAAGAATGCCCTCTAGTTCTCCTTGAAAATGTGCAACATCCCTGCTGACACCTGAGAATCCCCGGTCCAAACCAACTCAAAGTGGAGGAAAAGTGTCCAGGAAGCAGTTGAACAGATCTCGTTTCATCGCCGGGAGCAAGCAGAAGCCAAGCATTGACAGTGAATGAGTGCATGGCAACTCGGATACCTCACCCACCTGCTCCTTCAACTACTGTCTGCTTAACCTGTGATGTAGGTCATGTATTGGACTCCATGGTCACCTGAAAACTCATTTTTAGTGTGGAAGATATCCTTGACCTCGAGGGACTGCCTAAGAAGAAGACGTGAACTCCTTCCGCATTGCAATAGTTTCAACCATCTTCATTGTGTGCCGAGTGGAATTCGGGTTACCGACATTATGGCCTCTGCTGAAAAACTATCAAATGGAGGAAACCAAGCTCAATGCCTCTTGATTCACACCCTGTAGCAAACTGCAATTCATCAAGGCAGACAGGAAAATGTAATTAAATTCCTTGGAGTATAACTCCGGGCACGATCCTGCAGCCATGCTGCACTGGAAAAGCAGCTCTCTGCAGCGCAGGGTGGCCATTGAAAGCATGAGATCCCACTCCCCGTATCTACCTGGCTCGCAATGCCTTGCGAGACACAATACAATCTCGTGAGACGTTGCAGGGGGGTGGGATCACTTTTTAACAAATCTGCATATCAGAGCGAGGCAGATTCTTGAGGTATCTGAGGCTTTGGGATTCAACCCCTTTGCCTCAGAGACCTCAGGCGAGCGCCATTCAGCACTGGTCACCACAAACGGGGACCAGATGGAACGGCACTCGTGGGGTTTGAACCAAGGGGATCGGAGGCCCTCAGCCACAAGTCCTTTGGGCAAGGTGGTGCCCTGGCACTGCTGATGCCAGCCTGGCCACCTGGCATGGACACTGTCAGGGTGTTAGTTTGGCACTGCCAAAGTGACGACCTGGCATTTTGTGCACGCGTGTGATCGGGCCGGGATTGTCCGTCGTGGGTGTTGGGAGGGTGCGGGGATGGCGGGGACCCTCTCGCCTCCCATATTGCGTTCGTGCTGGCGGGGAAGTCGGGGATTGTTTCGGGGACCTCTGAGATCGGGACGCCAGTTTTAAATGTGGAGTTCCGACGCGTTGCGTTGAATAGTCGTGTTTTTCTCGACACTGAGTGCCGGGAAATACGTGTCTAAACGCGCTTTCTCGGGGCCTTTGTTCTCTTTTGGGAGAATCGCGCCCTAAATCTTAAAATATATCCCAAAAAACAATGTATTGAAAGCTGAAGAGAAATTTTCATTGTCCTGAGTGTGCTATGATATCAACAAGCCACAAATGATTTTGTTCTTTTTTCTCACATCTATCTCTGTTGTATCAGATTCACCTCATCCTGCCTATTTTCAGGAATCTTATCGGCTACAAGCTACACCAATTTGTTTCCCTGAGTTTTCTCTGAAGCTCATTTCAGAGTGAGTAGATAATATGCAGTGTGGCTTAGATCCCAATACTTAATGTTTTAGAAATATGATCATACGTATTAAGGAAATCCAAACAGGCTACTCATGTAAATAGCAGAAGGGTATTAGAAGGTCAGTTTTTTGCAGTACCAAACCAATTTATTTATTAACTGGGTAGTCATAAAATAACCTTCTAGCGAGTTCCAATAAAATACTTTTTACGGTCCGTGAGCATATCAATAATAAAATGTACTAGACACTGAGAATTTCAGCTGATTTTCCGAATATTAGTACTCATTTTATGCATGTGGACTGTGGACTAGGATTCATGCTCATTCTAACATTAGGAATTATGTCCTCCTGCTGAATGTGGTGAAGGGTCACTAATTACTGCACTAGTAATGGATGTTGATGTTGGTTGTCTGCTGGAAGTAGGCCAAAAGCACAGAAAGATGGGGGAGTGATAGATAAGCTTTAGTAAACAATTTAGAGTTTTTTGTGCTGGGTTGATTTGGTATTATGACCCATTCTAATCAATCAGATGGTCACAGATTGGTGTTGGCACCGTTGGTAGTGACACTAGTCACATCTGTGCAGAATCAGTGACTGAGACAGGATTTAGCTGCACAAGCTGTTACACTTGGCATTAGATCTGACCCTGTGATGAAATATAGATCATGGTGGTATGGCAGATCTTTGTTACTCTTGCTGGTTGGTGGATCAAATCTGGATCAGCTCTGACGTTTTGCTGTTAAGCGTTATACGCGATTTGACTGGAACTTTGTAATATTTGAGACGGGGGATATAGCTTGGTCTCAAAATTGAACACTTCCACATTACAATATTCTTTTTTAAGGGCCCAAAACACTGAGGAATATCACAGAGTTAACGGCAATTAATAGGATGCAGTTAATTGAACTATTGGCTCATGTACACAGATTCCTTGACAGCATTTGATTCCCACTGCACTTAAATTAGGACAGAGGAACTCACCAGGGTAAGACCTAAAATCTGTTCGTGAAACTATTGCCATATATTTTATTAAAAATAGTGTAAGTTTAAAAAAATTATTAAACTCACTGCCAGATAGTTCAGACTGAAGCCATTAACCTTCTTACATCAGTAGTATTAGGCACAAAAATACAAGTCTTGATTTAACTTAGAATCTCAGCACTCTTGCTACTCCATGCTTTGGACCTTGATTGTAATGGCTTATTCTGATGTTCCTAGAAATTGGCTTCACGCTACATCACAACCAGATTGGGGCAGGATCTTGATGTAGTTCACATTCGAGAGGCTGGTGGCAAGAACAAAGGGCACTCATCTTCCAGCCTCACTTGGAAGATGTCTGAGCTAGCTGTCAGCCAGAGGTGTAGACCTGGAGGCAGCCTGCCAGCCACACAGGTGTTAGCAGGTAATTTTGCGATGTGAGGGGGGAGCAAGGGGGCAATTGGGAGAGGAACGAGTGGTGGCCAAAATTAATTGTGGAAAAACTGTTTCACAATCAGAAAAACATCAAAATATTCATCTTTATTTTTCTATTTTAAATTCTTGTCAACCTGCTGCGCATTTCAAACAGTATTTGTTTCTTAGGGCTCGATTCTCTGATCCCCAGCTGCATGTTTCTCAGTGGTGCACCATTCGCTGTGATGTACCGATTCCCTCTTTCCGTCGCTTGTCAATGGGATTTCCCAATATGACCATCCCACACTTCTGTGAAACCTGCTGGCGGGGGCTCGCTGCCGGCAGGAAAATTGAATCGCAACAGCCGGACAATTCCGGCCTTAAACTTCAAAATATGACCCTATGAATGACTATTGATAGTAAGTTATCAGCTGCTTTCTATGACATTCTTCTACTTGTTATTTTAACAATAAAGGTGCTGACCCATTAAAATAAACAAGTCAGTGTTTCTTAGAATGGCAGACAGGGAAATCTTGTACAAGTGTGTCAACTGTTTGTCTGCTATTAACACCAACAGTAATTCATGGCCTGTTTTACTCTGGAGCCTGCCAGGAAGATTTATTTTTATACTTTTCACACCACAGATAGACTTTTGTGTGGCAAGGGTATCAAGGGAAATGGAGTAAAGGCAGGAAAATGGAGTTGAGATTCAGATCACTCATGTTCAGATTGAATGGTGGAGCAGGCCCAAGGGGATAAGTGGCCTACTCCTGTTCCAAATGTTACTATGTTATTACACAAAATCTGAAGTGCACACAAATGTGGTTTTGGTTAAGTGGCAGATGAGCTGAATTTGTACTGTCATGTAGTATTGGCTTTGCCATCTATTCATACTCTTAATGTAAATTAATGTCACATTTCCCTGTGGATGTTGTGCATGCTACTGTTGCAGACTTAATTAGCATTGCACTCACATCACTTCAGAGTGGTGCACTCTGATAACATTCCAAATATATGAATCTTGACATAATTAAATAATGGCCACTCCAACCCCATTCAATACTTTATTTCCAATCTCTGACAACTCTGAAAATGCAGTAACAGGAATGTTTAAATGAAGTAAATTAATGTGCTTGCATCAGGAAACACCCTTCCCTCTCAAAAAGTGTCAGCTACCAGTATTTCAAAACATTTAAAAAAGCAAAATACTGTAGATGCTGCAAATCTGAAATAAGAATAGAAAATGCCCAAAATTTTCAGCAGGTTGGCAGTATTCACAGAGAAAGAGGCAAAATTGATGGGTGGGACTTTGGAGGCAACACTAAATATTGCACTAAATAACCTTAACGGCAGCTATTGAGGTATTAGCTCATTTTCAACATTTTCTACCTCAGCTTCACATGCTAACAGCAGTGGATGTGCCATCTTCTTGATTGCTTCTGACCGATGAGGTATAAGGGGTTAATTCTAACTATGGTACAGAGACAATCGCTGTGGTGGTTTCACTTGTCTACACAAATGGGTCCTAAGCTCCTTTGGGGGAGATTGGGGATTGAAGTTATGTGTATGGCCTCTCAGTCACTGCTGAGCAGAGGGAGAATTATTAGATGAATCAGGTTCATCAGTCTGATGAAGATTCTAGATTGCTGGATGAATGTAGCATCTTTGGTCCGTTCAATTTGTTCTGCCGGTGTACTGACTATTGATAGTAAGTTCTGACCATGGCAACTAGTGCACGTCTGTCCATCTCACTATACAATTATCTGCTTGGATGAGGTATGACCGTGGATGTGGTGATGTGGTGATTGTTTCCCTTGACTCAAACATCAGCACTCTAGCGGTATCTGCTTGATTCCTGGATCTCTCCTAGGAACGGCATCACAATATCATTGATACCTCTTATTTCCTGAATCTTGGCACCTTTCAAAGGCTTCTCTTGTAACTTATTATGGGCAGGCTTCTTGTTGCGACACACATGGTGAGGCAGATTTCACACATTTATTTTTTCCCACCACACTGATTACAGTTAGCTGGAGTGATTGATGAATGATTTTCCTGCCTCCCTTGATTTTATATGGCTGTCTCTCTACATTTAAATTTAACATACTCCACTGAGTCAATTGAGTCAATTGTTTTTGCGATATGTTTCTCTCCATTACCCCGAATTAGCAATTGATTTTACTTTCTTTTTTTTTAATAAACAATTTTATTGAGGTAGTTTTTGGCTTTATAAACAGTTACAGACATCATCAGAAAGGAAGCAAAAAAGGCAAAAATGTGCAAACATCCACGTACTTTCAATACTTCCATCATACCGTATTGCACAAGCCCGCTCCCCTCCCACCCGTACTACCCGCCATATTTTCCCTCCTACTCTACTCTACCCCCCCCCCCCCTCCCCCCACCCCCCTGCTGACGCTCACTCTCCCACAAAGAAGTCAATAAATGGTTGCCACCTCCGGGTGAACCCCTGCACAGATCCCCTCAAGGCGAACTTAATTTTTTCCATCCCCAGGAAACTTGACATGTCCGCAAGCCACCACTCAGTCTTCGGGGGCTTTGAGTCCCTCCACGCCAATAATATTCGTCGCCGGGCTATCAGGGAAGCAAAGGCCAGCACATCGGCCGCTTTCTCCCCCTGGACGCCCGGGTCTTCCGAAACCCCAAAAATTGCCACCCCTGGACTCATCACCACCCTTGTTTTTAGCACCTGGGACATGACCCCCGCAAATCCCTCCCAGTACCCCCTCAGCTCAGGGCATGCCCAAAACATGTGCACATGGTTCGCTGGTCCTCCCGCGCACCTAGCGCATTTGTCCTCTATCCCGAAAAATTTGCTCATCCGAGCCACCGTCATATGGGCCCGGTGAACGACCTTAAATTGGATCAGCCCGAGCCTTGCACATGTCGCGGTCGAGTTTACCCTACTCAGGGCCTCTGCCCACAGCCCATCCTCCATTTCCCCGCCTAGCTCCTCCTCCCATTTAAGTTTCAGTTCCTCTGTCTGGGACCCTTCCTCCCTCATGAGCACCTTATAAATACCTGAGACTCTACCCTCCCCTTCGTCCCTCCCAGAGACTATTCTGTCTAGGATCCCCATTGGCGGGAGGCGCGGGAAAGATGGGACCTGTCTACGAACAAAGTCCCGCAGCTGTAGGTATCTAAAATCATTTCCCCCTACCAACCCAAATTTCTCCTCCAAGCTCCTCAAACTCGCGAAGCTCCCTTCCAGGAACATATCACCCACCCTTCCCGCCCCTGCTCGCCGCCATACTCGGAACCCCCCATCCATACTGCCGGGGGCAAACCGATGGTTGTCGCAGATTGGCGCCCAGACAGACGCCCCCATCTCCCCCACATGCCTCCTCCACTGGCCCCATATCCGCAGGGTCGCCACCACTACCGGGCTGGTGGTGTACTTGGCCGGCGGCAGCGGTAGAGGAGCCGTGACCAGGGCTTCCAAACTGGAGCCCCTGCACGAAGCCGCCTCCACTCGCTCCCAAATAGACCCCGTACCCACCATCCACTTCCTTATCATAGCGATGTTGGCCGCCCAGTAATAATTGACCAGACTCGGCAACGCCAGCCCTCCCTCGCTGCGGTTCCTCTCCAACATCGCCTTCTTCACCCGCGGAGACTTTCCCGCCCAGACAAAGCTCATGATCAGCCCGTTAACTCTTTTGAAGAAGGACTGTGGGATAAAGATCGGGAGGCACTGAAAAATAAACAAAAATCGAGGGAGGATTGTCATCTTTACAGTCTGCACCCTCCCTGCCAGCGACCGCGGGAGTGCATCCCATCTCCGAAACTCTCCCTTCATTTGCTCCACCACCCTGGCCAAATTTAACTTGTGCAGCCTGCCCCAGTCTCGCGCCACCTGGATTCCCAAATACCGGAAATTTTCCTCAACTAACCTAAACGGTAGCCCTCTCAATCTGTTCTCCTGGCCCCTTGCCTGTACCACAAACATTTCACTCTTGACCGTATTTAATTTGTATCCTGAGAACTGGCCGAACTCCCTCAGCATTCCCAGTATAGTTCCCATCCCGGCCACTGGGTCCGACACGTACAGGAGCAGGTCGTCTGCATAAAGAGAAACCCTATGTTCAACCCCGCCCCTCACCATCCCCTTCCAACCCTCTGCGGCTCTCAGCGCAATCGCCAGCGGCTCTATGGCCAGCGCAAACAGCAGCGGGGAGAGCGGGCAGCCCTGCCTGGTCCCTCGGTACAACCTAAAGTACTCCGACACTTCTCTGTTGGTCCTGACGCTGGCCCTCGGGGCCTGATATAATAATTTGATCCAATCCACCAATCCCTCCCCGAACCCAAACCGTCCGAGCACCTCCCATAGATATTCCCACTCCACCCGGTCAAAGGCCTTCTCGGCGTCCATAGCCACCACTACCTCCACCTCTCTACCCGCCGGGGGCATCATTATCACATTGAGCAATCTCCTCAGATTGGCCGCCAGCTGCCTACCTTTCACGAACCCCGTTTGATCCTCCCCAATCACCTCCGGTACACCGTCCTCCATTCTACCCGCCAGTACCTTTGCCAGGAGCTTGGCATCTACATTAATCAGGGAGATTGGCCTGTAGGACCCGCACACCTCCGGGTCTTTACCCCGCTTTAATATCAGAGATATGGTGGCTTGTGACATCGTCGGCGGCAGGGTCCCTCTGTCCCTTGCCTCATTGAAAACCCTCACCAAGACCGGGCCCACCAGCTCAGAGAACTTCCTATAAAACTCTACTGGGTATCCATCCGGCCCCGGGGACTTCCCCGACTGCATGGCCTTTAGGCCCCCCAATACCTCCTCTACTCTAATCGGGGCCCCCAGCTCTTCCACTCGCCCCCCCCCCCCAACTGTTGGGAATGTTAACCCATCCAGAAACCTTTTCATCCCCTCCGGTTCTTCTGGCGGCTCCGAAGTATACAGCTTACGATAGAAGTCCCGGAATACCCTATTCAATTCTGCCGGATCCTCCACTTTGTGCCCCCCCTCGTCCCTCACTCTACCTATTTCCCTGGCCGCCTCCCTCCTCCTAAGTTGCTGCGCTAACAGTCTGCTAGCCTTTTCCCCATACTCGTACACCACTCCCCTCGCCTTCCTAAGCTGTTCCACGGCCCTGCTCGTGGATAGTGCCCCCAGTTCCGCCTGTAGCCTCTGCCTTTCCCTGAGTAAAACCTCCCCCGGGGACTCCGCGTGCTCTTCATCTATCCGGCCCATTTCCCTGACCAATCTATCCATCTCTGCCCGGTCTGCCTTGGCTCTATGGGCCCCAATTGAAATCAGCTCCCCCCGCACTACTGCCTTTAGCGCCTCCCACACGGTCGCCGCTGAGACCTCCCCAGTGTCATTCACCTGCAGGTAATTTTTTATACATTTCCGAAGCCTCTCGCAGATCCCCTCCTCCGACAGCAGTCCCACATCTAGCCTCCATTGCGGGCGTTGATAACTCGCTCCCCCGAACTGCAGGTCCACCCAATGCGGGGCATGGTCTGAAATGGTAATTGCTGAGTATTCCGTGTTCTTTACCTCCCCCCTACAGTCCCTGCTTAGCACAAAGAAATCTATCCTGGAATATACTTTGTGGACGTGCGAGTAGAACGAGTAGCCCCTTCCTGTTGGCTGTCCCTCCCTCCAGGGTTCCACTGCCCCCATTTGCTCCATAAACCCTTTCAGCTCCCTTGCCATTGCTGAGAGCCTACCCGTTCTGGGACACGACCGATCCAAAGTCGGGTCAAGGACCATGTTAAAGTCCCCTCCCATTATTAGCCTGCGAGAATCCAAGTCCGGGATCTTCCCCAGCACTCTTTAATGAAGTCCACGTCATCCCAGTTCGGGGCATATATATTCACCAGCACCACTCTTCTCCCCTCCAGCCTGCCCCGTACCATCAGGTATCTGCCCCCCCTGTCTGCGGATATGCCCTCTGCCTCAAATTGCACACGCTTGTTGATCATGATTGCCACCCCTCTGGACTTCGAGTCCAAGTCCGAGTGGAAGACCTGGCTAATCCAGCCCTTCCTTAGCCTGGTCTGGTCTGACACTTTCAGATGTGTCTCCTGCAACATAATTACGTCCGCCCTCAGGGCCCGCAAGTGCGCGAACACCCGCGCCCTCTTAACCGGCCCATTCAGTCCCTTGACGTTCCAGGTGATCAGCCTGGTCGGGGGGCACATCCCACCCCCCCCACCCCGCCGGTCAGCCATAGCCTTTCTCGGGCCGGCCCCTGACCCGTGCGTCGCGCCCTTCCTGGCCCGCCCTATAGCTGCCTCCACCCTCGACCTCCTTTCCAGTGCCTATTTCAAGTCCCTCTCCCGTCAGCAGAACAACCCCCCCCTCCCCTAACCCCATCCCCCGATACCCCCACCCCTGCCATCTACTGGCTATAGCTTTCCCCCCCATCTGACTTCCTTGACTAGCCAATCTGCTAGCCCGGTGACTCAACCCTCCGGCGCCTTCCTGTCCCATTCCCCTTGTTTCCCCGCCCTCCTCCCCACCCACTGGGGCAAGCCGGCTCCAGTGTCTTCCGCGAGCTGCACAAAAGCCCAAACAGGAAAAAAAAAGGGAAAAAACATAGAAAAAAGAGAAAAAGCACATAAATGTCCATGAACAAAGGAAAGAGTCTCAAATGTTCCGTTTGGCCCCATTGGCCCAGCAAACCGTTGAGCAGCAGTCCAGGCACATTCGGCGTTCCTCCCCACAGAAATCCTCGGGCCCTAACTCGTGTCCTTAGGGCCTCCTTTCGGGACCATCCCCAGGTCCCTCACAAAATCCATCGCTTCTTCGGGCTCGGAAAAGTAGTGGTGTTGACCCTGGTGCGTGACCCATAGCCGAGCTGGGAACAGCAGACCAAACTTCACGTGCTTCTTGAACAGCACCTCCTTGACATTCTTAAAGGCTGCTCGCCGCCGAGCCACCTCCTGGCTTAGGTCCTGATAGATGCGGAGCACACTGTTATTCCACGTGCTGCTCCTGGCGCTCTTTGCCCACTGCAGCACCCGCTCCTTGTCCACGAACCTGTGGAACCTAATCACCATCGGGCGGGGGGGTCCGCCCAGCCGCCCCTGCCTTGCCTGCACCCTGTGTGCCCCCTCCAGCTCCAGCGGTCGCGGAAAGGCTTCGGCCCCCATCAGCTGCTTCAGCAGGTCTGCTACAAACGCTGCAGCATCAGCTCCCTCCGCCCCCTCCGGGAGGCCGACCATCCTCAGATTGTTCCTGCGGACTCTATTCTCCAGCTCCTCTACTCTGTCCAGCAGTCTTCTCTGCCGCTCTTTCAGGCCGTCCACTTCTAGCGCTGCAACCGTTTGCGCATCCGCCTGCTCCTCCACCACTTCTCCCAGCTCCTTAACTTTAACATCCTGGGCGTCCAGCCTCTGGTTCAGCTGATCCACCGCTTTCTGGATTGGGTCCAAGCTGTCCCGCTTCAGCGCTTCAAAACTGGACTTCATTACCTGGAGCATGTTATCCAGCGCCAGCTGGATTGCTGAGTCCGGGTTCCGTGTGTCCGCCATCTTAGGTCCCAGGTAATTTTCTTCCGGTCCTTGTCTCTGTCCCTTTTTCTCCTTCTTCTTCTGCTTTCTGGAATCCCGCTGTTCCATATGCCGCAGCCCGCTCCTCAGCGCCTCCGCTGCCGCTTTCCTTCGCCCAGCTCCTTCAATTTTACCTCTTGGGCATCTGAAGTGGGTCCAAGCTGTCCCTCCTCAGCAACTCCAAACTTTTTCTTTTTCCCTTTGTCCTGGAGGAAGGAAGGTCCGTGGGTCCGCCATCTTAACCTGCAGGTCAGCTTCCTCCTTCTCTCTCTCTCTCCTTCTTCCTCACCTGCTGGCCTCTCACACTTACATCCTCTGCAGCCCGCTCTCCTCCTCTGTTCCAGGCAGCCTTTCTGCCGCCTCCGTAGTCCCGCTATCGCGGGGAAACAGCTGTTCCAGCCGGCCGGAGTGAGAGCCCACCGAATGTGCGGCTCACTCGGACATCGCCGCCACCGGAAGTCCTGATTTTACTTTCTGACCTCAGCTTGTCTGGTCAGTTGAATTGCCTTTGTAAAGGTTAAATCGTCTCTTGACGGCAAGTGGCCAAACAACACTTCATCAGAGACTCCACGGACAATTCTGTCCTTGATCAGTTCATCTTTTTAGCTACCATATTCACAGTTTACTGCAAGCCCATACAAATAGTTGATAAATAATCAATACTTTCCCCTTGTTGTTGGGTATAATTGTTAAATCCAGCATACTCAGTACATGAAAGTAGGCATCAAGTGCTTTTATTACTTCATCTTGCTTAGCTTTATCTTTATTGCTCCCTTGCCTGACTCAGATATTGTATAAAAGTGTACGGACCTGTGCCTTGCGTTGCCCAGGCAGTGTGATGTCTTGGTAAATCTTTGGCACCAGTTCAGCCATTGGTTTGCCAAACATGAGCTGTGCCAATGATGGAATCGCATTACTTAAAGGTGTCGCTCGCAGGTGTAGTATTGAAATGTGTAGATCTTGCTTGGCCTGTCAATATTTCAGAATTAGGGATTTAACCATGTGAATCATTTGCTCAGCTCGGCCGTTAGACCTAAAGTAATGAGGAGAGGATGAAGTGTGATCAATATTCCACTTCTCGCACATATCCTTAAATGGCTTACAAATTAATTCTGGACCATTATCCATAATAATCTCTCTAGGCACATGAAATAAACTGAAAGTACAACATGCTATGATGGTCTAGCCAGTGGTGCACTCATCTCATGAATGAATTTTTAAAAATTAAAGGGTAGAATTCAACCAAATATTTTCCATGGGTGCGATCTTCCCAAAGGGGAACAAGGACCTGGAGCATTTAGCCGCGTGTTTCCCTGCACTCGCAGTGCCGAGAAACACATGGCTATTCAACGCGACACATGGGGACTGCATGGCCAAGGCCGCACCTAGTTCCGTTTTTTACAATGGGACGCTCTTCTCACCAGAACTCCCCAATGTAGCGAGAGATCGGAACGCCATTTAAAATTAGCGTCCCAATCTAAGGCCTACAAAAGAATCCCCAGCCTCCCCCCCCCCCCCCCCCCCCCAGCCCGAATGCAAGATGGGAGGATTCCATCCCCCACACCATCCCAACGCCCACACCAAGCAACCCCGGTACAATTGTGTGTGCGCAAAGAATGCCAACTTGGCACCTTGACAGTGGCATGCTGGCACCCAGGTGGTACAGCCAAGCTGGCACTGCTTTGGTGTCAGAATGTCATTGCCAAGGAACCCAGGTTGTACCGGTAGTGATAGGGCACCACCCTGCCCAAAGGGCATGCAGCTGGGGGCCTCTGATCCCCTTGGACACCTCCACAAGTGCCGTTCCATTTAGTCCCTGTTTGTGGGGCTCAATACCAAACGCGCTCACCCGAGGTCTCTGTGGCAGAGGGATTGAACCTCAAAGCCTCAGGCACCTCGGGAATATGCACATTAGAGCCTCAGGCACCTCGGGAATATGCACATTAGAGTAAGGCTTACTGCCTTGTTCTAATATGCAGATTTTCCAAAAGGTGATCCTGTTCATTGTGGGTGGGATTCAGGTAAGCCAGGTAGATCCCGGGCCTGGGGTCTCCTGGCTTTCAACAACTACACTGCACCATGGCAAGCCTCTTTTCCAGCGAGGCGTGGCCGGAGCATCGCGCCCCAAATGTCATTTTCGGCGAGTTTGGCGGAGTGTTCCTTGCCAACTTTTGGGGTGAGATCTATGCCATTATTTACCCACATTTGATCCAATTGCCACGCTGCCCCTGAAAGTCAGCTTGCCACGGTGCAGCATGGCCGATAAAAGTTGGGAGACCCCGCCTCCGGGATCGACCCAGCTCACAATGCCTTGCGAGATCTAATGTGATCTTGCGAGATGTTGCGTTATAACGATCAGGTGTTCGACTGGTTGAACCACTTTTGTTGTCTGACCTGGTATTTTTCCTGTGTTTGTGGGGTCGATTTTGTGTGTCCTTTTCCTTAAAAACCGGTTTTGCTTTTTGGCCTTTGAACAAATGCCAACTCATTAAATTCGTTGGCATGACTTTTTTGTCTAAACAGTGTCCTGTTCTTCCTGGCATTGGTGCCATCATGCATGAATTTTGTATTGTCTACACACACATTTGCTTGTCTGACTTCGACCTTTAGCTGTGTTTGACACACAGTCCTGCAGTCTCTTGCTTGGTTGCCATCTGGATTGCTTTCCATCCTGTATGGTCTGACAAGTGTGACTGCAAGTTTCAACACTTTGTTGCCATTGCATTGGTCTGTGCTGTTTAATTGTCCTTCGGTTTCAGAATCGTACCATTGTACACAGTGTACAGTCTGTTGGTCCGTAGTTGTACTTTGTGTGCTCAAGATCTGTTCCTTCTGGATTCATTTTCAAACTTTTTAGTATCAGTGTCCTTTGTATTATCTGATATTTTGCTGCACTTTATGATCTCAGGTTCCTGTGGATGATCTGATGCATCATTGAGCTTTGTGACATCAGTCCTTTCTGGATGATCCAATGTATTGTTGAGCTCTTGCTGCTTCTCATCTGGCATCAACTTCTCCAGGATATAATTTTCTTGTAGGTTCTTCACAATTGATGTGTTCTCAATTGATTCATTCATTGTTGCACTCTGATTGTCATGTTTTTTGTGCAGTCCAGCTGAAATCTGTCAGTCTCACTTTTGTCCTGCACAGCTTGTATGCTACTTGTGATCACTTTGTCACTGTTCGCCAATACAATGGAGAGACCTTCATAGTCTTCTTTTTGTTGATCAAATAAACTAGATAGACCTTCATAGTCTTCTTCTTTCATTGCTCTGTGTCTGGAGTCCTTTAGTTCTCTTCCTGTGGAGACTGTTTCTTCTGGTCGTTCATTTGTCAGGTTACTGATGTCTGATGGATCAACAAAATGAAATTCCATCAATGTATTGGATGCATCTACCTTTAGTAGAGTGCTATTTAGATTTTCAATCTTGTTACTAACAGAATAATCATCAAACCCAAGTATCACTGCCATATCTGAGTAATATTCTTTAATGTAGGATTTATCTTCTTTAGTTTTAGATTTGTTTACATTTTCTTCTTGTTGCATGCTGCAAACATTTTGATCCATGGTGCTGCAAAAGTTTTCTTCAGCTGTTTGGTCAAATTCAGGCAATGTTCTACCTTGCGAGGTAAAAAAAACTTCTGTTTACTGCCTTTAAAACTTATTTTTTCGATTTCTGGGCAGTTTTTCTTTAAGTGGGCGTGTCCACAACATTCTGACTTCATGATGTCCATGACGTCATGCGCAAACATGCATTGCACATGCGCAAATCGATCGTCGTCATCCAGAGTGCGTTCTTTTTTTGAAGCGCGCATGCGCCATCTTCTGCGTATGTGCAGAATGATATTCTGCCAGATCGTGTTGTTTTTCAGTGTGCGCATGTGCGAACTGGTCCTGCACATGGGCAGAACATTCAAATTCTGAATCCCGCGTTTCTTCCTTTAACTGCGCATGTCTGAAATGTACGACTTCTGAAGCTTACGTTTTTTTCAGGTGCGCTTGCGCAGATTGGTCTTTTTTCCAGCGCAATGACCTTTTAACTGCGTCACAGCTTTCATGGAAGCAAAAAATTTATTTTTACTTTGATTCAACGTTTCGACACTTCTATTTTTAGATTCTTTCCTCGCACAGGTCACTTTAATTGAATCTTCCAGCCTTATTTTTTGTTTCTCTTGCAGTTGTTTATTGAGCTTTTAATTTCTTTTAAGCTCATAATAATGATCACATTTTTCAATGACCACTTCCAAGTGATTTTTTCCAACTTGATTCTCAAAGTGAATGAGTTATACACTTCTACAGCCTGTTGGCTATCCATTAGTAGCAATTAAGCAGTTTTACGCTTATCACTGGAAGGTTGGAGGATGAGAGATGTAGTTCAAACTCCTGTTTGAATATTTTCCAGTTTACATCTACATTACCCGATATGCTAAATGCCTTTGGCAACTGCAACCTTCCATCATTCTTCGATTGGATATTTCTTTCTGTGATGTTTCTGGTTGTTGCTGGAGTCTGATTGTTGCTACTGGAGTCTGGTTAAGATTTGTCTTCGCACGTTTTTTTGTTTCTTTCCATGGAGATTCTTTCTTTCTCCCTAAACCTGACGATTCTACTCTAAGATCACTTCTGGTACCATGTTAGAACACGGTATCTTACTATTTAAAGTTTTCCACTCCTTGTACTATGTTATGTTCTCTATTCTACTTTATCTGGATGGCTCAGATGTGTAGTGTTGAATAATGAACACAAAGCTTTGTTAACAAACAAAATTTATTACACTACTAAATGAGATTCATTCACATTCCTAAAGTAGAAGGTTATTATATAAAACAATGCTATCTCTAACTTTCAGAACTCTCAAGTATACACTGCTCTCTATGCCTGACGATCTTATCTTCTCTCCTAACTCTTAACTCCTAATCATCTAATCCCAGAATCCCTGAAGTCACATGATATATATAACTGTTCTGTGGTACCCTCTAGTGGTAAGAAGCATTGTCATTAACTTGTTAACTTTTTACATCCCAGTCAATATACATATCATTACAGCATGATCTTGGTTGTTCACCATATCGTACCTGTGCGTAGTCTTGCTGCCAGGCTCCTTGACTACCGCAGAGCACATATTATGTTGTTATCAAGATGTAAAGGCACCGGTCACTCATAAGGGATTGGATAAACACATTTTGGGTTCATGGACATGGCCCATGAGACCTGCCTTACAACTTTAAGGATGGTTCGTTTCTTGACTATTTCAGTGCACTCTGGTCATCCTCCCATTTCACCCCCTCCATAAAACTAGTCTCATGGGAACTCTGCCTTCTATATCCTAACCTGCACTGAGACTTGTTTTTCAAATTTGGGTATTGCTGGCGAGGTGACCATTTATTGTCCATCCCTAATTGCTGTTGGGAAGGTGGTAGGGAACTGCCTTCTTGAGCCACTGCAGTCCGTGTGCTGTAGGAACACCCACAGTGATGTTAGGGAGGGAGTTCCAGGACTTTGACTCACTGGCAGTGAAAGAGCAGCGTTATGGAGTTGCTTCAGTACATTTTGTAGACAGTACACACTGGTTCTACTGTGCATCAGTGGTGGAGGGAGTGAATGTTGGAGGTGGTGTATGGGCACCAATCAAGTGGGCTACTTTGTCCTGGGTGGTGTTGAGTTTCTTGAGTATCATTTAAGCCAGAGTCATCCAGACAACTGGAGAGTTTTCCATTGCACTCCTGACTTGTGGTTTTTTGATGATAGACAGGCTTTGGGGTGTAAGGAGAATTTCCAGCCTTGGCCCAAGTCAAGGAAATCCTGCAGTAATGTCCCAGGACCAAGGTTATTGACTTCCAATGACCACAACCATCTTCCTGTGTGCTAGGAATCAGAGTCCATCAGTGGATGTTGTGTTTGGTTGTTTGTACTTTATGAAAGAACTCACCAAACACTTTGACTTATCAAAACCAGAATCCTTTTCTTGAGTCTCATGTGGCAAGATAGCAATCAGATACAGAGCACGTTATCATGGAGTCTGCTAACTAGTCCTCGGGAACTTGCACCTAGCGCTGACCATTTACATGTATGTCTTATTAACCTCTCAATTCTGTTCTCAAGATGGTCGGATGTGTCACCATTTATTTTTTTTAAATTTATTTTATTAAAACCTGTATCAAAACAGGTTACAGCAAATAAACACCCCGGGAAACATACTGCACAACAATTAGCTATACAGCCTGTACAGATTTTTTCCCTTTTTCATCCTCCCACCCCTTTGCAACGAACAGCTCCTCAAACACGGTCACAAACATCCCCCACCTTTTCTCAAACGCCCCTGCTGAGCCCCTTAACTCATACTTTATCTTCCCCAACTGCATATCTGATTTACATGTCACATGACCTTGGTCTTGAGACCACATGGTGCGTCTGTATCGCTACCTGCTGGTTGGAAGTCGCACACCATCCAACTATGATATAGCCCATAGACATATCACCACAATCAAGAGGTTTCCCCTGATTCCCATTCAGTTTTGCTCGGGCTCCTTGATCTAACCGTCCAAGATATCTTTGCTCCTTCAACGCTGACTTCTTGAGCAAAACCTGTTTCTTTTTGCTCCACTGCTGGTGGCAGCTTCTTCAGCTGCCTAGGCTCCAATTCTCTCTGCTTCTCTACCTCTTTCGTCTATGAGGCATTCCTTAAAACCAAGCTTTTTGATAAAGGTTTTAGTCATTTACCCTCATCAATGCTTCTGTTGCTTGGTGTCAAAATTTGGTTAATAATGCACCTTTAGATCCCCTGGGAGGTTTAACCAGATTAAAGGCAAATTGTTCATGTTGTATTCTTCTGCAGGGGAAAAAGTGTAAAAATACTTAGACTCTGCACACAAATATAATTTAATTATTCAAAAAATTTGCAGGAGCAAGAGAAAAGTGCTACTTACCTGGTAATCTTCAGACTCAACCTGAAAGAGAGGTTTGTTCTTTACCTTTTATACAACCTAACGAATGCCTTGAGGTCTTGTTGGCTGAATTCCAGTCAGGAATTGATTATGTTTGATTCTGCTAGTTGACTGTACTGACTGTTGAGAGCTTTTATGTTCAGTTTATGTTGATTATTTTGTACGGAAACTTGGGGACAACTTCACCTTGGTTGGCCAGGAACAATTGGCGGGATTCTGCGTCCCATTGTACCTGTTTCCTGGTGCGGTGCGTCCTCTCCGGCAGTGGAATCCTCCGTCCTGGCTGCCGGCCATAGGGTTTCCCATTGTGGGCACCCCTACGCCATTAGGAACTATGCGGGCGTGAGTGCGCTGCCGGCGAAGCGGAGGATCCCACCGATGGAGAATCCGGCCAAAAGCATTTTAGACCCATTTTCCTGATTATGTCAGAGGAGGAAACTTCAGCCTTAGCCCCATAACCGATGTTACAGTGAGCAGTACAGACCAAAAAGGTCTTGCTTCATCTTGGTAGAGACTATGTTAGCTGATCTCTGTTGGGTTAATGTCAAAGGTGATACAAATGTTTGCAGTACTTATTGGATTGGATTTGTTTTTTGTCATGTGTGCTGAGGTACAGTGGAAAGTATTTTTCTGCGTGCAGCTCAAACAGATCATTAAGTACATGAAAAGAAAAAGAAAATATATAATAGGGCAACAAGGTACACAATGTAACTAGATAACACGGCATCGGGTGGAGCATACAGGGGTGTAGTGTTAATGAGGCCAATCCATAAGATGGTAATTTAAGAGTCTGGTAACAGCGGGGAAGAAGCTGTTTTTCAATCTGTTTGTGTGTGTTGTCAGGCTTCTGTATCTCCTGCCTGATGGAAGAAGTTGGAAGAGTGAGTAAGCCGGGTGGGAGGGGTCTTTGATTATGCTGCCCGCTTTCCCCAGGCAGCGGGAGGTGTAGATGGAGTTAATGGATGGGAGGTACGTTTCGTGTGATGGACTGGGCTGGGTTCACGACTCTGAAGTTTCTTGCGGTCTTGGCCCGAGCAATTGCCATACCAGGATGTTATGCAGCCAGATAGGATGCTTTCTATGGTGCATCTGTAAAAGTTGGTCAGAGTTAATGTGGACATGCCGAATTTCCTTAGTTTCCTGAGGAAGTATAGGCGCTGTTGTGCTTTCTTGGTGGTATTTAGTGGCATCAGGAAGGAAAAATCAACTAAAGTTCCAACTGGAACTTTTATAGCATGTGATTTAATGGCCACGTCGCCCTTGAGAGAGAGTGCGATGCGGCCATTAGATTTGTGAGAAGCCAAAATCAGGAACCGCACCTGGCACCAATTGGTTTGCGATCAAACTGGCCGCTCACATTGGTGAAATCAGGATCCCGCCATGGTGTGGTGAGAAACCAATAATCACTAATTAAAGCCAATCTCTATGCCATAGATGGGAACGACCAACCCCCTATCTAACGACCTCCGGTGATCTAAACGCCCCCCCCCCCCCCCCCCCCCCCCCCCCCCCCCCCCCCGCACCCAGCAAATGGCAATTCAGGCGCCTATTAGTACCTTTTTAAGAATGTGAAGCTGGCGGAAGGGCTGCATTAGGGAATCCGAGGAGGTCAGTAGCCATCTTCACTTCCAGGGGACTCTTGGATTGCTGCCAGTGCTCGGGAGGGGGGAGGGTCTCCCATGGAGGGCAGCCTTCGTTGGGGGGAGACGCCATCACTGGAGGAAGGGGGAGGCTGTCCCTGGGCTAGGGGAGTGGTGGGTGCCTCAGCGCCCGGGGGTCCACCATGCTACCCCTTGGATCATGTATACCCATAATGGGGGCATCCCAGACTCCTGCCTTTCTGAACCACTGATGAGCCTCAATTCCTACTGACTGAGGAGGCCGCACAGCTGGAGGCTATTTCTAATATGAAATTGCCAATTGTAGTTAAGTAGCACCTCACAGCACCCAAGTGGATTCCCGTGGGTAGGCATATGTCGCATGTCGGAGTTATTGCCTAGCATCCCAATAAGACCATGAGGCATGGACACTGTGCCTGAACACTGCAGGAAGCAACACCATGGACACAGCGGCAAACGTCTGAACACCCAGGGGCTGGGCCCCAGCACCAAGGACATTTCTGCAACCAGAGAGTGGGTGTGTGCGCCGGGGAGGGGATCAGCGTCCGATCCTGGTAACATTATGAGTGGATATCTGGGGTGCCGGGTCTGTGGTCCGGTGACCAGGGCTGGGGGTACATGGGCAGGGCGTGTTGGATGACACCCTGCGGGATGGCAGTGGATGTTGGAGGAGGGACTGACAGGATCCCAGGGTGGGAGACACTGTTAGTTGCCAGTCTCACACTCACTCCTATTCCTTATAGATATTACACCGGATGGCCGATATCTTGGAAACCAAGGGAAGCTGCCCTCGGGGTGCTGCTGGCAGGCCCGGCGGCTAGATGCCGGAGGAGGCAGCAGCATCGACAGAGGCCCGAGGAGGTAGCCCACATGCAGGGCCCTGCCCCACACCCTGATGACCCGGCCACCCATCAGACCAGGGAGGGACCCAGAGTGCGAGGCCGGTGACAACTCAAGGTGTACAGATGTCGCTGGTCTTTCGAACAGATGATGGATAGCATGTGTCTCAGGAGGCTGTGCCTCAACAAGGAGATGGTGCGGCACCTGTGCGATCTACTCGTGGACTTTGCACCATGTGAAGGAAGAGGATACCCGTTCCCGGTGGCTGTAAAGGTCAAGGCAGTCCTTATCTTTTACGCCGCAGGATCATTCCAAGCTCGAGTGGGGGCTAGTGCGGCATTTCACAAGCTACAGCCCACAGGTGCATCCATGAGGCTACGAATTCCCTGTTTGACCAGGTAGTTAACGATATAAACTTTGACCTGGACTAGGCCGAACAAGCTGGCTGGGCAGCAGGATTCTCTGCAATCAATGGGATGTCCCAGGTCGGGGGTAATAGATGGCACGAATGCCACCTTGCTTGCACCGGGCCGACTGGGAGTGCCCTACATCAATAAGAAGGGGTTCCACTCTCTGAACGTCCAGCTTGTGTGCAGCCACTACATGAAGATCATGCGCATGTTTGCACACTTCCTAGGGAGTGTGTAGGACAGCTATGTCTTGGGACCAGCCGGACATTCCCAGCCTCTTCAAGGATCACTCCAGGATGACCGGTTGGTTCTTGGGAGAAAAGGGGTACCCGCTGAGGACCTGGCCAATGACGGCAGTACATTGGCTGGTGACCGATTATGGAGACCGGGTACAACGAGGCCCATGCGGCCATCCGGGCTGCCATTGAGCTGTATATCGGACTCCTCAAAATGTGGCTCCGATGCATTGATCGTTCTTGTGTACTGCATTCCCCTCCCACCCAGGAGGGTCGTCTGCTTTGGTTCGTCTCATGGTTCCTGAGACTGATAATCCTCTGAGAGAAAGAAATTTGCCTCATGGCTGTCACAAATGAGTGATCCCTTATTTTTGAACTGTGACCCTGAGTTGTAGATTTTCCCAAAGGTGGCAAACATACTCTCCACATTCACCCTGTAAAGCCTCCTCAGGATCTTAAATATTCCAATCAAGTCACATTTTACACTTCTAAACTCCAGCAGGTACTAGCCTAGTCTGTCCAACCTTTCTTCACAAGACAATCTGCCCATTCCACATATTAGTCTAGTAAAACTTCTCTGAGCTACTTACAATGCATTTACATCCTTAAGCAAGATGACCAACACTGTACACAGTAGTCCAGATGTGGTCTCACCAATGCTCTGTATCATAGAACATAGAACGATACAGCGCAGTACAGGCCCTTCGGCCCTCAATGTTGCACCGACATGGAAAAAAACTAAAGGCCATCTAACCTACACTATGCCCTTATCATCCATATGCTTATCCAATAAACTTTTAAATGCCCTCAATGTTGGCGAGTTCACTACTGTTGCAGGTAGGGCATTCCACGGCCTCACCACTCTTTGCGTAAAAAACCCACCTCTGACCTCTGTCCTATATCTATTACCCTTCAATTTAAGGCTATGTCCCCTCGTGATAGCCACCTCCATCCGCGGGAGAAGGCTCTCGCTGTCCACCCTATCTAACCCTCTGATCATTTTGTATGCCTCTATTAGGTCACCTCTTAACCTTCTTCTCTCTAACGAAAACAACCTCAAGTCCATCAGCCTTTCCTCATAAGATTTTCCCTCCATACCAGGCAACATCCTGGTAAATCTCCTCTGCACCCGTTCCAAAGCTTCTACGTCCTTCCTATAATGGGGCGACCAGAACTGTACGCAATACTCCAAATGCGGCCGTACTAGAGTTTTGTACAACTGCAACATGACCACATGGCTCCGGAACTCAATCCCTCTACCAATAAAGGCCATCACACCATAGGCCTTCTTCACAACCCTATCAACCTGGGTGCGCGGGGATGACGTCAGCAGCTGCTGATTCTCCGACGCATGCACGGGACCGGCGGCGACCGGCGGAGTCCCTTCGGCCCCGGCTGGCATGGCGCCAAAGGCCTTCCACGCCGGCCGGCGGGGTGCAAACCACTTCAGCGCCGACCTAGCCCCTGAAGGCGCGGAGGATTCCGCACCTTTGTATCATTGAAGTATAACCTCCCGTCTTGTTTACGCAATGATAACATTTTATTAGCTTTCCTGATTACTTGCTGTACTTGAATTCTAACCTTTTGTGATTCATGCATGAGGACCAGCTCCCTCTTGCATCTCAGACTTCTGAAATCTCTCCTCATTTAAATGATATGGGGCGGGATTCTCCGACCCCCCCCCCACGCCGGGTCGGAGAATCGCCGGGGGAGGCGGCGTGAATCCCGCCCCCGCCGGCCGCCAAATTCTCCAGCACCGGAGATTCGGCGGGGGCATGAATCGCGCCGCGCCGGTCAGCGGCCCCCACCCCCCCCCCCCCCCCCCCCGCCAATTCTCCGGCCCGCGATGGGCCAAAGTCCCGCTGGTTCTTTGTCAGTCCCACCGGCGTAAAATTGACTAGGTCCCTTACCGGCGGGACCTGTGGCACGGGTGGGCTCCGGGGTCCTGGGGGGGTGGGGGAGACAAAGATCTGGCCCCGAGGGGTGCTCCCACGTTGGCCTGGCCTGCGTTCGGGGCCCACTGATCCACGGGCGGGCCTGTGCCGTGGGGGCACTCTTTTCCTACGCGTCGGCCATGTAAGCCTCCGCGATGGTTGACGCGAAGGTGAACTCCCCCCCCCCCCCCCCCCCCCCCACCCCGAGGGTGCGCGGGGATGACGTCAGCAGCTGCTGATTCTCCGACGCATGCACGGGACCGGCGGCGACCGGCGGAGTCCCTTCGGCCCCGGCTGGCATGGCGCCAAAGGCCTTCCACGCCGGCCGGTGGGGTGCAAACCACTTCAGCGCCGACCTAGCCCCTGAAGGCGCGGAGGATTCCGCACCTTTGGGGCGGGCCGACGCCAGAGTGGTTCATGCCACTCCATTCCGCCGGGACCCCCCGCCCTGCCAGGTACGCGAAAATCCAGCCCATGGTTTTTTAAAAAATTCTTTCTGCTAATATGGATAATTTTACATTTTCCCACATTTGACTCCATTTGCCAGATCTTTGCTAATAACCTAACCTACGTATACCCCTTTTTAGCCTCCTTGTTCCTCTTCACAACTTAACACTGCAAGTGTGAATTTATAATATTACCCTTCATATATCTGAATTTGAATCTGGGTGTACATGGGGCCCATGAATGAAGATTCTTCGAGAAGGCCTCAGAAACTTTCTGTTGAAGAGAATCTTAACTCATCACAATGAGGTAGATCAATAAAATCTAAGGTTTTGAGCCATTGAACATGGAAACATTGATCAGCCTCTGATGACTTTGAACACGTGGCATAAATTACCAGTGGAAGACCTATTCCTCACACCAACTATTCACATACTACAAGTCATGACAGGTTATTCTTTAAAGAAAAAGGCTGTCAAGGGACTAACATGGGAGTCAAAGGTTATTGGCAGTACTTGGGAATGTGGAATTGAGGTCACAATCAGATAAGCTATTATCTTACCGAATGGCAGAGCAGGCTCGAGGGATGGAGTGGCCTACTCGTGCTTTTAATTAGTAGGTTCATATGTATTTTCACCATAATACTTATGTTTCTTGTGCATGAATGTATGTTAATCATATTGCACCTGAAGGAAAATACTGCCAAGAACAATATTTCTAAGGCGTGCACATGAGTGAGTGAATTATAAGACTATGAAACATAGGAACAAGGCCTGGCGCTCTGCGTTGCTAAATGTTCTGTTGCTATCCTGGCTTCATCAGGTGCAGATCAAGAGATGATAACATGGAATTCACCTGAGCTAAGTTCATTTTGCAGCTGCTGGATGTAAAAGTGAAAAATGTTATTGAGCTGAATTTCATCTCCCAAAAACAAGTGGTTGGATCACGAGAGTGGTGAAGATACTAAAAAATCGAAACCAAGAACCCAACTCAACTCGCCCGCTGACAGATGTAAGGGACACAATTCAGCAATCCCGTTACGCCAGGCACGGATTTGAGTGCAACAGGTGAATGGCACGCGAGCTCCAAATCAGGCTTATCGCCAGGCACAAAACCTTGACCTTACTGGGTGAGATTCAGATCTGATATTTAAATGAGGGAGAACTGTTTCATATTGGTGCACACAAGTGTGGACAAGTCGTAATGGCACCTGGGGAGGGAGGTCTCACAGGCCATTGGAGACCCCCGGATGGTCACGGACAGGGCAGGATGACACCCTGGCATGCTCCTTAATACCCAGGCACCTTCACACTGCCAGCCTGGCACTCAGGTGCTGGCAACCCAGACACTGCCAGTATGCCTGGATGGCACTGCCAAGGTGCTGGGTACATTGCCAGGGTGCCATGCTGGCAGTGTCAGGGTGCCCCTGTGCCAGTTTGGCACTGCCAGGGGTCCCAGGGGTGAGGGAGGTTCCCGCAGCCTCCTCAAATTTGGAGGATTGAGGGGGCTGACTCCCAAAATGACGCCCCAATCGGTGAAGAGCCTTTCCTGTCGGCGAGCTTCAGCTCGCCGACAGGAAATCTCTCTAAGTGTGGCCTTGCTGGGGAGAAACTTCCCGAGGTAAATAAAATGGCAATGTGCCGTTGGTAGTGGGATGTTTCTTGGTGCTGCAGCTGCGGAAAACACCCCATTAATCATGCCGTTCAGCGGACTTCAACTTCAGTCTGTTGAATGGTGCTTAAGGTGAGTGGGCGGGTACCATTCCACTTTTGGGAAGCGCGTTTGTCGTATAATTATTATAATGAAGCGGTGTACATTTAAAGCACTGTATAGCTTTATAGGACTGCTTGTGGGCAAAGAAGAGGAGTGTTTCCTCTTAGCCTAATAATTTACTTAGTAATCCTTTCCCATTATCTTTCTGCTCTCCCACCACCATCTCCCTCACCGCCACTATCTGTTCCTCCACCCTGACCATTCACAACTACTATCTGATCCCCATGACAACCACCTTCTCATCCTGATCGCTGTTAAGCTGCCCATCACCCCGCCATGATCGCGGTCACTCCCAACAATCAGGCTCCTCCCCCACTCTGCCAGAAAGCACAATCTCTTTCATCCCGCAGCATCTCATCTGATGTTGAAGGCTGCAACTTTCTGAAGCAGGTATCATGCCCAACAACTGCCGCCTGTCAATCAGGTGGCTTATGAGCAGGAACCCCACAGAAATAAAATTGGAGGAGCCTTGCAATGAAGGTTGGGAGGGCATTCTTGATTGGCATTCAAATCACCACTTTAAACATTCGCGCTCTCCACCTCCAATTTACAGTGGCAGAAGTGTGTGCCATCTACAACAACGGCAACACATTTCACACCCGTAATCTCTATCACTTCGAAGCATAATGTTTGTGGGCATGGGTTCAAACCCCACCATTGCAGATGGTGAAATTTGAATTCAATAAAAGAAAATCTGGAATTAAAAGTCCAACAATCACCACGACACCATTGTCGATTGTAATAGAAACCCATCTGGTTCACTAATGTCCTTTAGGGAAGGAAATCTGCCAACCTGGCTTGGCCTATATGTGACTCCAGATCCACAGCAATGTGGTTGATTCTTCAATTCCCTCCAAAATGGGTGAACTAGCACTCAGAGCAATTTGGGATGGGCAACAAATCCTGGCCCAGCCAATGGCACCCACACTCTATGAATGAATCAAAAAAAGGCACATGGGTAGGCCACCCGCTGGAACTTCCCCTCCAAGCCACTCATCATCCTGACTTCGAAATATATCACCAATACTTTATTGTTGCTGGAACACATTCCTGGAGCTCCCTCCCTATCGGCACGGTGGGTGTACCTACACCACATGGACTTCAGCGGTTCAAGGCGGTGACTCACTATCACCTTTTCATGGTGCAATTAAGAATCGACAATAAATGCTAGTCAAGTCATTGATACCCACATCCCATCAACAAATTAATTTGTAAAAAAATCAGGAAACCCATTTTACTGAGTTTCTCAACTTCACATGAACCAATTTGGATGGAACACTTCTCTTGTCTAAAGTCTAGACCATAGGTTGTGCTGTAATTCAAAAAGAATAATTATATGACCAAAGGTGTATACATTTTCATTATACATATGTATACATATCCAAACTCTGACTCTGGAACAAATTTCTCAGTTTATGGTGCAGGCATAAACATTATTATCTTCACGGATTCTTGAAAATGGCTTCAAGATATGAGCACGTATCAAATGCCATGAATGGCATTGAAGGTTATTTTCTGTATGGGCCAGATAGCTCTTGACTTGATAGTACAGGATAGTAATGGTTATAACAATGGCTGTGTGCACAACTTAGTTACATCGACTTAATCTTCATTTAGATTGTGCAACACAAATTTGTATTAATAACCTGAGGAGTGGAGTAAGTGGAATACATTTAAGATAGTTTCCGAGATCAGTGCTTCCAAGAACCAAATAGGCAACAAGCTGTTTAAGGTGTGCAACAAGACAGGAATTATTGATAACCTTGTAGCAACACTGCTTTCAAGGAACAGTGGTCATAACATAATACAATTTTATAATGCGTTTGAGTACATTTTAGTTAAGTCTGAAAGTAGTGTCTTAAATCTGAACAAAGTAAACTGCCTATTACTGAAAAGAGAGACATGTTGCTGAGATTTTTTGTCTTTGACTGATCAGGACAAAGGCAAGGCGTGCAGAACCAGTTATTGAATTAATAGTGTGTAATGGGACATCCCTTTTGTGTGTCTTTGGCAGCTCACACATGTGTGGATGTAGTGAGCCAGGCAGACAAATTCTCACACGCAACATGAATATCTGGTGCCATTTCTCGGCTTCAGGGCCAATGCAGGAATACATATACGCAAGCCTGACAAAAGAGCCAGAGCAGTTATTCTAAACAAGCACGATTATATTAACAAATTGCACGCCTTTCATACCAACAGTTCCAAATTTATATCTGTTGGATTTTCCACCAAACCTGACCTCACAGCCTTGTTTAAAAACAGGCTACAGGAATGTTTGTTAGACTTGTGTAAAAGTAACAAACTGCTTTGCAATGTATATGACACAACTCATCCTTATGGCTTACTGCATCCATGCAAGTATTGGCTGCAAAGCAACTGAAAGTAATCTGAATAGGAATATAGGCCGGAATTTTCTAGCCCCTGTCATGGTAGGTTCCCCCATGGTGGGGCTGACGAACCATTGAAAACTCTATTGACTTGATCTTCATCTTCCGGTCACACAGGTGTGAGGGGTTGGAAAGTCCCGCCCATAGGAACATAGGACATAGAACATAGGAACATAGCAGCAGTCCATTCAGCCCAACAAACCTGCTCTGCCATTTAATTCAATATGATCATGGCTGATCATCCACTTCAATGTCTTTTTATACACTATCCAATATCCCTTTACATCATTGCCATTTCAAAATCTGCCATTCTCTTCTTTGAATATACTCATTGACTGAGTGTCCATACCCTCTGAAGTAGATGATACCAAAGATTCACAACCATTTGAGTAAAGAAAATTCTCCTCATCGTGGTCCTAAGTGGCTTCCTCCCTATTTTGAAATTGTGTCACCTGGTTTTAGACTCCCCAACTAGGTGGAAATATCTTAAGCTCATCTGCCCTATCTATTCCTTTAAGTATTTTGTATGAGATCACCACTCATTCTTTGAAACTCAGAGGATACAGGGCAAGTTTTCAAGTCTCTCTCTAGAGGATAATCATGCCATCCGAGGGACAGGTCTCATGAACCTTTTGTTGCACTTCCTCTGTGGCATTAATATTCTTTGCTAATTTTGGGGACAAAAACTGCACACAGTGCTCCAGGTGCCATCTGACCAAGGTTCTATACAATGAAACAAGACTCCACTACTCCTGTACTCAAATTCTGTTGCAATAAAGGCCAACATATCATCAGCCTTCCTAATTACCTGCTGCATTTGCATGCTAACTTTCAGTAACTTATTCATTAGGGCACCCGGGTCCCTTTGTACATCTACACCTTCTCATCACTTACCATTTAAGAAATACTCTGCACATCTGTTCTTCCTACCAAAGTGGATACTTCCCTTTTCACCACATTATATTTCACCTGCCATGTTCGTACCCACTCACTGAGTCTGTCTAAATCCTCTTGAAGCCATTTTGCATCTCTGTCACAACACACATTCCCACCTAGGTTTCCGTCATCTGCCAAATTGGAAATGTTATGTGTTAACTCATTGATATGTATTGTGAACAGCTGGGGCCCAAGTATTGATACCTGTGGTACTCCATCAATCACAGCCTGCCAATGCAAGAATGACCCGTTAATTCCTGCGCTCTGCTTTCTGCCTTAATGCTTGCCAGTATATTACCTCCTATTCCATGTGCTTTAATTTTGCTAACCAACCTCCTGTGTGAGGCGTTATCAAAAACCTTCTGAAAACCTAAGTATATTACATCCACCAACTCGCCTTTATCAATTCTGTTTGAAACATCCTCGAAAAATTCCAACAGTTTAGTCAATCATGATTTCCCATTCGTAAAGCCATGTTGCCAATGCCTAATCAGATTAGCATTATCAAATTTCCATTTATCACATCCTTTATAATATATTCAAGCATTTTCCCTTTTACTGATGTAAGGATAATAGGTCTGTAGCTCCCAGTTTTCTCTCTCCTTCAGTTCTTCAAATGCAGAGTGACTTTTGTTAACTTCCAGTCTGCAGGAACCATTCCGGAATGTATAGAATTTTGGAAGATGATCACCAATGCATCTACTATCTCCAAAGCTACTTCTTTCAATACTCTGGGATGTAGGTCATCGGGTCCCGCAAATTACCAATCTTCAGTCCCATTAATTTTTCCAATGCAAAATTCTTACTGATGCACATTTCCTTCAATTGCTCATTCTCCTTCGTCCCTTGGATCTCTAATTCTGGGAGATTTCTTGTATCTTCCTCAGTGATGACGGGCAGAATGTAATCATTCAGCTTCTCTGCCATTTCTCTATTCCCCATTATAAATTCTCCTGACTGTCAACAAGAGACCCACATTTGTCTTAGCCAAACCTTTCCTTTCTACGTACCTTTGGAAGCTTTAACTGTACTTTTAAAATATTTTTTGCTACCTTACATTCATATTTGATGGGTATGAGGAGTGAGTTGTCTGAAGTACATTGGGATACTATATTAATATATATGATGGTGGAAAAGAAATGGTAACATTTAAATTAATTCACAACCTGCGACTATTTTACATTCCCTTAAGGAATAAAAACCCCAGAAAAGAATGCACTGGAAGAGTCGTAGCTAACGAGATAAAAGTAATCATAGCTCAAAGGAAGAGGCTTATAACATTTCCAAAAAAGCTTGAGGATTGGGAGGATTTTAAAATTCAGTAAAGGTTGACAAAGAATCCGATAACAAAAGGGGGATTAGAAGATGAGAGTAATAAACTAGGGACATAAAAAGAGAAAATTTACGCTTCTATCGATATGTAAAAAGGAAGAAATTAATGAGAATAAACTTGGGTTCATTGGAGGTGGAGACAGAATAAGTTACAATGTGGAATAAGGAAAATGTACATAAATTAAACAAATGCTTTGTTTTAGTCTTCACAGTAGAAGACAGAAAAAAATCAGAAGTAACCAATGATCGAGTGAAAACACGGAAGATAAAGATGCAAGTATTGTAAAGAAATAGCATACATTAATATAACTAAACCCCAACAAACCCTGGACCCAATAGCCTACATCTTTAGCTATAGAAATAGTGGGAGCATTTGTTTCAATCTTCCAGAATTCCCTCGATTCTAGAACTCCTCACTATGGATTGAAAGGTAGCAAATGTAACCCTGCTATTCTGGGGAGAAAAGAGGGAATGATAGGGCAGTTAACCTGGCATTAATAGTAGGTAAAATGCTACAATCACTTATTAGGGATGTGTTAACAGGGCCCTTAGAGAATTATAGTATGATTGAGCAGAGTCAACCCAGGTTTCTGAAAGGAAAATCGTCTTTACAAATCTATTAGAATACTTAGAGGTTGTAACTAATAAGGTGCATAAGGGGGAACCGGTGAATGAAGTTTCTTTGAATTTTCTAAAGCATTTGATAAAAAGCCACATAATAAGGTGTTACACAAAATTAGGGGTGCAATTTAATGGCCTCGTTATGCCCGAATTGGTGACGTGACAAGGCTGTTGAATCTTGTGAGATTCGTGACGCTAGAAACGCCTCTCGAGATTTAACAAAATCCTGCGAGACGTCATGATCTGGACCTCACCCTCACTGGGCAAGATCCAGATGAGCATATTCAAGTGAGCCATCAGGCTCATTTAAATATGTCCGCGCAGTATTCTCCCAGGGCCCTGGAACTAACGGCCTCGCCTGGGAGACTTCACCATGGTGCTGTTTAGCACTGGTTTTCAGAAAAGTGGACCAGGCATAACGGTTCCATGGGAAGGTTCTCCCAGCCCATTAGAGACCTCCGGGTCAGGCTCTGGGCAAGGTGGAACCCTCGCAATCCCATTGACACCTTGACACTGCCAGACTGGCTCCTTGGCAGTGTAATGGGCACCCTTTCAGTGTGTCCAGGTGGAACTGCCAGGCTAACAGGCAGTGCTAGGGAAGGGTGCCAGGCTGGCAGTGTAAAGGTAACCCTGCGCCAGGCGGCAATTAAAAATCCCACCCCAATCTACGAGTTATCTTGCTGCACTGGCGAACTGAGCTCGTCAGTGCAGGAAATGATGTAAGTGCGGCCTCATTGGGGCATTCCTCGCTGAGGCTAAAACAAATGTCAATGTGCCATTAAATAATGGTGCCGTTCTCGGTGTTGCCAGGCACCGAGAAACACCCCTCTAAATGCCCCCAAAACAGGACTTTGTTTCTGTCCTATTAAATCGTATCCAAGGGCTGAGCAGATTGAGAGTAATATTATTATGAATATAAGATTTTAAAAGATGATCATGGTTTGTAAAATTAGAGCCATGTGATTAACTATGAGCTTTGCCTAACAACAGGCTCGTGTGGCTTGGTTACTGTGCGGACAGAGGAGGCAAAACTTTCACACCTGGAAACAAAGGCACCAAAGTTCTGTTGATTGTGGTCAGACATTCAGTCTTTACAGTTTTCAGACAAAGAAAGAGAGAGACAAGAAACTGCTGGCATGGTCAACACAGAGGAGAATGCTGTGGGTCCTTTGTGAGGGAACAGACTGAACGCGGGAGGGAGGATTGTCTCCGGCCAAAGAGGTGCATCCTTAGGCAATCTACAGATTCTGGGGAAGTTGTTCGGGTGCGGTTGGGAGAAGAAATCACTGGAGTGGGCCTTACTGCAGAAAGCCAGTTCTGGAATTCTCAGGAAACTGAATGAGAGGATCTTTGATGGTCACGGGATGGTACAACTCAAATAATTGGAGAGAAGTCCGCGAAGACATGGCACAGATGCCGCACTATCTCCTTGTTGAGGCAGAGCCTCCAGCTGAAAGTGCTGTCTGTCATCTGCTCGAACAACCATGTGACCTGTACACCCTGTGTGGGGTGGGTCTGTCACATGGTCAGCTGCTTTGAGCATCTGCAGACGCTGCTGCTGCCACCATCTCTGGCGCCTGGCCATCTGGACTGCCAGCAGCACCCCTCGGGCAAGTTCTGGGTTCAATATCCCTGCCATAGAATTCAGTATCTGTAAGGAATTGGCAGACGGTGTTAGACTGGTAGACAGCGGTGGAGGACCCTCCATTCCCCCATTGATTCCCCCCCCTCCCAATCCGGAATCCCCTGCCCACGCACTCACAGCCACAACCCCTGTACCCCCGCGCACCCACTCATAACGTCAACTGGACCTGATGCTGGTCCCCTCCCCGTGGAACTCACGGACCCTCTGGCCGTGGAAATGTCCCTGGAGCTGTGTCCCATCCCCGGGGTGTTCGGATATTGGCTGCTGTGTGTGTGGTGTTGTCTCCTGCAGTGTTCGGGCACAGTGTCCAGTCATCACGGTCTGATTGGGATGCTAAGTAATGGCTCCCACATGCTACATGGCCTGCCCACACATGGGATGTGCTCACTTAAACACGATTGCCAATTCCCTATTAGCAAATAGCCTTCAGCTGCACAGCCAGAGGCCTTGGCAGTCAGTAGGGTTATGGGTGATCAGTGGAGCAGATGGGCAGGTTGCCCCTAGAAAGGATAAACACGAACCAGGGATTGGTATTATAGTGTCGTGAGCGATTGTCATCCCCCCCCCCTCCGCCAGTGCCTCCCCCCACCCCCCTCATGGTGGCTGGTCTCTCTCTCTCTCTCTCTCTCTCTCTCTCTCTCTCTCACCCCCCCCCACCAAGCCGAGGGTCCCCCACCATTTGGGGTAGCAAGCCGAGCGCCCCCGGGCTCTTTGCCTGTGAGACAAATTGGCTACTCACCCCCTTGGCTCCCCACAGAAGCTCTTCCGCCAGGTTCACGTTTTTAAAAAGGAGTACTAAGGAGTACTAATCGGCGCCAGCGTGACCACTTACTGGCGAGGCCGATGAATGACAGGAGGCTGTTGGATATGGGGTGGTTCCCGTTAATTATATGGAAATAGGTCTTAAGTGGTGATAATTGGTTTATTGCCACGCTACAGTAAGATCCTGATTTCGCCCACAGGAGCAGACCGGTTGCATCGCAAACTGTTTGGCGCCTGGCGTGGTTCTTGTTTTCAGCTTCTTCCGCTATTCACCGGCCTCGTTTCGCTTGAGCAGGAGCTTAACGAGGCTGGAGAATCACGCCCGTAGACATACACTTGAAGTGCTGTGGCATACAAGCTATGGACCAACATCTGGGAAATGGGATCAGGCTGGATCTTTGGTTAGTATAGCCATGAAAGGTGTAAATGGCCACCTTCTGTGCCATTCTGCATTGAAAGCCAAGAGAAGAAACGCCTGAGCCATTTTCAGGTTGGCAGTCTGTAACTAATGGACTACTGCAAGAAACTGTGCTTGAACCTCAGCTGTTTATTAACTAGATCAGTGATTATGATGAAGGGATCGAATGCTGACAGTACAAAGTTTGGTGAGAAAGTAGGCTGGTAGCAAAATACAAATATGCTGTAAGAAGATAAATTAATAAGCAAAAATGTGACGGATGGAACAGAATGTGGGGCAATGTGAAATTATTCATATTGGTAGGGAAAAAGGAAATCGAAAAACGGAATGTTTTTTTTCAATGCTGGGAGACTCGAAAATGTTGGCATTCAGTGAAATCTCGCTGTTCTTGTACATGAATCACAGAAAGTAAACATTCAGGTGCAGGAAGTAATTAAGATTACAAATGACGTGCATGACTTAATTACAAAGGGATTTCAGTAAAAGAGTAAAAGTGTTTTACTGAAATTGTACAGGGCCTAGTTGAGGCCACACCGGAAGCAGAATGTACAGTTTTGGGCTTGCCTAACCAAGAATATATTTGCTTCAGGGCAGCACGGTGGTGCAGTGGTTAGCGTTGTTGCCTCACGGCACCGAGGTCCCAGGTTCGATCCCGGCTCTGGGTCACTGTCCGTGTGGAGAGTGCATGTTCTCCCCGTGTTTGCGTGGGTTTTGCCCCCACAACCCAAAGATGTGCAAGCAGGTGGATTGTCCATGCTAAATTGCCCCTTAATTGGAAAAAATGAATTGGGCACTCTAAATTTAAAAAAACAGAATATATTTGCTTCAGAGGGCGTGCAGTGAAGGTTCACTGGATTGTCCAAGAGGAAAAATAGAGTATATCTGGAGGTTTTAAGAATGAGAAACAATCTCATTGAAAAATATAAAACTCTGAAGAGCCTCATGCCAGGAGGATGTTTCTTCTGGGGAGGAAGTCTGTACTAAGGGGTCGCTGTCTCAGAGCAAGGGATTTGCTACTTGGGTCTGAAAGGCGGAGAAATTGTTAATTTAAAGTGTTGTGAACCTTTGTAATTCTCTGGCCCACAGACTGTGAATATGCAGTGATTGAGCATATTCAACACAGATCAACAATTTTGAATTCAATGGGGAACGGAAAGATATGGGGATAGCGTGGGATGGTGCAGCTGAGGTACATCTTAACCACAGTCCGACTGAACAATTGGGGTGCTGAATTACATATTCATGCTCCTATTTCTTAAGTTATTCATTGTTCCCTTGCACAACTAAAAAGGAATAAGATTCATGAGTCCAGCACGGACAAACCAAGTCTGGGAGCTGCCACGGAAATGGAATACTTTCTGCTTGAACCCACATTGCAGGCATCTCTTCCCTTGGTGACAGCGTTCGCTATATTTCCCAAAAGGTGTTTCAAATTAATCATAAGCTTTGTAATGATGTATAATCCCATTGAGGACTGCAGCATTTTTTGAAAAGTAATTTCAATCTTCCATTGTTCCCCCATATCTGAAAATGTTTTTCATTTAATTGCAGTTAACTTCAAATTCTATGTAAATGATGTACATCAGATTTCTGTATGCATAATTTCTCTATCACTTTGCACACACAACGAGGTAATATCACAGCAGTTACACAATCTCTGTTATTACCAATCTATCCTACCAAGATTGGATGCCCAGAGGAACTGAAACATAAACCATTACTTTACATCAACATAGTACTGAAATAAAGAAAAAAGCAAACTTTTTATTGAATACTTCTATCCCCAAGAAAGTTTGTAAGTTTGTTCATCATTATGGACCAGACTATGCAGTAGTAATGATGGTGAAACTGCTAGCATTGACAATCATTGACCCTCTGAACTGACAGCACTTCTGGAGTCCACACATGTGAGGCTAAATGTGGAAATCCAAAGTTTACTGTCATTGATTCTACTCTTTTCGATAGGCTGCGTGCTTGAGGTTCTCCACAGAATGCAATCAACTGAGACCTTCTACACTTGAATTCTTGAAAAACCTTTTAGAATTTCTTTGCCTATTCATTCAAGGGATGTGGGCATCGCTGGCTCAGCGAGCATTTATTGCCCATCCCTAATTGTCCTTCAGAAGGTGGTGGCGAGCTGCATTCTGGAACTGCTGGAATCCATGTGGTGTAGGTACATCCGCAGCAGTAGAGGAGGTTCCAGAACTTTGACCCAGCGATAGTGAAGGAACAGCGATATATTTCCCATGTAGCGCCTGTTCGGGTGCACAGAGGGAGAATTCGGAATTCTCAGCTGGTACGGGAATTCTGAATTCTCCCTCTGTGTATCCGAACAGATGCCGGAATATGGTGACGAGGGGCTTTTCACAGTAACTTCATTGATGTGTTAATGTAAGCCTACTTGTGACAATAAAGATTATTTACATTTACATGTGTCTTTTTGGCCTTGTCCTTCTGGATGGTAGTGGCTGTGGGTTTCGAAGGTGCTGTCTCAGGATACTTTGCGAGTTCTTACAGTGGTACACGCTGGGTGTGATTTAACGAGTCCCGTCAGCGTATAGCGGAGTATTTCACATGCCTCCAACGCCAAGAATAGCCCCGCTATCTAACGGGACTCTGCCATTTTTTTTAGACCTCAGTCAGGAATGCCCCGCTGAGGCTGCACTTATCGGCATTTTAAAATGTCGCCCTGATCTTTCAAGCCCCGTCTGGAACCTCTAAAGTGACTTCTGGAACCCCCACCCCCACCCCAATGGCAACAACCTACCTCTTAGGAGGTCCTAGAGTCCCCTTCATCCCACCTCTTAAGGGCAGGGTACCCCAGGGTCCGATCCCTTTCTCGTATTCCTGACACCCGGGCACCCTGGAACTGCTAGCCTGGCACCTTAGCAGTGCCCCTGCCAGCATAGCAGTGCCACCCAGGAACCCTGGCAAATCCAGGGTGGCACTGCCAGTGTGCCCAGATGGCAGTGCCGAGGTTCAGTTCTAGCAGTACCAAGGTGCCCAAGTGTCAGCAAGAATGCCACCCTTCCAAGAGCCTGACCATGTGGAGGCCTGGATCTCATCCTCACTGGGAGGGACTGAATGTTTGTAGACGGATTGTCACTCAAGCGAGGTGCTTTGTCTTGAGTGGTGTAAAGCTTCTTGGATGTTGTTGGAACTGCACCCATCCAAAAAAGTGGAAAGTATTCCATCACACACCTGACTTGTCCTTTTCAGATGGTGGACAGCATTTGGGGAGTCAGGAAGTGAGTTACTCACCACAGGAATATAAGCCTCTGACCAGCTCTTGGACACACAGCACTTCCAAGGCTAGTCCAGTTCTGTTTCTGGTCAATGGTAACCCCAGGATGCTGATAGTGGGGGATTCAGTGAGATGCAGTGATGGTAGTTCCATTGAATATCGAGGGACATTGGTTAGATTCTCTCTTGGAGATGGTCCTCCCTCTACGACTGGATCCTGAACTTCCTAAACCACAGGCCACAATCAGTAAGGATAGGCAACAACACTTCCTCCATGATCATCCTCAACACCGGTGCCCCACAAGGCTGTCTCCTCAGCCCCCTACTATGTTCCTTATACTCCTATGACTGTATGGCCAAATTCCCCTCCAACTCGATTTTCAAATTTGCTGATGAGACCACCGTAGTGGGTCAGATTTCAAACAATGACGAGACAGAGTACAGGAATGAGATAGTGAATCTGGTGAACTGGTGCAACGACAATAATCACTCCCTCAATGTTAACAAAACGAAGGAGTTTGCCATCGACTTTAGGAAGCATAGTGGAGAACATGGCCCTGTCTACATCAATGGGAACAAAGTAGAAAGGGTCAAGAGCTTCAGGTTTTTGGTGTCCAGATCACCAATAATCTGTCCTGGACCCCCCATGCCGACACTACAGTTAAGAAAGCCCATCAACAACTCTACTTTCTCAGAAGACTAAGGATATTTGGCATGTCAGCTACGACTCTCACCAACTTCTACAGACGCACCTTAGAAAGCATTCTTTCTGGTTGTATCACAGCTTGGTATGGATCCTGCTCTGCCCAAAACCGCAGGAAACTACAAAAGGTCGTGAATGTAGCCCAATCCATCATGCAAACCAGCCTCCCATCCATTGACTTTGTCTACAATTCCCCCTGCCTTGGAAAGGCAGCCAGTATAATTAAGGACCCCACGCACCCCGGAGATACTCTCTTCCACCTTCTACCATCAGGAAAAAGATACAAAAGTTTGAGGTCACGTACCAACCAACTAAAGAACAGCTTCTTTCCTGTTGTCATCAGACCTTTGAATGGACCTACCTCGTATTAAGTTGATCTTTTCTCTACACCCTAGCTATAACTGTAACATTATATTCTGCAGTCTCTCCTTCCTTCCCTATGTATGGTATGCGTTGTCTCTATAGCATGCAAGAACCAATACTTTTCACTGTATACTAATACATGTGACAGTAATAAATCAAATCAAATCATTGCCTGGCACTTGTGTGGCACAGATGTTAAGGGCTGTTCAGCACAGGGCTAAATTCGCTGGCTTTGAAAGCAGACCAAGGCAGGCCAGCAGCGCGGTTCAATTCCCGTAACAGCCTCCCCGAACAGGCGCCGGAATGTGGTGACTAGGGGCTTTTCACAGTAACTTCATTTGAAGCCTACTTGTGACAATAAGCGATTTTCATTTCATTTCATGTTACTTGCCTATCATTAGCCCAAGCCTGGATATTCTCAACCCTCGCTCAGTTAATCGCCGACTGCCTATAAGACTTGGATCCAGCTGCCACGCCAGCATCCTGACCGGCAATAGGTTGTTAGTTCCACGCCGTCGGGAAGCGGAGGATTACTGGGCGGGCCTCTGGCAATGACTCCCCTGGCGGCGCAGTGTATTCCGCGGTCACGGTGATTTTCGGGGCCCGGAGGATCGACGAACTGGCGCCGGGCCCGATTACGGCATGAAAGTGGATTCTCCGCCCCCGCGCCAGCCACGATTTTGGCGCGGGCTGCGGAGGATCCAGCCACAGATCTTTGTGAGCAGTTTTCTTTGAGGTCAGTGGTGAGTCTCATTGCTTCACAGCTGAACATGCAATCCAGCTATATTTTTCTGCTTTTGTGCTTGTTAACAATTCTAAATATACTTAAAAAACACTCTCCATGCACACAATTCTGCAGATAAATGTGAGAATAGGTTGGTGATACATACAAGGATCAAAAGATTACAATTTTGAAGTCCTCAAATAGATAGATTTAAAATAGGAGACAGTATGACGAGTCCTGATTTCAATGATTACACAGTGCATAATACAGTGGGAGAAAGGTCAGCAGTAAATGTTGTAGTTAGCCATTATATGTTTTCACAATAATTTTCAGATTGTAATGCGCTTGGACAATATATGTAGCCTAAACTTCACTGCATTTTCTTACTGAATACACTATACACAGCAGGACAGTTTGACGCAATTAATATTAATATTGTCAGGATTTCCATAGATGAGAGGCTGGAGGGCAACGTGGGCGTTCTGTCAGTCAAACTTAAAACATAATTGATATTTCTACTGCTGGAGTACATCACTTTAGACTATCAAAACTCTACCTAGGGTGAGGAAAATAAAACCATGAGCTGAACATCTAGAGGCAATTTTGTGTAGAAAAAAAGTGGTAACTGCCAAAAACGCTATTAAAGATTGAAGGCAGATTTAATGTTGGGTTATGGCCAATAATAAATTATGTTTCAATGTAAAGCAATACAGTTTTGTTGCCTTTGCTTTTGCGTACATTTATGAAATATGGATAAAGAATGCAGTATTAATTTCTAATACTGATTGGACCTGAATGACAATTAAAACCTATGATGCCTTAATAGATTGCTGCTATAACAATTTGAAGTGGAGTTAGAGCAGATCTGAAGGAGGCAATTTGGCCCATTGACTCCCTGCCGGCTCTTTGTCGCGAGTCAGTCCCATTCCCTCACTCTGTCCTTGTATTCCCTGCAAATTTATTTCCCTCAAATGTATTTACTGTTTTATCATTTATTGTTATTGTTTTCACCACTCTCGGAGGCAACGAGTTTCAAGTTGTTACCACTTGCTGTGTAAAATAGTTCTTCCTGACTGCACCCTGCATCTTTTAACCAAAAATATTCCTATGTTGCTTGGTCAGTGGACCATCAGTGAACAGGGGACAGTTTTTCTTTGTCTACCTTAACTAAACCTCTCATAATCTGGTACACCTCTATCAGATCAACCCCCATCTCCTTTACTCCAAGAACAACCCAAACTTCTCCAACCTAACCTGGTAGCTGTTTTCTGTCCTTAAGCCATTTTTATTCTGTGTGGTGCTTTGTCAAACGCTTTATTAAAATCCATACAGACATACATTCCATTCCCTTGAACTGTCTCTTGAACTGTTGCTTCATCAAAAGATTCAAGCAGGATCTGCCTTTTGCAAAACTGCACTCACCCTTCTGAACGAACTCAAACCTCTCCAAAAACTTAATGTTTTTTTTTTCTAATGATTGTTTATAAAACCACACCACCACTGATCAGTTGATCAGCATGCAGTTACTAGAAATTTCCTTGCATCTTTTTTTGACTTAGGTTATCAAAGTTGCCATTTTCTTCAGAAACACCAGTCCCCACATATCCGGTCAAGATTAAGGCAACACCCTTCCACTATCTCCACTCCCAATTCCTTTAGCAGCTTGGGTTGCAGGCCATTCAGACAAGAGAACAAAACACTCGAAGCCAGTCTTTCTGGGACATCCAGTCCATCAATTTTCATCCTGGTGATTACCTCTATCAGCTGCTTTTCGACCAATATTTTGTAAACATCTTCTTAATCACTGATACTAAGTACTTGTTCAGCATTCTAACTTTGCACTGCACCTGTAAGCATACATTATCTTCTTTGTCCCGAATAGGCCCCACCCCACCTCTTACTACCCCCAAGGGAAGGTTTTCGGGTTCTCTTTTATGTTAATTGCCAATCTTATTCTCATTTTTCACCTTTGTCTCAGTATTATTTCCTTCTTCTCTTCCTCTCTCAATTTATTGTATTTGACCTGGCTCTCACTTGGAGAATTCACCAGACATGCATAATACACCATTTGTTTTGTTTCTTCATATTCTACCCATGAAAAAAGAGCATCAGTGATTTGCTTATTTGTGTTTTGAATTACAGGCATGTTAAATGGCAGCTAGGCTCAGAGATACTCTCCTTTATCTCTGTACCATTTGTTTATGGGACTGTGGTAAACTACTGTTGCACCTATATTAGGTGACGTATGGGAGGACCTGTACTACAGGTGCGATGGTAATCCCTGCCTGCTGGCTCCACCCAGTAGGCAGAGTAGAAATATGTGTGTCCTCCATGCAGCAGCCATTTCGCCAGCTGCTGTGGGAGGCCACACACCTTCGAGCAATAATGCCTCAGTTGTATTCAACTCTCGTCTTTGTGCAATTGATCGTGCATCAATTTATTGCTCTAAGATTTTCAGAAGATGGACCTCCGTATCAAGCCGGATCACTTGCAGCTGGATCAAGCAACGCCAAAAAGGACTTTCAGCACTGGCTAGCTTGTTTCGAGGTATACATCAACTCGGCGCCAAGCCCTGTTCCGGAGGCTCAGAAAATACAGGTACTGTTCTCAAGGTTGAGCTCCAACGTTTTTCCGCTGAACCAGGACGCGCCAAACTTCACCAAAGAAAATTACGCTCAGAAGACCAACACGCTCTTTGCCAGGCATGTGCTCGCCACTCGCTCTCAACTCCCTGATGAGTCCATAGAAGACTTCTGGCGGGCCCTAATCCCACTAGTCTGGGACTGTGACTGTCAGGCCGTTACGGCCACTGAACATTCTAACCTCCTTATGCGGGACGCTTTTGTTACGGGGATTGGGTCGGACCTCATATACCAGCGACTTTTAGAAGGGGCCACGCTCGATCACGCGGAGACAAGGAAGCTAGCACTCTCTATGATGGTCGCCTCGCGCAACGTTCAGGCCGACACCCCCAGCCGCACGGCCCATCCCTCCGACACTTTGTGGATCCCACAGACTGCCGCCCCAGCGGGGGCCTTACCCAGCCAATACGCCTGCGCCACGCGCCAGCGAGCGAACCCCGGGGATCCCCGATGTTACTTTTGCGGCCAGCAGAAACACGCCCACCAACGCTGCCTGGCCCGCGCTGCCCTTTGTAAGGCTTGCGGTAAGAAGGGGAACTTCACCGCGGTGTGCCAGGCCTGCGCAGTCGCCGCTATTGCCCCCACCCCCCTTGTTTATGGACAGTAGGCACTGCCATCTTCACCTCCCCAGACCACGGGCGGCCAGTGAGCGCCGCCATCTTCCCCCCCTCAGGCCAATGAGCGCCGCCATTTTCTTCAACCCCTGCCACGTGCGGCACATGGGCGCCGCCATTTTGTCCTCCCCAAGATGTTTAGGCGTCGCCATCTTGTCTCCCCATGGCACATTGGCACCACTAGTGTTCCAGAATCCGTGCCCCCCGGGCACCCCAACATCCGACACCAGCGACGACCAACCACGATTCGCCTCAGTGACTATCGACCAGTCTCGTCTGCACAACCAGGCCACCGCGTCGACCAGCGTTAAGATCGACGGACATGTGATCTCTTGCCTGCTGGACTCCGGGAGCACCGAAAGCTTAATCCACCTGGATACGGTAAGACGTTGCTCCTTCGTGGTACACCCCGCCAATCAAAAAATCTCCCAAGGCCTCCGGATCCCATTCCGTGGTGACCCGGGGGTACTGTACGGTCACACTCACAGTCCAGGGCGTAGAATTCAGTGGCTTCCGCCTTTACATCCTCCCTAATCTCTGCGCTGCCCTGCAGAGCCTAACCCTGAAATTCGGCGGGCCCCTACCACCCCTTTCTGTGTGCGGCCTCGCGACCCTAAAGGTCGATCCACCTTCCCTCTATGCAAATCTAACCCCGGATTGCAAACCCATCGCCACCAGGAACAGATGGTCCGAGGTCCAGCGGCTGCTTCAGGAAGGCATCATTGAGGCCAGCAACAGCCCTGGAGAGTCCAAGTGGTAGTAGTTAAAACTTGGGAGAAACGCAGAATGGTCGTGGACTACAGCCAAACCATCAATCAGTACACGCAGCTTGACGCGTACCCCCTCCCACGCATATCTGATATGGTCAATCAGATTGCACAGTACCGGGTCTTCTCAACGGTTGACCTCAAATCCACCTACCATCAGCTCCCCATCCGTAAAGTGGACCATCCATACACGGCCTTCGAGGCAGACGGTCGCCTCTATCACTTCCTCAGGGTTCCCTTTGGCGTCACCAACGGGGTCTCGGTCTTCCAAAGGGAGATGGACCGAATGGTCGACCGGTACAGTTTGCGGGCCACCTTTCCGTACCTAGACAACGTCACCATCTGCGTCCATGATCAGCAGGACCACGATGCCAAACTTGCCAAATTTCTCCACACCGCCACTCTCCTAAACCTCACCTACAACAAGGTGAGTGTTCAGCATGAACCGCTTAGCCATCCTCGGCTATGTGGTCCAGAACGGAGTTCTGGGGCCCGATCCTGACCGCATGCACCCCCTCATGGAGCTCCCCCTCCCCCACTGCCCCAAGGCCCTCAAACGCTGTCTGGGGTTCTTTTCATACTACGTCCAGTGGGTCCCAAACTTTGCGGACAAGGCCCGCCCACTCATACAGTCCACCGAATTTCCCCAGACAGCCGAGGCTCAACAGGCCTTCGCCCGTATCAGAGCCGATATCGCCAAGGCCGGGATGCACGCAGTAGACGAGATGCTGCCCTTTCAAGTGGAAAGCGACGCATCAGACGTTGCCCTAGCTGCCACCCTCAATCCGGCAGGCAGACCCGTGGCATTCTTTTACCGCACCCTACATGCCTCAGAAATTCAGCACTCATCCGTCGAAAAAGAGGCCTAATTATTGTTGAAGCTGTGCGGATTTGGAGCCATTACCTGGTCGGCAGGTGATTCACTCTCCTCACTGACCAACGGTCGGTAGCCTTCGTGTTCAATAACACACAGCGGGGTGAGATCAAGAATGATATGATCTTGAGGTGGAGGATTGAGCTCTCCACCTACAATTATGAGATTTTGTATCGCCCCGGCAAGCTGAACGAGCCCAAAGACGCCCTATCCCGAGGTACATGTGCCAGCGCACAAGTAGACCGACTCCGGGCCCTGCACGACAGCCTTTGTCACCCAGGAGTCACACGGTTGTACCATTTTATAAAGTCCCGCAATCTACCCTACTCCATCGAGGAAGTACGGACAATCACCAGGGACCGCCAGGCGGCACTTCTACCAACCGGACCGTGCGCGCCTGGTGAAGGCCTCCCGCACCTTTGAGCGCCTCAGCGTGGATTTTAAAGTGCCCCTCCCCCCACCGACCGTAACACGCATTTTCTCAGTGTGGTCGATGAGTACTCCAGATCCCCTTCGCCATCCCATGCCCCGTCATGAGGTCATCAAGGCCCTCAACACAATCTTCGCACTGTTCGGTTTCCCCGCCTACAGCCACAGTGACAGAGGATCTTCATTCATGAGTGATGAGCTGCGTCAGTTCCTGCTCAGCAGGGGTATTGCCTCCAGCAGAACGACAAGCTATAACCCCCGGGGAAACGGACAGGTAGAGAGGGAGAATGGGACGGTATGGAAGGCCATCCAACTGGCCCTATGGTCCAGGAACCTCCCGGCCTCCCGCTGGCAGGAGGTCCTCCCTGATGCACTACACTCCATTCGGTCACTACTGTGCATCGCCACGAACAACACGCCCCATGAACGTCTCTTTGCCTTCACAGGAAGTCCACATCCAGAGTGTAGCTCCCGACTTGGCTCGCAGCTCCAGGACCCGTCCTTCTCCATAGGCATGCCTGATTCCACAAGGCGGACCCGTTGGTGGAGAGGGTGCAGTTGCTCCATGTGAACCCCTAGTATGCCTACGTGGCATACCCCGACGGCCACCAGGATACTGTCTCCCTCCGGGACCTGGCACCAGCAGATTCCACACACACACTCCCCTCCGACCCAGCAGCAACCCCCCCCCAGCACCATCTGTCCTCCTCCTGCCCACACCTGAGGATGAAGAGGATTTCGGCACGCTCCCGGAGTCACCGAAGACCAGACCAGCATCGTCATCATCGCCACCACTGCGTCGCTCCCAGCGGCACAAGGCCCAGGACTGGTTAAATCTCTAACTGGTCCACTGAACTTCAAAAGACATTTTTTTCTCACAAAGATTGTATATGTAAAATTCAGTTGTTGTTTATAATTCTCCACCACCCCTGCCGGACACAATTTTAACAGGGGGTGAATGTGGTAAACCACTGTTGTACCTATATTAGGTGATGTATGGTAGGACCTGTACTACAGGTATGACGGTTGTCCCTACCTGCTGGCTCCGCCCAGCAGGCAGAGTATAAATATGTGTGTTCTCCGTGCAGCAGCCATTTCGCCAACTGCTATGGGAGACCACACATCTTAGAGCAATAAAGCCTCAGCTGTATTCAACTCTCGTCTTTGTGTAATTGATCGTGCACCAGAGGCCGTAATGACATGTCCTTGAAGGCTGTTGGCCACTTCTGTGTAATAATGACTGTTTCTAGTTCAAGTTTGGAAAACCATGTTTTTGGCTGGTGTCTTTGTACTTTTGCATATTGTTGTTTAATGTTTGCTCAAAAGCTTGTTATTGTCTTGGTGCTGTTTTTTGTCTACCATCTGGGCTGATGTCTTCGCTATGTTTCTGCCCCCTTTTTGTGTTTTTCTTTGGTGCACGCTATTGATGCTGGTGGGGATATTCCCTCTCCTTCCGTTACCCTGTGTCAGCGAGATCTTTTCTGGTGAGTTGGGCTGCTCAGAGCGCCTTTCTACCGATGTGGGTCACTGCGGCCGGAGGGGGGTACACTGCCTCGGCAGTTGGTGGCGTTGTTCCTCGCTTACCGAACTCCAAGCTTGCACTCAATTTCCTTGCTGCATTTTGCTTAGGCTGCACTAAATTACTGAATTTAGAGACGGTCAACCTGGGTCAACAGGAACCAGATTAAACCAGTTAGTGAATTAACTACTTGACTCCGACAGCTGAGAATGAGTTTACCCTGTCTAAACTGGTAGAAAAAAGAACTTTGCCTGCTTACACACTACTTTCCAGTTAGTTAGTTACAGACTCGATTAGCAAAATTTAAGAACATGATTAACACTTAACTCCCCCACTCCAGTTTACACTCTGTTTGCTTTCTGCATTCCATTTGCTTATTGTGCACTATATGAACTGAACATGCAAATGCATTGGGGGCGGTTCTGTGGAGGTTTACTTGATTTGATACCTGGAGTGAGCAGCTTGTCTTGTGAGGAACGGTTAGACAGAATGGACTTGTTTCCACTGGAGTTTAGAAGAGCGAGGACTGACGACTGAATTGGATTCTCCATTTGCGAGACGATGGGCTGGATTCTCTGACTTTGAGGCTATGCCCGGAGTATCCGTCTAGTATCACGACCAAAAGGTCGGTGCTGTCCTCGTACCGATGCGCTGCCCGGTGCGGGACTAGCAGCCGCGCCAGGTAAAACGCAGGTTTTCCCTGCAGCTACGGACGGAGAATTGCCAGTCCGTGGCCACGCATGTGCACGGCGGTGATCTGCGGCGTTCGTGCCGTACAACATGGCGCCGCCACACGCGGACCCGGCTGCCAGATAGTGACCCCTGTAACCCCCTTTGCCAAAGCCCCCCCCGGCCAGCGGAACAGTTCTGCCCCCCCCCCCCCCCCCCACTGTGGCGGCGCTGGACACAGTCCGCAGCCGCCACACAATGTTGACGAAACCTCAGACCACAGGTGATCCACGCCGTCGGGAAGTCGGCCTATCCGGAACAGAGCATCAGGGGATGGCCTTCAGATGACGTCCTGAGGCTGTCCCAATGGTGCCTGACGCACTCACTGATGACGCTGTTTTGGAGGAAGCGGAGAATCCGAAAACAGGCAAAAGAAATAAATTTAAGTGGCAGCGTGGTGGTAGAACATCCTTCTGATTTGAAAAGGCGATGCATTTGTAACCTTTCCAAAAATTGTTTCTATTCTTCCAGAGGATGTGGGATTCGCTGGGGAGCCAGCATTAACCCTCATCCCTAATTGCCCCCGACACATTGGTGGTGAGCCACATTTTTGAACAACAATGTGGCATAGGCACACCTACAGTGCTGTTAGGAAGGAAGTTGCACAGTGGGGTCAGAAGAATAATTGCACGCCAAAAACCAATGGAAGCAAACTTTGTGATTAGGCATGAAAGGGAATCTGTGGTGAAATGGTGGAATGTCGTTTGATTGTGCTGCTACCTGAACATATGGAATGTTATATACAGTGATACCAGGACCTGGGAAAAAATGCAGGACAAGGTGCTATTCTTTAAGGAACTTGGCTAAAAAACCCTATTAGGTGGGAGATAGATGGTGCAAGATTACACATCACACAATATTTGCTCTAAACTCACGTTTTGCTTACCCATGCCAAGCTGTCATGTGGCTATTTTCTTGCAATATCTTGCACACCCACATTTCAGGAGGACATGTGGTTAAGTTGCAAATTCCAAATCAAAGCAATTGCACACACAAGTACTCTGAAGCTTTTACACATCAAAGCAAACATGGAGCTGAAATATATCAGATGCCGGATGTCCTGCTACAGGAGAAAAAGTCAGGGGACAGAGCACTCGGGGGAACAACTGCTGCTGTTTCGCTCAAGGTGGGAAATCCACCCCTTAGGAACAAGTCTGGCGGGAAACTTCCGACTTCTGGGAGTCTCGAGGAGAAGGTGACGCAGTGGTATTATCACTGGACTAGTAACCCAGAGACCCAGGAGATTCCTTTGGGGCCTGGGTTCAAATCCCACCATGGCAGAATTTAATTTTTAAAAAATCTGACATTAAAAGTCAAATGATGACAATGAAACCGTTATTGATTGTCTTAAAAAATCCAATTTGAAAATGTTCTTTAGGGAAGGAAATCTAGTCTGGTTTACGGGTGACTCCAGACTCTTGAATGCCCTCTGTAATAGCCTAGCGAGCCACTCTGTTGTACACAGCCGCTACAAAGAAAACACAAAAGGAATGGAACTGGACGGATTACCCACTATCAACCAAGGCACTGAAAAGGAGAACAGCAAACTCAGCCCTTCGACTCTGCAAAGTCCTCCTTACGAACATTTGGAGGCTTGTGCATGATTTGGAGAGCTGTCTCACAGAGAGGACAAACCCAGCACAGAAGGTGCAGTGGTATAGAAGAGAGGGGGTTTTCCTGAGAGTCCTCAACATTGACTCTGGACTCCATGAGGTTTCATGGCAACAGGTCAAACATGGACAAAGAAACCGCCTGCTGGTTACCAAGTACCATCCAGTGTGAGCTGATGAATCAGTACTCCTCCATGTTAAACACCACTTGGAGGAAGCACTGAGGGTGGAAAAAGTGCAGACTACTTTGGATGGCTAGGCTTCAATGTCCATCACCAAGAGTGCCTCGGTCGTACCACCATAGACCAAACTGGCTGGATCCTAAGGGACATAGCTGCTAGACTGGCTCTATGACAGGTGATGAGGGAACCAACAAGAGGGAAAAATATACTTGACCCCTTCCTCACCAACCTGTCTGCCGTCGATGCATCTGTTCATGACCGTATCGGTAGGAGTGACCACCGCATATTCCTTTTGGAGAAGAATCCCCATCTTCACAGTGAGGATGCGCGCCATTGTGTTGTGTGGGATTACACACAAGCGTCTGGTTTAGCACAGTGGGCTAAATAGCTGACTTGTAATACAGAACAATGCCAGCAGCGCGGGTTAAATTCCCGTACCGGCCTCCATGAACAGGCGCCGGAATGTGGCAACTAGGGGCTTTTCACAGTAGCTTCATTGAAGCCTACTCGTGACAATAAATAATAATAATAATTATTATTATTACCATCATGCTAAATGGGATAGACTTCAAACGGGTCTAGCAACTCAAGACTGGGCATCCATGAGGCGCTGTAGGCCATCAGCAGCAGCAGAATTGTATTCAACCATGATCTATTACCTCATGATCCGGCATATCTCCCACTCTACCATTACCACCAAGCCAGGGGATCAACCCTGGTTCAATGAAGAGTGCAGGAGAGCATGCCAGGAGCAACATCAGGTATACCGAAAATTGAGGTGTCAATCTGGTGAAGTTACAACACAGGACTACTTGTGTGACAAATAGTATAAGCAGCAAGTAATAGAATAGACAGAGCTCAACAATTCCACAATCAATGGATCAGATCTAAGCTCTGTAGTCCTGCCACAACCAGCCAGGTGTGGTGGTGTACTGGCGGAAGAGGCACCACAAATATCCCCATCCTCAATGATGGAGGAACCTAGCACATCTTTACAAAAGATAAGGCTGAAGAATTAGCAATAATCTACAGCCAGAAATGCCGAGTGGATGATCCATCTCAGCCTCCTCCAGAGCTTTCCAGCATCACAGATGCCAGTCTTCAGCCAATTCTATTCACCCCACGTGATATCAAGAAATGGCTGAAGGTACTGGATACTGCAAAGGTTATGGTTCCCAACAATATTCCAGCAATAGGCCTGAAAACCTGCAATCCAGAACTAACCGTGCCCCAAACCAAGTTGTTCCGGTACAACTACAACACTGGCACTTTCCGGGCAATTGTGGAAAATTGCCCAGGTATAGAACATAGAACATAGAACTATGTTCTATACATGAACATGAACATTAGAACATAGAACATAGTACAGCACAGAACAGGCCCTTCGGCCCTCGATGTTGTGCCGAACAATGATCACCCCACTCAAACCCACGTAACCCATATCCCAACAATCCCCCCATTAACCTTACACTACGGGCAATTTAGCATGGCCAATCCACCTAACCCGCACATCTTTGGACTGGACAGTATGTCCTGTACACAATAAACAGGACAAATTAAATGTAGACAATTACCACACTGTCAGTCTACTTTTCATCATCAGTAAAATGAAGGATCAAATGGCACTTACTCAGCATTCTCCTGCTCATGGATGTTCAGTTTGGGTTCTGCCAGGGGCACTCAGCTCCTGACCTCATTACACCTTGGCTTAGACATGGACAAAATAGCTGAATGCAAGAGGTGTCGCAAGAGCTAATCTGAGGCTGGCAACTGTTCAGTATATTGTTTGTGTGGCATTGCATCATATAGGCATGACGATGAATGCCAAGCTGGCATGCTCAAGTGAAGGGTCCATTAAGAGATCCACACTGTCTGCCAACAGCCGGGGTTGGGAAGTTGGCAGGGATGACCACTTGGCATTGACCGCTTCTGCTGCCGGTGAAATCATGGTGGATGTGGAATGAGGCCCTTGAGCCTTCTGCTGCCGGTGAAATCATGGTGGATGTGGAATGAGGCCCTTGAGCCTGGTAATGTTTAGAATCTGTGAAATACTATCTAGTGGGAAAGGGGTGCATGTTTTTCTGTCCAAAGCAGTGGGAACATGCTTTGACCCATGTGGGAGCGGTATATGAGCTAATATTGCAGTGCCAGCTGGGAGCAAGCTACAAAAATTATCATTGAGCGTAGCTATTGCAATGTTGAAACCGGACAGCAGTTGTGCTTACTACAACTGGCAGTCTGCTAGCTGACAGCAAACTGAGACTGTCCTTGGTTCTTGGTAGGTAGGTGATCAGGTAGGTCAAATGCTGCAGAAATGCTCTGGCCCCTCTGATCTCCAAGTATCCTTTCAACTTGTACATCACATCTGAGTCACTCTGGAGGCAAATTTAACTCATTTTTAAAAATTACATATTAAACTGCCACCAACTGTGATGACAATGCAAAGGTTTTGTGGCTTCAGCAATCCCTGTACACATGTGGTCTCTTTGCTCCCATTGAAAGTGGGTGAAAAAGAGCAAAAAAAAAATCACAAAATGGTGCTGTATGATAATTTCCATGAAACCTAAAGATCTTTGCCTGTTGCTTGGCATATAAACCCATCGCGCCTCAAGCACTTTATTGCCACATCATATCAGTCTATGCACTCTGAGAGGGTAAAAGCTAAGCCTGTGCACATAGCACAGGATACATTCTTGGCCTCCTATTTTAATCATCTGTCTCGGAGCCATTTCGAACTTTGTGAGTCACTAGAATTGTACATACACTAATTCTGGAAACACTTTTAAATTACAGCCTTCACAATAGCGGGAAGGTGTCCCATACAGTAAATGCACATTTTTTTGTTGAGGGAAGTCATCTTTCAAAGTTAAAAGCTATAAAAATGGCTTTTAGTTGAATAACTGCAAGTCATTACCTGGTCAGAATGCATTTGCATCTTTAATTTCACCTGCCCAACCTTTAGAATGCAGCTTTGAAAATAGGAGTAATAAGGCAGAAGTACAAAAATTTATTAAAGTGCATATATTTCCAGCTCCAATGAGTCATGGAGCTAGAAATGTAAATGAGCTCTGCGACAAATTATTAAAATGCTATGTTTTGGAAGCTGTGATCCTGTGGTGGTCATGAGAATTGAGAAGCTGCTACAAAAGTAGTCCCAGTCCTCAGAACTGAATATATTATGCAAATAAAGTAAAGTGGCACATAAATGTGTTCAACAGTTTACACACCCACATTCATGGAATCAATTGAACAAACTTTGTTTTACTAATCAAAATCTAGAGTTCCTCACCGACACAGTGAGCATGTACTTACGATATATTCGTAAGGACTTATTTTTGTTCAGCAAATTAAAACTGGGAAACAAATGCATCCACACCAATTGCACTTGATCTCTGCACAGTTACACTGATTTTACTTGCACAAGTCATATAAATATATATCATAGTCCATCACCAGCAGTGGCTTGGTAGAACCACTGCTGGCCAAGCTGGCTGTGTCCTGAAGGACATAGCTGTTAGATTGGGTCTGTGGCAGGTGTTAAGGGAACCAATAAGAGGGAAAAATGTACTTGACATTATTCTCTCCAACCTGCCTTCCGCAGATGCATCTGTCCATGACAGTATTGGTAGGAATGACCACTGACTCTACCCACATTCACACGGCAGCCAAACACACAGAGGGCTGGAAAGGGGAAAAAATAATAATTAATGCCAAAAGATCAAGACTCCTTGCTCCAGATGATGAACTCTTCAGTGCATCTACTTCACAGTATGAGTGTGGTTTAAAGTCTCTGGCCTACAGCATGTAATGATCTTCTTTGCAGTTCAGCAATATACCTTCCTCCCACCTTTTCCAAGAGAGCTCTATGGCTTCACAACAGCCTGTTCTACAGAGAGAGTGTTATCAGGTTCTAGATTCTGCTTCACATCAACCTTTTCTGCGGGGAGAGCTATCTGATTCTGGATTCTGCTTGTACAGAGAATTCTGCAGAGAGATGTGGTTCTCACAGTGGCCTTGTAGTGAGAAGAATCCAAAGTGAAATGGAAACATAAGCCTTGTGACACTGAAAAGCATAGCAGTGTGAAGAGATCCAATCACCACCTGCTACCGGGCAGAACTCCGCCCCTTTTGGCCAATTCATTGGCTATCAGCCAAATCAATCAAATTGAGTCATCACTGATCTTCCCGACTGCTGCAATCCTCTACTTGAATTTAAAGGCACAGGTCTTTGCCTTAGAGTCACAAATCAATTAATGATTCATGGATCAAAATGATAATGGAAAAAACAAAAGAAAGGGGAAATAAGGGAATAAGCAGGAAACAAACAGGAGGGACTGTTCTTGTGGAGACAAGTCCCATCTTCATGTTGGGGATACCCTCCAGCATGACATGTTATACTATGACCATGTTAAATGGGATAGATTTAGGACAGATCTATCAACTCAAGACAGGGCAGCCATGGGGTGCTGTGGGCCATCAGAGGCCGCAGAACTGTACTCAACCACCATCTGTAACCTCATGGCCCAGAATATCCTTAACTCTACTATTTCCCCATTTCAATGAAGAGTACAAGAAGGCATGTCAGGAGCAGCATCAGGCTTTCCTAAAAATGAGGTGTCAACCTGGTAAAGCTACTACGTGCATATCAAATATCATAAACAGCAAGTGATAGACAAAGCTAAGCTATTTCACAACCAACAGATCAGATCTAAACTCTGCAGTCCTGCCACGTCCAGTCGCGAACAGTGGTGGACAAGTAAACAACTCATTTGAGGAGGAGGCTCCACAAATATTCCCATTCTTAATGATGAAGGAGCCCACCACATCAGTGCAAAAGGAAAGGCTGAAGCATTCACAATAATCTTCAGCCAGAAGTGCCGAGTGAATGATTCTCATTATCAGATGCCAGTCTTCAGCCAATTCGATTCACACCATGTGATAGGTTCTTAATTAATAAGGGGATCAGGGGTTATGGGGAGAAAGCAAGAGAATGGGGATGAGAAAATATCAGCCATGATTGAATGGCGGAGCAGACTCGATGGGCAAAGAGGCCTAATTCTGCTCCTATGTCTTATGGTCTTATGTTGTTAATATTCAACGGCAGTAGTGCCATGGAGCTTCAAGGGGTGATGGTTTGATTGTTTCTTGTTTGAGATGGTCATTTTCTGGCCCTTGTTTGGCATGAATGTTACTTACCATTTGTCAGCACAAGTGCAAGCCAGCTCTTGCTGCATATGGACACAGAATATGGACACAGATTGGTTTAGTATCTGAGCTGTTGTGAATGGTGCTGAACATTCTGTAATCATCAGCGGACATTCCCACTCTGTCCTTATGCTGGAGGGAAGGTCAAATGATGAAGCAACTGAAGATGGTTGGGCCTGGGACACAACGTAAGGAACTCCTGCAATGATGTGCTGGAACTAAGATGTTTGACCTCCAATCTTAAACAGCGGTGTTACATTAGCCACTTTCCAGTTCTCTGGGACCCTTCCAGTGATTCCTGAAAGATCATCACTAATGCCGTCACAATTTCCTCAGCTATCTCTTTTAGGACCCTGGGGTCTAGTCCATCCGGTCCAGGTGACTTATCCACCTTCAGACTTTTCAGTTTCCCCAGAACCTTCTCCTTAGTAATGGTCACTGCACTCACCTCTGCCCCCTGGTTCTCCTGGAGCTCTGGCATCCCACTGGTGTCTTCCTCATGAAGACTGATGCAAAGTAACTATTCAGTTTGTCTGCCATTTCTTTGTTTCCTATTATTACTTCTCCAGCCATATTTTCCAGTGGTCCAATGTCAGTTTGGCCTCTTTCTTACCTTTTATATATTGAAAAAATCTCTTCCTATCTTCCTTTATATTACTAGCTAGCTTGCACCCATACTTCATCTTCGCCCCCCCCCCCCCCCCCCCCCCCATTGCTTTTTTAGTTGTCCCCCTGCTCACTTTTAAAGGTTTCCCAATCCTCTGGTTTCCCACTAACCCTCACTTTTTTGTATGCTTTTTCTTTAGCCTTTATGGTGTCCTTGACTTTATGGTGTCCTTGACCTTATGGTGTCAGTCATGGATGCCTTGTCCTCCCCTTAGCATGTTTCCTCCTCCTTGGGATGTATTTCTGTTGTGCCTCCCTAATAACCCCCAAAAACCCCTGCCATTGCTGTTCCACTGTCTTTCCTGCTAGGCTCCTTTTCCAATCAACTCTGGCTATCTCCTCCCTCGTGTCTTTGTGGTTACCCTTACCCTGGTTATAATGGACCAGAAGCTGAACTGGACTATCCATATAAAAACAGTGGCTACAAGAATAGGTCAGAGGCTCGGAATCCTACGGCAAGTAACTCACCTTATGTCTCCCCCAAATTTGTCCATCATGTACAAGGCACAAATCGGGAATTTGATGAAATTCACTCCACTTGCCTGGATGAGTGCAGCTCCAACAACCCTCAAGAAGCTCAACACCATCCAGGACAAAGCTGCCCGCTTGATTGGGTCCCTTCCACAAACATTCCCTCCCTCCACCACTGAGGCACAGTGGCAGCCATGTGTACCATCTAGAAAATGCACTGCAGGAACTCATCAAGGATCCAGAAAGAGCACCATCCAAACCCATGACCGCTATCACCTAAAAGACCAAGGGCAGCAGACACTTGGGAATACCACCACCTGGAGGTTCCCCTCCAAGCCACATACCTCAGGTTGACCTGGAAATATATTGCTGTTCCTTCACTGTCGCTGGATCAAAATCCTGGAACTCCTTCCCACCAAGTACTCTGCATGTACCTATACCATATGGACTGCAGCAGTTCAGGTAGGCAGCTCACCATCACCTTCTCAAGGGCAGTTATGGATGGGAAATCAAATGCTTGTGTAGCCAGCATCGCCTAGGTCCTTGAATTAATTTTTAAAAATTCCATCAAAGCCAGTGGAAAAAATCTAAATATCATCTGAAGTTATTCCTTTAAGTATCAGAGCAAATTCCACAGAGAGGGTTAATGTGCTAAATTAGAAAAAAATATATTTTTTTTCTCAAGCTTATAAATCACAATTGAAATGTTAGCTCTTGGTTGAGATCCTTAGATTATGACTTTTTTCTGCATTTAATCAGTCCATCATTCCACATTCTGTTCTTATCTCATTGCTGTCCCCAGTCATCAGAACGTTTGATTAGTTTTTTAAAAAATTAATCGCTTTCACTGGACACCAGAAGTCATCTGAGATCAATTAAGGCTGAGTTACATGTGGCAAAATCAATTCTTTGTAATAAAAATTGTCCCAACAGCCTCATTCCTATTGTATATGAGTCACTTAGAACATAAATAAGGGCGTGATTTAACGGCCAAGGAAGAGTCCCATTTTGGCCACATGTGGCAGCATGTTTCTTGGCTCCTGCAGCGCCTGATTCTCCAGAGACCTGGGAATGATGCCTGTATCTGGGAAAGCTCACCATGATACCCTTTAGCACAAACGTGGACCAGGCGTAATGGCACGTTGGGGGGGGTGCCACGCCAGCGGAGGCCCCAGTTGGTCAGTCTCTGGGCAGGGTGGCACCCTGGCACTCCTGGCACCCGGGCACCTTTGCATTGCCAACCTGGCACCTTGACCGTGCCATCCTGGCACTACCAGGGTGCCAGTCTGGCAGTTTCAATGTGCCCAGGTGTCCGGTTGCCCGTGTCAGGAATCAGGCCCAGGTGTGTCCGACCCGTAAGAGGTGGGATGAGGGAGTGCTTAAGGATCCCCGAAGAGGTATGTTGGGCCGTTTGGGGGGGGGCAGAGACTTTTAAAATTGATGCTCCGATCTCCCAAACCCCCTCAGACCCCCACTGTGGCCCCTCACATTTGTGTGGACTAGTGTTAAACGGCGCCATGGAGAGGTCTCCCACACATGGCCGTTCGTTCCAAGGCCTCGGGAGGATCAGCGGCAACACATTTAAATGAACCTAATGGCTTATTTAAATATGTAAATCAGGATCTTGCCCAGCGAGGCGTTCCGAGGCGTTCTGAGCGTCGCTAATCTCGCGAGAGGCCTCCTATGAGATTTAACGGGCTCGTCGTGTAATTGAGTTGGGCACAACAAGGCTGTTTGATCATGCCCAAAGTCTTTTGTCTTTGCATGGGAATCCTTGAACTGGTTTCGTTCAAGTGCACGCAGTAACCCAAACCTTTCAGTGAGCAGTTAATTTACTTTATCACACCCCTTTATCAGCATTCTAGAAATTAGAATTTTTGATTCAATAATTGCACCTCTCTGTGGTGAGATTGCTGTTTAACCCACGTTTTGATGATGATGGCAATTTATTTTGGCCGTTAAAGGAAAGGTTTGAAAGCTTTGTGTTGCTGAAATCAGGCCACAAAGAATTTCATTATAGAACAGCTTATCTTAAGGATGACATTTTTCAGATTGGTAAATTGTTTCATTTTCCCCTCTTTTTTCTCTTCACCTGCTTCTGTGTCACCCAAGCCTTTCCGAACTGTGGAGGCAGGTTACATGTTTGCTCCGTATTTTGACCAGCTGCAGAAGCTCTGCAAGGGCAATGTGGTGCAAATGGTTTTATGATTTTCCTTGTCTGTAATGGAGCTAGTGGCACATGCTCAGTGCTGTTTTGCCAGCATCATGACTGAGATTACAGCTTTGAGCAGAATTACCAGCCTGGCCTTTTTTGGCTCAATTACAAAAAGCCTTGCAATGCCTATTTTTAATGAAACAAATATTGGCTGGATGTTACATTTCTTAGGGAGCTGAGGGGGATAAAATGAAAATTGAGTGCTCTGCATAAGGCTGCTACTCTCCCCGCTCCCCCAACCACCCCCATCCCGTCCTCAGTTTCAGATTGTCCAATTAATTGTCGGATGGACAATTTTTGACCTCCCCCCCCCCACCTCTTGCAGGAAGAAGGTCAATAGGAGCTACAAAGGGGGACTCTGCACCCAACCAGTCCTGTAGCCAGGGACGTCACGTGGCCAGATAGGTAATTTCTCAAATAGGAGAACAACTCAAAGTTTAATGTCTCTTTATCTTTTGATAAAGGCTCAAGAAAGCTCAATATTGAGTTTTTTTAAAACAAGCATGCTGACACCACGACCTTTAGCAGCAGATTCGGCTGCTGGATTCAGCCATAGCCATAGTAGCAGGCCCATTGCTCTGGCCTTGTGCTGCCATAAAACACTATCAGCCTGTTTCTTAGTTGATGCACTAGGCAGTGAAAAATTAACGATTGAGTCATTGATAAGCTCAATAGCATGTTAACTGGTCATTTCAAATGGCAGACGGGCTGCTAATTTCCATACCTAATACTTCGCCCTGCCCCAGTTTGCAGGTGTAAAAATGTAAACTTCAGGCGTGATCTAGCCAAAATAAAACCGAGTCTAAGTGCTGGGAATGACCCCACTATCTAATGCACTCTGTCTTGTTTTTGTGCCCCGATGGGGAATGCTCCACTGAGGCTGTGCTTAACATCATTTCCTTCTCTGATGAGCTCCCATGAGTGGCGCTCCTCAGTGCAGGAAGGGATCGGGATGCCATTTTTAAATGACACCCAATCTCTTGAACCCCTCCCCCACAACCCCCTAACTCACCTGTTGAGGCATCCTCGGGTCCTACCCATACCCCACCTCTTTGGGCATGGCACCCCGGGACTCGATCCCTGGCATGGGCACAATGCCAGCCTGACATCCTGGCAGTGCCTCTGCCAGTCGGGAAATGCCACATGGGCACCCTGGAAGTTCCAGGCTGGCACCAGAGTGGCACTGCCTGGGTGCTCATGTGACACTGCCAGGGTGCTAGGTTGGCAGTGCCAAGGTGCTACCCTGCCTGGAGGCCAACGACCTGATGGCCTCCGATTGTCTCGGAGACTCACCACCCCTCAGGTACCTTTCCACCTGGTTCCAGTTTGTGGGGACCAGTATGGAATGGCGCCAGGCCGGTGTCTCCTCGGCGAGGCCGATAGATGCCGGGTGGTCAATTGATCCTGCGCCAGTACGACTAATTGGATTCTTAAACTCACTTAGCCATGCGAGACTGAGTCTCGTCATCTCGCAAGATCTGGTTAGATCTCACGAGGCATACCGGCTGCTTGGAATCCCGGGGGAGGCCTATCCCAGGATCTACCGGCCACGTCCTGCCCCGATTCCGGTAGGATGTGACCAGTAGATTGCACCCTCCAAACCTAATCTTTCTATCTTGCTCCTGCTTTGAACCAGATTACATTATTGATTACTCTGTCTCAACTAAAAGATGCACATCAAATGCCTGAAGTAAACAAGTCTTTTCAGTGTGATGTAGTATTATAGCAACATGCTCCTTCCAGTACAGCATAATATTTATTGTCGCAAATAGGCTTACATTAGCACTGCAATGAAGTTACTGTGAAAAGCCCCTAGTCACCACATTCCAGCACCTGTTCGGGTACACAGAGGGAGAATTCAGAACAGTACGTCTTTTGGAACTTGTGGGAGGAAACCGGAGCACCTGAGGAAACCCACGCAGACCCAGCCGGGAATTGAACCTGGGACCCTGGCGCCGTGAAGCCACAGTTCTAACCCACTGTGCTACCGTGCTGCCCAGCATATGTAATCCTGTAACTGACCCAGCACTTCCAGTGATAGCTGTTGTCATGTTGAAAATGTGGAAAAATACCTTTTCTCCCTTGAAAGGTCTAATTTAAACTGTTTCCACAGTGCAGGCTAGGCAAGTATCACAGTTCTAGTTTATACATAACAATTCTTATGATTATTAACCCATCCAAGTTAGACAGTCAAACAAACTGCATATCAGGGTCTTGCCAAGCAAAAAGTGTCGAACAAAAAGCTGATATTGAAGTTGGAGATACAATTCAACACTGAAATACTCTGGATAAATCTGCAAATAAAGTATACAATACAGGAAATAGCATTTTGACAGCATCTGGGTAGAAATGTTTAAAAAATTAGGCCCAATTTTAACTCTCTGCAAGTGGATGGTTTTGAATGGGGTAAAATTAGGCTCAATGTTTCAGGTTAATCGAAAAACAATTCTCCACAAATGGCCAGTTGTTTTCTTCCCAGCATATTCTGTTTTTATTGCAAATATAATTGGTGTGTAGCTCTCATATTTGTGATGTTAAATGTTATCAACTGACATCATTGCCACCAATTGGCATCCTACGGGGAACAGAGCAGAACGTGCATATGGAATACATATAGCCAAACTTTTTCTAAGTCCCAGCTGATTATGTATGCAGTGTGTGGGGTCTCTCTCCCCTCCCTCCACTATACCCCTTATTCCCATTTCCAAACCAATCTTTTCTCCCCTCATTTCCTCCTCCACCCGCCTTTCCTTTCCCGTCCATCTCACCTCCTTTCCCTCTCCCTTCGTTCCACCTTCCCCTCCCCTCCTTTGCCCCTCCCCAAACTTTTCCCTCCCCTCTTTCCTCATTCCTTCCGTTCCTCCCCCCTTACCCACCTGCTGAAGTCAGTTGCAACAAATTACAAGCCGATATGAACAAGCTTGCAGAATGGGCATGTGTACTTAGCAAAAGAATTTCAACATCAATCCGTGTGTGGTGTTATATTTTGACAACACCATCATTTGAATATGTTAAGCATATGCAAGCTGGCATGCTAATGGGTTTTCAATCTTGATTTTAAGTTTCTCATGATAATTCCCCTCAAATTGATTCAACCAACAAAACCTCCAATTTTAAACAAAACGTTGTCAGGTTTGAATAGTCCAAATTCAAGTCCTGCATGGGTTAAATATTAGATCCCAGAGACATGTGAAACATGTAGCTTACAAAGACCAGAAAACTGCATTCTAAAACATCAATTTATTGTAACCTCAGCCAACTCTGAGGGAATTTGTGACTCCCTGGGCAGGATTTAGCAGGCAAGTTCACCAGAGTTGCAAATCCTGTTATGGCCACTAAATCATGCGAGAGGGCCATAACGGCTTTTGCACTGGCGAGATCTCAATTTGAGATCTCCCCACCTCCATCGGTGATGTGATCAGGTTCACCCCTGATTTTCATAATTTTAAATATATTGACATATACTTACCAGGCTTGACGCCATAATGGCTGCCCACGCCTTATCCTCCCGCCCAATTGGCATGACGTCATGCTGGCACAAATTACTGCTGGCTTTCAAAAACGAGAACCAACCGTGATGACCACACTGGAGCCCCAGAGGTGAGTATAGCCCCAGATGGTGAGGGACATAGCCTGGCACCCTGCCACTGCTATCCTGGAACTGCCAGGTTGGCACTGCCAGATTGGTGGTGCCAGGGATGCAGTGACAGATTAGCACTGTCAGGGGCAGGCCCCCTCGGGAAGTGGGGAGGTCTATTGTGCATGCATTGTGCTAGTAGGGGGCCGACACTGTGGAAAGGGGGACAGCACTGATGGGGGTCGGGAGAGTTCCCTGATACCGGTGTGGGTGGACAGGGGTCACCCTGATCTTTGTGCAGTGGGGAGATGGCTGCTCTTCTGCATGTGGGGGGCGTCCCTTTGTCTGCCGGGGGGGGTGCAGTTCTCCTTGTGGAGGAGTCCCGATCTCTGTGAGGGATGGGGCATGGTGGTTCCGTTCTCCTTGGGGGATTGGGTCCTGATCTCTGAGAAGGGGGCCTTAAATCTAACTTTGAGACATGGGCCTCCTTTAAAAATGGTGCCCGATGGCAGAATCCCAGTGTTTTCCAGTATATTTAGACCCCACCCTCAGCTGGCCATGTGACCCTTTCCTGCATGTTGAAATTGCAGAGTGCCATTTAATCACTTGAGAAGAGGCATCTGTGAAGCCAACAGGTTTCACACAGCATTCCCTGACTGATCCAGCACCCTGTGCAATTTTGGGAAAATTCCACTCCCGCTGGATCAAGGTGAGGCCCTTGAACCTTCAACTGAAGATCTTCATTTACAGAACTGGTCGAAAACCAGAAAGGACATTTTTCAGGGTAGCCCTGTGAAGATTTAAAAGCGACGCAGAAGGAGGCCCATGGAATTAGCCTTGAGGCAGTCAGCGGGAAACAGTGGATTCAGAGACTGGTGCAGGAGTTTGGAGGATCAGCGTGGGAGTTCAGGAGGGTCCAATGCCTGGTAGGCTGGCAAGGCCCCAAGGTCTGGAGACTGGAGGGAGTAGAGAGCTTGGATGGAGAGTGGCTGGAGGGCTGGAGAGAGGGGGAGAGGGAAGGCAAGGGCACCTGCTGCTAACATGCATTGAAATGCACACGTGGTGCACTTAATGGCCAAAATCTTACCCCTGCCACTGGGAGTAATGCCTTCCTGTCTTCACTGGTATTTGACCAATGGTGGTGTTGGGCCCTTAGGCCAATTAAGATCACTTATGACCCTCTTCCCTCCATCATTATGTTGCCTTTCTTTTCTTATACTCTTTTACTCTGTCCTTTCTGTGGCTCTGTTCCAATTATGGCAATCAGTGAATTTGCTCTTCTTTCTATGTTATCTATGTCCTAATGCTCAGAGTTGCCAGATATCAAATGATACCACAACCGGCTATCAATCAAAGAGCCAAACACCAGTTAGTTAGTTCAAGGTCAAGGGTACCTTATTTACAAATAATTAGTCATGCAACATAAACACTACTAGTTAACTACACCTATCGACTAAGACAACCTGTACTTAACTTCGGGCACCTGGCTTAGGTCAGAGAACAGTGGTCGCTGTTCAATTCTGGATCTTCTTGGGTCCAGAGGAGTAACTGCTGCTCAGCTCGGCTCATCTGTCTGGTAGCGAGCGTTGAACTTATACCTGCTTCTGGTGTTGCTGCACTTGGAGATGGCCATGACCGGGGTACCAGGACCAAGAGAGAACGAACATATGGCAAACTCTTCTTCTTATACTGGGGGGGGGGGGGGGTTTCGCGCTCTTTTGGGCGGTCCTCCGGTTTGGGCCTTCGACTTGGGTGATCCCTGACCACTGTTCGATTCCTAACCAATAAGTGGGCGGGGATCTGGATGGCTGGGCGTGTCCCAAGCGGTCACTGACCCCGTTGTTTGCATTTCCCTTGAACAGGGAGTGGCGCCGAAATGTCTGGGACTGTACCGGTTGCTCGAGTACCAGTCCTCGGTGAAGATGGGCCATCAAATGCTAATCGGCCCCATTAAAATGCTAATTGGAAGGAGTTTCGATACCATCTGGATTTCTTGCTTACAAATATGCATTTCAGGCTCTGAGCTTGCCTGAGCTTGTCCATTTTACCCAGTAGGCTTTGCAAGTTTCCCTGTACCTAGTTGGAAATGGCCTCTTGATCCTCAACGCGAAGCGTGAAGTATCACAACACTGGGTCTTCTTTGTTCTCTGAAATGCCGGGTACCCTTAACCAAGGACAGGTTTTAGTCTACTCTGTCCTATGGGTCAAGAACATTTACCTAAATTTCCTTAAAACAACACGTATCTAAATATTCCTGAGGGGCCATTTAACATTCCACAAAAAAGGGGAACCTCTAACTGTCTCTAAATAGACTACACTCATGCTGCCATTGAACAATCAAAGAACTTATCTTACAATACAAAAATCCGATAGCAGCATCACATTTCTTCCTATCACTAATATTCACATACAGAGAAATAACTTCATTAACAAAAACAATAACCGCGGAATTTATTAAAGAGAAAGGTTCAGAAAGAGTGCAGGGTTTTCTGGAGTCTGAGGAAAGGGGCTCTAAATGTTTATACTGGAGGGCGGGAGGCACTCCTCCTCCATTTCCGCAATCTAATTGTCTGGATGATATGGCACAATATGGCTATCACTAGTAAGGCTTCCATTGTGTATGACAGGGAATACCACTTAACGAGATTCTCGCACCATGTGGGTATATCGATGGCAGTCGATGTCCGGTCTGGAGTGTTGTGTTGGGTAGTCGTGTTTGGGGCTTTATTAGATTAGAACAGTACAGCACAGAACAGGCCCTTCGGCCCTCAATGTTGTGCCGAGCAATGATCACCCTACCCAAGCCCACGCATCCACCCTATACCAGTAACCCAACAACCCCCATTAACATTATTTTTTAGGACACTAAGGGCAATTTAGCCTGGCCAATCCACCTAACCCGCACATCTTTGGACTGTGGGAGGAAACCGGAGCACCCGGAGGAAACCCACGCACACACGGGGAGGACGTGCAGACTCCACACAGACAGTGCCCCAGCCGGGAATCGAACCTGGGACCCTGGAGCTGTGAAGCATTGATGCTAACCACCATGCTACCATGCTGCCCATGCTTGTGTGGTGAGGGAGTCGGAGGTAGGTAACGGATGCAACTGTACTGTTCCAGCGACGATCATGATGCCGATCATCAGGGTCGTCTTCATCTTATTCAGGCTTTCCTTCGTCTTTGAGTATCTTCGTATCTTCCCAGGGGAACAAGCATAGTGTCTGTCATTATCTTGCCACTTAACATCTCGTTTGTCTGTCTGTTTCTCCTGAACGTCAATTTCACATTAGAATTGTCACCATATGTGACTCCCTCTTTTTTTTTTAACAACATTTGCGGAGACAGGACATCCGAAAAGAAAAATTTGTGTCACAGTGCGAGCACTCTCGCAGCCTGTGGTCGATGGGATGAGTGGGCGGACACTTTCTCCGTCCTCTGCAAACTTGTTTTTCCAACCAAGTGTTCCTGACATGTAAATAGTATGTGGGGGATAGCAACCGAAGGGTTGCCGGAGAGGGCAAAAGTTGTGGCAAAAAGCATTCTTTAAACCACAGGACTGAAAAAGAACAGCAAAAAAAGTTTTGAAAACAATTATCCGAATGGGGTTGTGCGTATGATCCGCGGCAGGGCAAGAATGGGTGGAATCCCCGGGTAGGGCGGTGACAGTGCCATTGCTCCACTACCTGAGTGACCTTCCAAGAGCGGTAAGAATTTGTAAATATATGGCTCCAACAAACTTGTTTCTCTCACTGCCATATGGCGTCAGAAGAGTAATTATGACTGCATCAAGAAAGCGTCTGTGAGGACGATACACAAAATCGTACCAGAGATAACGAACAACATTTAAAAACAAACTAAACATCAAAGCAGGCAGGTTCCATCAGAGTGCAGGACACCGTAAATCTCAATCGGTTCCTGACTCTCATCATCTTCACACCTCAGGCCTCCATTCCAAAAAGATTTTCAAAGGGGTTACCATGGTGAGAGTCAGACTCGGAGTTGTCACCATTTCCCGGGTGCCAAACTAGCTCATGGAGTTTGCGTGCTAATGCGGCATGTGCTGATGTAGGGTCCATTTCATCATTCCTTGTCAGACGACAGGAATTGTCACGGTGCCAGTGTTTCATGTTCCGTGGGGAGGTTGCAAGGGGGCTGTCGCTAGCGTTGGGTGGTGGGTCAGGTTCCGGTGTGGGCAAATAAAGCATCTCAAAGAGGTTGAGTGTATCGTGGTCAGGGTCTCTGGGCCTGTAGTGACTGGGGCCTGGTTCATGGGAGCTTTGTTCGGTTCTCTCAGGGGTTTCAGTTGTGCTGTCGCTGTCGCTAGCAGCCGAATCAAGCGTCAGGGTGAAATTTGATTCTGGGGGCGGGGTCAAGGTCGTGTCTGTGGACGTTCTGCTGCTGCTGGTTGAGGGGGAACTTGGGTTGTCAGTGGGCGGGTCCTCATTGTCTGCCATCACCAATGAGAGGTGGTGCGAGTGGCTGCACTGCGTTCCAAAAACCTTAAGTTGGTTTATATGAAACCAGCCTGGTTTTCCATTCAGATACGTGATTTTATAGACTGAGGGGCTTACTTTGTCCGAGATTGAATAGGGTCCTGCAAATTTAGGGGAGAGGAATGAGCTGGTGTTGTATAAGGTGATCATTACTTGCTTCCGACTGTATACTCTGTCGGGTGTACTGTTTTATCAAAGCAGGCCTTACTCTGTTTTCGTTTAGCGCCTAGTTGAACATCTGCAGCGAGCTGTGCTGCTTTAATATTTTCTACCATGTGGTGGACTGCTTTCTCATGGGTCAGGGCGGTGACTGCAGGGCTGGCCAAATCAAATCCGAATAAGTATTCGGTACCATTTGTGGGTTGTCCGGTCATGAGGGTATGGGGGGTATATCCTGTTGAGCTTGACACTGTGTTCCTGATAAACATCAGTGCGAATGGGAGCACTGTGTCCCATGTTGTGTTGTGCTGCTGCACCATTTTCCGAAGTGTGGCCTTTAGTGTCCAATTCATGCGCCCCACAATGCCGCTGGACTGCGGGTGGTAGGCAATGTGGAATTTTTGCTTAATACCAAATATCGTCATAACAGTTTTCATGACCCTGCCCGTAAAGTGGGAACCTTGGTCCGATTCAATACTACGGGGCAATCCCCATCTCGTAAAAATTTGCTCGGTCAAGATCTTGGCCGTGGCCTTGGCTGTATTTGTTCTCGAGGGGAAAGCTTCGACCCATTTTCGTAAATGTGTCGATTACCACCAATACATATTTGTATCCATTTCTGCAGGGGGAGAGGACCAATATAATCCAATTGAAGGTTTGTCCACGGGCCATTTACAGGGCGGGTGTGTCATAGCTGGTCTATTTTCGCGTACATAACTGGGTTGTTGTGTGCGCAAATTAAACAGTTGTCAATGTAATGGGATACGTCGGTTTTCAAATCAGGCCACCAGCAGAGGGGTCTGAGGTGGGCAAGGTTGGATTCAATCCCTTGGTGTCCATATCCGTCATGGAACTTACAAATTATCTCATTCCTGTCCTGGGTGGGGACTACATAAATTCCACCTTTTAAAACGATTCCCTCATGGACCGTCAACAAATTCTTAATCTTTTCATAGGGAGCTGGGAAGTTTCCTTTTAAAATTTCCTTTAATGCCTCATCTTCTTTTTGTGCCTGGGCTAAGTCTTGGATGTTGGTCTGTGAGACCTGAACTGCGTGTACTGGGGCACTCTCAGGGGTTACCAAAAGTGGCCATGTCGTGAGCCTGCCTTCGCTAGGGCGTCAGCTTTCACGTTACTGGGTGGGGAGGAACGATGGTGACTTCTTACTTTAATGATGCCATATTTCCTGCCTTTAGCGGTCTGAAGGGTATGTTTGAGCAGTGGGGCTGAGGGTAGAGGTTTTCCGTCGGCGGAAATAAACCCTCTCGATTCCCACAGGGGTAGAAATTCTGTTCGGCTGTTGCAGACGTACAAACTGTCTGAATATATGTCTGCAGGGGTCGGGAACGAATCGGGGTGCTGGACACTGTAAGCTAACTCGGTTGCCTGCAAACCTAAGTGTCCAGGCAACTTTAAAGCTATCTCTTCTAAAGCGCGTCCCTGCGCGTCCTCTACATAAATCCCACATCCTGTTATCCTTTTTCCCTCAAGGACTGTGGAGGAGCCATCTAGGTAAATTCTCAGTGCTTTGTCTGTGGGCTGAGGTCTTTTTTGGTACTGACTAGGGAACAAAGGGGCCTGTGCTGTGCTTGGGGGGTATGATCTCGCACTCATGTGGCGTTCCTGCATAGTGCAAATTATCGTCCATAAACATGTGCGTTTTGGTCCGTTTTACAGTGATGTTGTGTTCCTGTAGGAGTAGGGTCCATCACGCTGCTCGAATTTGGCTTACTGTGCCATCCTTTAGTCTGCCGTCCAATAAAAGCTGTGTCGGGATGTGGTCGGTCAAAATGGTTACTGGGTTGAGTCTGGTTATGTACAAGAAGTGCTGTACCGCCCATAAAACTGCTAAGAGGAGCCTTTCACAGGCTGAAAATCCCTGTTCCACTGGATCTAAGACTCGTGAGGCATAGGCTACGGGTCCTAGACGATTGTGCCTTTCTTCCAGGAGTACGTCCGAAAGGATTCGGCCGGTGGTCGCAACCTCTATCGCATATGGGGAGTGTGGAGCTGGGGTTTGCAAAGCGAGGGCTGTGCTCAGGGCGCATTTCAATGCATCCACGGCATCCGTGTGCTGTGGCAGCCATTCCCATGGGGCTTCTTTATTTAGGAGCTTGGAAAATGGGGCTGCTTTTGTGGCGAATCCGTCTGTGTGGTTTCTACAATATCCAACCAGTCCTAAAAATGACCGGAGTGCTGTAACGTTCTGGGGCAAGGGCAAATTTACAATGGAATCAATGCGTTTATGTTCTATTTCACGCTTCCCATGCGTGATGACCGTACCTAAATAAGTGAGCTTTTTCCTGAAGGATTTGGGCTTTCTTGGGGTTAATTTTGCATCCAATCATTGTAAGGAGTTGTAATAATTCAGAAAGAAGTGAGATGTGCTCTTCCTTGGTGTCCGTCTGTAGGAGCAAGTCGTCCACATACAGAACAAGGCATTCAGGACGGGAACATTTAGATAATCCGTTTGCCAATTGTCTGTGAAAAATGGAGAGGTGGTTGTGGAAGCCTTGTGGAAGGCAAGTCCACGTGTACTGCTGTCCCTGGAAAGTGAACGCAAATTTATACTGGCATGCTTTGTCCAGTGGTATGGACCAAAAGCCATTACTGATATCCAAGACTGTGAAAACTTTTGACTGCAGTCCCTGTCTCAACATGGTCTCGGGACTTGTGGCAATGGTAGGGGCTGCTAGGGGAGTCACTTTGTTCAACTCTCTGTAGTTGATGGTCAGTCGCCATGAACCATCTGGTTTTCTTACTGGCCAAATCGGGGCATTGTTCGTCGATGCAACGGGTTGAATCACTCTTTGATTCAATAAATTTTGAATTACCTTGACTATCTCTCTCTTGGCTTGCTGGGGGAAGCTGTACTGTTTCTGGGGCTTGGGATCGGGACCTGTAATGTTTACTACTCCTGAGATTTTGCCGCAGTCATGCTTGTGCTGGCAAACGCTGCTTTATGGCTTTTCAAGACCTGTCTAACTGCTTTGTCTGTGGTAATGGTTTGTGGATCAAACCAGTACTCTCCTAAGCTGATTCTATGGGCATAATCACCTACTGTGAGTGTGGCGGGGGCTCGCCCTGCACTAGCCATTTTTTATGTGCATCGGTTGACCGGGTCGAATGAAAGGTTGTGTGCACTCATGAAAGCGATGCCTAGGATGTGTTCTGCTGCCTGGGGTAGATCTACTAAAACGGCCAAGTGTTTTGTTTTAATATTACCGAGCTGTATATCCACAGGGGCTGTGATGTGTCCCTGGTGGAGGTGACCTGTGAAGCCACTAAGGGTAATGGTATCCGTAGTGGGCCATATCTCTTTCTGGTACATGATGGAGGAGTTTAACGTGGTTCGGGACCCTCCTGAGTCCCAAAGGAACTCTACTGGGTGTCCCCGGCTTAGGTCAGAGAACAATGGCCGCTGTTCGATTCTGGATCTTCTCGAGTCCGGAGGAGTAACTGCTGCTCAGCTAGGCTCATCCATCTGATAGCAAGTTTTGAACTTGGACTTGCTTCTGGCGTTGCTGCACTTGGAGATGGCCGTGACCGGGGTACCAGGACCAAGAGAGAGCGAACATATGGCAAACTCTTCTTATACTTGGGGGTTTTCGCACTCTTTTGGGCGGTCCTCCAGTTTGGGCCTTACTAATTGGATGACCACTCTCTTCGATTCCTAACCAATAAGTGGGCTGGGATTTGGATGGCTTAGTGTGTCCCAAGCGGTCACTGACCCCATTGTTTGCGTTTGCCTTGAACAGGGAGTGGCGCCGAAATGTCTGGGACTGTACCGGATGCTCAAGTACCAGTCCTTTGTCTCGGTGAAGATGGGCCATCAAATGCTAATCGGCCCCATCAAAATGCTAATTGGACGGAGTTTCGATACCGTCTGGACTTCTTGCTTACAAATATACATTTCAGGCTCTGAGCTTGCCTGAGTCTTGGCTTGTCCATTTTACCCGGTAGGCTTTGCGAGTTTCCCTGTACCTAGTTGGAAGTGCCAATCTCAGATGGCTACACTTGGTATGCAGCTGGGCACCTCACCACCTGTGAAGGCTGCCAAAAATCCTGGCGGCTTCCCTGCAGGTTGCTGTGTGGGATCACATTTGATTGGGCAGCTTGTGGCTCAGATAAATCCCTGAGGTGGAAAATGCCACCACACTGTAAGACCCCCACCATAAAGATTATCCCCCATTCCTCTGTCTGATTAGCCCCAGTGAACCCTGACCTGACCAACCTTTAAACCCCGGCTTCCTTGATAGTTGCTGGTGTGGGGAATTCTTCAGTCCCAGAAATGACCACTGTTCCTGGTGGCACTGCTGGGAAGACCAAAGCCATGACTTCAAGCAACTAATTACCTGAACCAAATAAAATAGGCTTCTGGGCAGGCAGAAGTGGCTTACCCCAAACTTTCTATTCAGTGAGCAGGGCCATCTCCTCTGTGTTAAATCTTGGCCGATGATTGTACAGCAATGGTATTTTATGATAGTTTGTAACTTAAGTTGCAAGTACTGTCATACTAAAATTCAAAACCTTGTCAGTGTATTTTTAAATCTTTGTAATCAGAAGTTGTACATACACAATTCCATTCAAGTAATACATCAACGTTAGTGAGGTAAACCACAGTCACAATTATCCATAAACAGGAGTTGAGTGAATACCTGAAATCTTTATTGCTTTTTATAATGAAATGATACTCTATAGCCTATTCTTGTAATTGTAGCTAAATGATGTGGCTTGTAAGAGACCATTAGTTACAGCCCATAAGAGGCTTTTTCTCCTGTTAAATTGTTTCTCTCCTTTACAGCGCCATAAAAAGAATTCAATTTACAAATTCATGAGGATAACTGATAGAAAATGGTCTGCATGCATTTTTAATAATGAACTCACCCTATTTTATGCTGTTATTCATCACATTTACCATGACAAAATCAGATTTTTTTTAGGCATCACGATGTCACACTGAATCCTAACTCAATGTAATTTACCAGGAACCTATTTGATTTCTAATATTGTCAAATTATGTTGAAGCTGAATTTTAGAAGGGCGAATATTAGAATTTAAATGCATCAGTATTTTAAATTGGATACATATTGATCCTTTGGCATGTGATACCACGCTGTGCTGTCAAATAGGATGCATTTTGCACCATGAAATAGAAGGTGTTTTTCATTAATAATTTGATGATATATTAATTCCTCATGAAACTATGCTACATGGCTGTAGGTTTGTTAATACAGCACTTACAATCCTACGAGATGATTGGGAAATCAAATGCATTACAGTTGTGAGTTTCCAATCTCCAGGTGGATCAAACCTCCAAATCTGAATTTCCTCACAGTGCACTGATTTATGTGCCTTAAGTTGCTCATAACTTTTGTATCAAAATTTCCTTTTATGAAATGCTTCGCATATTTTGGCCAAGCCTTGTTCTTGTGCAACTTTACATTTCCAAGATACAGTGTATTCTGGTCCAATTGGCATGTGTGAAGATGGTTGGAGATTAAATTATCCTTTTATCAACTGTCTTAAGTTGCCAAAAGTGAACACGTTCGCCCTATCTTTTCACTTTTGAGGTTCCAAGATGCTTTTTTAATTATGCTTTAATGCAGTACCGTACACAAATGTGTTCAGGATTTAATTAAGAATGTCTGGTGAGATTTTCCTTGACTATATGGGAAGCAGAACACTGATTCAAACAGACAATAAAGCTCTGTCTATATTTGTGTAATGCTCCTGTTTTGTTTTGGGTCATATTTCAGATATTAACCATTTGGTGAGTCGATTTCAAGATCAGAAAGACATAATAAAGACTTTAGATAATTTTTACCATCTGGGCAGGTCTGGAAATGAACATTTTGGATTAGTATGTTGGGAAAGACAGAAAAGGTAAAAGGGGAGGATTGGAGAACAACAAATGTGACACCACTGTTTAAAAAAGGAGATAGACATGAAACGGGTAAATATAGGCCAGTTAGCTTAACTTCTGTAGTGGGGAAAATGCTTGAATCTATCATCAGGGAAGAAATAGTGAGACGTCTGGATAAAATTATCCCATTGGGCAGATGCAGCAGGTCATGTTTAACTAATTTATTGGAGTTATTTGAGGACATTATGAGTGTGGTGGACAACAGGGAACTGGTGGATGTGGTGTATCTGGATTACCAGAAGGTATTCAATAAGGTGCCACACAAAAGGCTGCTGCATAAGATAAGGGTGCACGGCATTACGGGTAATGTATTAGCATGGATAGAGGATTGGTTAACTAACAGAAAGCAAAGAGTGTGGATAAATGGGTGTTCTTCTGGTTGGTGATCAGTGGCTGGTGGTGTGCCTCAGGGATCAGTTTTGGGGCTACAGTTGTTTACAATTTACATAGATGATTTGGAGTTGGGGATCAATTGTAATGTGTCAAAGTTGGAGATGACACTAAGATGAGTGTGCAGAACACACTGAAAGTCTGAAGAGGGATATAGATAGTTTAAGTGAGTGGGCAAGGGTCTGGCAGATGGAGTACAATGTTGGTAAATGTGGGGTCATCCATTTTGGTAAGAATAATAGCAAAATGGACTATTATTTAAATGGTAAAAACTTGCTGTGTAGAGGGACCCAGATGTCCTTGTGCATGAATTGCAAAAAGTTGGTTTGTAGGTGCAGCAGGTAATTAAGAAGGCAAATGGAATTTTTTCCTTCATTGCTAGAGGGATGGAGTTTAAAAACAGGGAGGTTATGTTCCAGCTGCAGAGGGTGCAGGCGAGGCCACACCTGGAGTGCTGTGTCGAGTTTCAGTCTACTTACTTGAGAAAGGATGTACTGGCACTGGAGGGGGTGCAGAGGAGATTCTCTAGGTTGATTCTGAAGCTGAGAGCATTGGCTCATGAGGACAGACTGGGACTATACTCATTGGAATTTAGAAGAAAGAGGGGCATCTAATGGAAACATTTAAAATTATGAAGGGAATAGTTAAAACAGAAGCAGGGAGGTTGTTTCCATTGGCAGTTGAAACTAGAACTAGGGAGTGTAACCTCAAAATAAGGGGGAGCAGATTTGGGACTGAATTGAGGAGGAACTTCTTCACCCAAAGGGTTGTAAATCTGTGGAATTCCCTGCCCAGTGAAGCAGTTGAGGCTACCTCATTGAATGTTTTCAAGGCAAAGATAAACAGATTTTTAAACAGTAAAGGAATTAAGGGTTATGGTGAGCGGGCGGGTAAGTAGAGCTGTGTCCACAAAAAGATCACCCATGATCTTATTGAATGGCGGAGCAGGCTTGAGGAGCCCGATGGCCTACTCCTGCTCCTAGTTCTTATGTAATATTGGTGAACTTGCAATACATTCAAGAGTCAGGATTAATGTGCAGGGAGTTTGAGATCAATGATCAAAGAGTAAACATTTGCATTGTACTGCAGATCTTAATTGTAGGAGAAAAATGGAAGAAAAATGTTATTACAAATCAATAGTAGGAACAATAACATTATTGTGGCAGGAGATTTTAGGTACACACTCCTCAATTGGAATAGAAACTAAGTAGAGGAGAAAAAGAATGCAGTTCCTAAAGCAAACACAGGACTCTCTCCTTGATCAGAAAGTTCATGCTTACAAGGTGAAAGTCTTTTCTAGATACACCTAATAGTGTCACAAGTATGCTTACATTAACACTGCAATGAAGTTACTGTGAAAATCCCCTAGTTACCACACTCTGGCGCCTGTTCAGGTACACTGAGGGAGAATTCAGAAAGTCCAATTCACCTAACAGCACGTCTTTCAAAAAATGTCAGTTAAAATAATCAAATATGGGTGGGCCCCTGAGGCATAGTAGAATATATATTGAGATTTAAAGTCAAAATCCAAAAAGAAAAAGTTTGGATGGAAACAAAGTCTTCAGATCGGAACAGGAAAGATTTGGGGAAAATGTGAAGTGATCTAGCTGAAGGAAGGCAGAAAGGGAAAGGCTTACAGATCAAGAGTGGTGTAATGTATAAAGATGAATGTAAAGTAACAGAAAAAGATAGCTAAAGGTTTCAGAATGCTTTGGATAAATAATAAGGCCAGTGTTATGCCACCCTGGGCAACTGCACAGGCAATTCCAGTCCCATGTGCTCCGGAGTCACAAATTGATAAACCAATAATTCTTATAAAATTCCCCGAAATCTTTGACCCTTGGCTGCCCAATACTTAAAGTCATCAGGTTTGTAAATTGAACACAATTACCGTTTATTTAAAATCAGCATGAATATGAAATATACGTAAACATAGCTGCTTAAGGTCGAGCTAATAACTGACTCCCCTTTAACTGCCCCACTCACACACGGACACAAGACAGACAAACACAGAAGGGGGGAAAGGTGGAAAAATAATGAGGATTAAGGTGAAAAGATAAGAGTCCTTGCTTCAGATGATGAGTCCTTTATTGCACTTCTTTACAATTTGAGTATGGATTAAAGTGTCAGGAATACAGCATGTAATGATTTACTTAATAGCTCAGCAGTATATATTATTCACAGCTTTCCCAAAAGAGAGCTCTGGCTTCACATCAGCCTGTTCCGAGAGAGGGTTATCAAATTCTGGGGTGGAATTCACCAATCCCGCGGCAGAGTGTCCACGCCGTCGCAAGCGATGTCGCATTTTACGACGGCATGAACGGGCCGCTCCCACGACTAATTTTGGCCCCCACCCCAAAGGCCGCCACCCGACCCTTACACGCTGAGGTCCCGCCAGCCCAGAGCAGGCTAGTACGGCGCCGGCGGGACTCGACTCTTTTCTTACGGCCACTCGGCCCATCCGGGCCGGAGAATCGGCAGGCCGGCCGCGTAGAACGGCCCGCGGTCGGCGCCGCACCAACCACGCCAGCGCCAATGGCACAGATTCTCCACTCTGCGGAGAATCACGTGCCAGCGTCGGTGCAGTGTGGCCTGTTCGCAGGGATTCTCCGGCCTGGCCCAGGGCTGGGAGAATCCCGCCCCTGGTCTCTGCTTCACATCAGCCACTTTTTTTCAGAGAGAGAGAAAGTTATCAGATTCTCATAGTGGCCTTTTAGTAAGAATTAAGCGGATATTCCTGGAGTGTGTTGGGTCAATTCCTCCACTTAGCTTTCAGAATCAAAAGTGAAATGCGAAAACCAGCCTTGTGGCTTTGGCAAACATGTCAGTGGGACCAGAACCAATCACCACTGGCCTCCGGATAGGGCACAGACATTTGAACCAATTCATTGGCCACCAGCAAATTCCATCAAAGCGTGTCTTCACTGATGTCAGTCAAAAACAGCATCGCCTTCTGGAATGTGCTTTTTTGAATTAAAGGCTGGATATGGGCTGCTTCATTGCCTTAAAGATACAGGCTGGGATTCTCTGAAATCGCGGCTAAGTGTTGATGCCGGCGTAAACACCGGAGTGTTTCTCACCGGCGTCAACTGGCCTCCTGACCCAGCGATTCCATGGTGCACAGGGGGCCAGCACGGTGCCGGAGTGCTGCATGTCTGCACTGCCGACCGTGGGTCCACGCATGTGCTCCCCAACGGGCCCGCGCAACATGGCAGAGCCACACAGTGGGCCAGCATTGAAGAAGCTAGGTACTCCCCCGGATCGCGCACGCACGCCGATCGGGAGCCTGGCCGTCGTGGAGGCCCCCCCCCAGAGTCAGATCCCCCCGCCCAGGACGGCCACCGCGACCACGGGTCCGAGCACCCGCTGGGTGGAACCATGTTAGAACCAAGCCAGTGGGAACTTGGCCGGGCGACAGCAGAGAATTGCTGCGGGGCCCTCTTTCAACGGTCCCTGACTGGCGCTGCATTGATCGCGCTCGGCTGGCGGTGATTCTCCGGTCGCTGTTGAATCGCGTCCCGCCGTTGGTCCGGTGTCACGGGCCGCCCCGGCGTCTACTCCAATTCTCCGAGCTGGAGCGGGCTCTGAGAATCCCTGCCACAGTCTGCATTAAAGTCACAGGTCCATTACTCATTTATGGATCAAAATGATATCATCAAAATAAAAAAAGTGTAAATAAGGGAATAAATAGGAAGGATCGTTACACCAGACACAAACTAAAAGGGTGCAATTTAACATGATAAAAATCAGAGGCCGGGGTTCTCCAACAATGGGGCTATGTCCCACGCCTGCCAGAAAACGGACGGGAATCACTCTGGACTTTTATCCGGGGTGATGCTCCGTTTTTAAGAGGCTTGCAGGGCCTTGGCTTGTGCCGATACGGGGCCCTGCACTTCTGGATGCGAGTCCTCGCATGCGTGCAGCGGCTGCCTGCAGTGCCGGCCCCGCGGGACGTGGCGGACCCACACAGCAGGTCGGCGCGGACGAAGGTAGGCCCCCCCCACCCAGATCGCGCATGCCCGCCGATCGATGGCCCCCAATCACGTGCCTGCCAATTGTGGAGGTCCCCCCCCGGAGATTAATCCCCCCGCCCTAACAAGGACGGTCACTGCAGCCATGACGCCAAGATCCCGCCGGGTGGAACCATATGAGAACCACACCGGCATGAACTCGACCGGTCGACCGCGGAGAATCACTGCGGGGGCCGCTTTCAACGGCTCCCGACCGACACCGCGTTGATCCGCGCACGTGGCCGCCGGCGATTCTCTGGTCACTGGAGAATCGCGCAAAGATGCCGCGGGTCCGACGCCCCATTCTCCACCCCCACGTCTGGCACAATTGCAGTGTGGGGGCTCGGAGAATCCCGGCCGGAGTCTGTTTTCGGGTGTGCAGCGCCGAGAAACACCCTGCTATTCAAAGGCATTTTACCATTTTCTTTTTACCTCAGCGGCGAATGCCCCATCGAGGCCGCACTTATATAATTTCCTGCACGCAGCTCGCTAGTGCAGTAAGAGTACTTGCAGATCGGGTTCGACCTTTTGAACCCCTCAGCATTCCCACCCTGGCCTCAGGACCCCCCACCCCGCCCAAGCCTCAGGACTCGCCCCCCCCCCCCCCCCCCCCCCCCGCATCCAACGCACCTCTTCCAGGATCTCTGAGTACCCTCTCATGCCACCTCTTAAGGGAAAGGCACCCTCGGCCTGATCCTTGGCATAGGCAACTGCGCACCTTGGCACTGCCAACCAGGCTCCGTGGCAGTATCCCTGCCAGCATGGCAGGGGCAGCCTGGCAACTTGGCACCACGAGGATGCCCAGGTGGCAGTTTCAAAGTGCCATCCTGGCAGTGTCAAGGTGCCCAGGGGCCACCCTGCTCTGAGCTGTTCATGCCTGCATCTCCAATGGCCTAGGACACCCCCAGATGCCTTTACAACTGGTCCATGTTTGTGTAGACCAGTACTAAACAGCACCCAGTCGAGGCCTCACTGGGGACGCCCATGGTTCCTGGGCCATGGAAGAATACCATGCAGACATATTTAAATATGTCTCGTTAGCACTGCTGCTTCACGGCACCAGAGACCCAGGTTAAATTTTCGGCTTACGTGACTGCCTGTTGCAGGTTAGGTGCGAAATTTCCCCATAGTGTCGAAAAGATGTGAAGGTTAACTGGGGTCACAGGGACAGGGTTGGGCTGGGGAATCATAGGCTTGGGAAGGTGCTCTTTCAGAGAGTCGGTGCAGACTTGATGGGCTGAATGGCTTCCTTCTACACTGTAGCGGTCCTATGATTTCTATAACTTTCATTTGAGTCTAATGGCTCATTTAAACATGCTGATCAGGATCTCGCCCATTGAAAGCGAGATCCAGATTGCAACAACTCGCCAGGTTCCGCCGAAACCTCGCAAAACGTCTGAAACCTTGCGAATCTCACGAGAGGCTTCTCACGGGATTAACAGCATCATAGCAACACCAAGTCAGGTATGATGAGGCTGGTAACTCCCACCCAAATTATGGATGTAACTTTAAGATAATTTGTTTTTTTCTCTCTGATCCTTATCACCTGATCTATTAATGCTTGTCTAACATTCTGACGAAAAAGAATAGGCTTTGAGACGACAATATTATCCAAAATGGGTTGTCTTAACATCATCATGTTGAGTTTCCTTTGTACCTGTTCCATAACAGGTTTACTTAACAACATTGGTATCTTTCTTTAGGCTTCATCAGTACTGAAAAAAATGTTTCCTTCATCTATTTTACATGGAATTGCCATTCGCTTCAATGACTGTAATGGGTTTTTATCACAAAACCTAAACAAGTAGCACTTTCAGAATCCTTGCTACTTAATCCTCACTATTTAGTAAATTAAAGAAAGTGAATTAAGCTAACGTTCAGAATTTTCTAGCTATGCACGCAGGCGGGGGGTGCAATCAAGGGAAACCCCATTGGCAATGGCGGGAGCAGATGATTCCACCCAATAGCTGTCGCGAAACACAGTGGGTTGCGGGGAAAATGCCGCTCAACCAATTTGTCCTACATACCGTTAAAGTGCAAGCAACGAATTTACCGAGCATATTATGAGCACGTTTCTCATAGGACTGAAACGTCTTGTGTCCAGTACAATTTGTTCTTTTCTGCAGAATTCTCTTCATCATGTATCATTTTGAGGAATCTGCTGCTCTACTTTGGGCAGTTGACTGCATAAAGATACTTAAGCTACACCTGAAGCATCTAGTAAATGTTCCTTGGGCATTTCTGAGATTCATTCACCTATTATTGCTGTTGCCGTTCTGTCTTCTGCTGTAATAGTCAGATGTGCGAAAGGAGCTTCCATCATTGTTCTGCCAGACTTTATCCTTTCCTTTATCACCTGTGTTTTGAAATCTGGCAATTATTGAGTCCCCTATTCTTTAAGTCACTGCACAGTGTCCGATTTATTCCCAAAAGGCTGAAGGAGATAATAGTTTCCTGGCGGTATCTTTTCCAAAATAGCCTTCTCTGAAAACCGACTACCAATTAGAACCAGGAACTTAGACCATAGAACATACAGTGCAGAAGGAGGCCATTTGGCCCATCGAGTCTGCACTGACCCACTTAAGCCCTCACTTCCACCCTATCCCCATAACCCAATAACCCCTCCTAAACTTTTTGGACACTAAGGGCAATTTATCATGGCCAATCCACCTAACCTGCACTTCTTTGGACTATGGGAGGAAACCGGAGCACCCGGAGGAAACTCACCCAGTCACGGGGAGAACGTGCAGACACACAGACAATGACCCAGCTGGGAATCAAACCTGGGACCTGGTGCTGTGAAGCCATAGTGCGATCCACTTGTGCTACAGTGTTGCCCAAATATGAGACATTGTAGCACAAACCAGCAATTTAAAAATACTAATACTAATGTAGGGATCTCAAACTACATTTTGTAAATCTTTTATATAATCTGTTAAAGTCCATGATATATTCCCCCATGGAATGAGCATCGATTTCCCTAAAGCTATCAAATTCTGACCACATTGGTAGCTATCAGATCATCTTTCTTGTAGATTTCATCCAAGAACTTAATTGAAGGTCCAAACTTTAATCCTAATCCAACTAATGGATATCGAGCTCACAACATGTTTAGATTTTACTTCTAGGAGGAAGCAACAATGCCAAGGCTACAAACCTTGTTCCTATTTGGTCGGGACAAAACCCATGTCCACGTATCCAATTCATTTGTCCACTGGTCATATGGTTTTGATTCCAAAACCATTCGATGGTAATCATACCCCAACATTTTACATTTGATTTCAACCATTTTTCACAATGGCTATGAGGTTATAATTTTCTGTTTGAATTTTTTTGTCTCAGCTTCCGACTATCACTTTTAGGCAACAATCCTCTCTACTATGTTTTATTCCAAAAAGCCATTTGATGAAGGATAGAACTGGAACCAATCCTTACACTATGTTATTTACAGAGTTGCACATTACAAGTACACACCTCTCAAGCCATCAACCACTGTTTTAGTCTGTGACTATATTTAGGGACTCGGGTTGTGTTTTTTTTATTTGGGGTTGTGGCGGGGTGGGGGTTAACTTCCAAATCTGTGTGCCTGCACTCCATCAATATTAATTTATTATTTTGAGACTTTACCATTTAGACAGCAGAAGATAATCTAGTGGCATGCCTCTGAAAATATAATTAGGCAACAAAAGTAATACTTAAAAAGCTAGGCAACAACTTTAATGACATAACCTGATTCTAGCTTCCTAACTCAGCCTCGGGCATGAAGTGACACATGGTTGTTTCTCTCTGTCTTGGTCAGTTCTGCGGTCTGCTGCTCCCAGCTAGAAGGCAGTCTCTTGTCTTCAGTTTTCAAATTGTGCACCTGGCCGCTCAATTTTTTTAACTCTTTCTTATCGACACCCCTGTGCATGAGCAGTGGTGTTCCTGAATTCTGATTGGCTTGGGCAGCACATGTTGAGTCTATGATTGGATTAGGTAGTGTGTGATCAGTTTCTGATTGGTTTAGGTAGTCCATGATCAGTTTGGACTTGTCTTCAGTTTTCAAATTAAGTTTTAAACTTTACCTGGTGTTGTAAGACTTCTTACTGTGCTCACCCCAGTCCAACGCCGGCATCTCCACATCACAGTTTCTGATTGGGTTACTAGTGTGTGATCAGTTTCTGATTGGTTTAGGTAGTCCATCATCAGTTTCTGATTGGGTTACTAGCATGTGATCAGTTTCTGATTGGTTTAGGTAGTCCATGATCAGTTTCTGATTGGGTTACATAGTGTATGATCAGTTTCTGATCGGGTTACATAGTGTGTGATCACTTTCTGATTGGGTTACTAGTGTGTGATCAGTTTCTGATTGGTTTAGGTAGTGTGTGATCAGTTTCTGATTGGTTTCTTGAGGGTGACAGTCATTTCCCTTGACTCCTGCTTGGCCCTCTTCTGTGTTAGCTACTTGCTTAACAGCCTTTTCTGTTACTTTGTTAAATTTTATGACTTTGCACTTTGATAGTGGGGTGCATTTATATATTTCCTTTGCTTATTTGAAATACGTGAACACGTGATGTCAAGCTCTATGATTAACAATTGGACTCATCGTCAAATGACTAACTGATGTACAGGTGCCCTACAGAATTCACATTAAGCATGGTGCGATCAATATGTTTTGGCTTTGGGAACAATTTTACTACTATGTTTTCATAGTATTTGCCAGTGCTTGGTATATTAAAAATAGCAACAAAAATGTACAAATTGCGCGCAGACTAAGACAGAAATTACAAAGTTACAACAACATTTAAGCATGTATAAAAATTAATACATAAAGTTCGGCAGTGTGTTAAAACTGAGGTAACAGGATACATAAATAATGCATTCAAGTAATACATGGATTAACAGTTGAAAAAATTACATAGTTACAAAAAAACGATTACAGGACTAAGAACCAAAGATGTTGTGAAGGAAAAGTGACTGCTTCTCATTTTGAAATACTAATGACTAAACTAATTATGACAGTAAGGCTGAATGTTTCAGGATTTTTTCATTACCCAATAGGCCTCTCTAACTCCCCTCTGAGTCATCGGTATGAGTACCACTTAGAAGTTTTAATTGCTGGGAATATGATGATCTAGGACTTGGAATGCTCAACCTTGACAGCTTTGCAGAATTTGCGCTGTAATTAGACCGTAAAAGTATAACTCTACCTGGCTTGGAGCCATGTGAAGTAGGGATGCAACTGCTCACAAAGAGCTAGTCATGTGATATACTAATGTCCTGCATTGGCCACAATTAAGCAGACTATCACATTGGATTAATTAATTTATTTACTTCAATTACTTGATCATTACACACAACAGAACTACAAACTATTGTAAATAATTTTTAAACATAAACCTTTTTAACAAAGTAATCCCCAGTTAATGGTCACTACCTAAATACAAATGATCACAATTAATGATAATGACTAAATTATTTCAATATTATGCCATATGTAGCATCTGAGACTAACCCTATTGAACCTTCAGGTAATCTTATTAAAAGCTTGAAGAGGTGTCTGTCACAAGATATTTGCTTATCACCTCATGCAGACTCCACCAACATTGTGCTGACTATTTCCGAACATTTCATTATTAATTCTCACATCATTTTCCCATGTAACTATGTATTTAGTTTGGCACATCCACTTTTGTCAGATTTAATGCTACATAGTATTTAATATTATTCAATATCACCTTGTGATGCACATCATGGTGCAGTATCATTCATGTTGGAACTGTCATTATTTCATTGAGCCTTACTTCTGTTGTGGGCAAAGTCTTGGAAAGGTTTATAAGAGATCGGATGTATAATCATCTGGAAAGGAATAATTTGATCAGAGATAGTCAATGTGGTTTTGTGAAGGGTAGGTTGTGCCTCACAAACCTTATTGAGTTCTTTAAGAAGGTGACCAAACAGGTGGATGAGAGTAAAGCAGTTGATGTGGTGTATATGGATCAGAAATTGGCTAGCTGGAAGAAGACAAAGGGTGGTGGTTGATGGGAAATGTTCAGACTGGAGTCCAGTTACTCGTGGTGTACCACAAGGATCTGTTTTTGGGCCACTGCTGTTTGTCATTTTTATAAATGACCTGGAGGAGGGCGTAGAAGGATGGGTGAGTAAATTTGCAGATGACACTAAAGTCGGTGGAGTTGTGGACAGTGCAGAAGGATGTTACAAGTTACAGAGGGACATAGATAAGCTGCAGAGCTGGGCTGACAGGTGGCAAATGGAGTTTAATGCAGAAAAGTGTGAGGTGATTCATTTTGGAAGGAATAACAGGAAGACAGAGTACTGGGTTAATGGTAAGATTCTTGGTGGTGTGGATGAGCAGAGAGATCTCGGTGTCCATGTATATAGATCCCTGAAAGTTGCCACCCAGGTTGAGAGGGTTGTTAAGACGGCGTACGGTGTGTTAGCTTTTATTGGTAGAGGAATTGAGTTTCGGAGCTATGAGGTCATGTTGCAGTTGTATAAAACTCTGGTGCGGCCGCATTTGGAGTATCACGTGCAGTTCTGGTCGCCGCATTATAGGAAGGATGTGGAAGCATTGGAAAGGGTGCAGAGGAGATTTACCAAGATATTGCCTGGTATGGAGGGAAGAACTTATGAGGAGAGGCTGAGGGACTTGAGGCTGTTTTCGTCAGAGAGAAGAAGGTTAAGAGGTGACTTAATTGAGGCATACAAGATGATCAGAGGATTAGATAGGGTGGACAGTGAGAGCCTTTTTCCTCGGATGGTGATGTCTAGCATGAGGGGACATAGTTTTAAATTGAGGGGAGATAGATATAGGACAGATGTCAGAGGTAGGTTCTTTACTCAGAGAGTAGTAAGGGCGTGGAATGCCCTGCCTGCAACAGTAGTGGACTCGCCAACACTAAACGCATTCAAATGGTCATTGGACAGATATATGGATGATAAGGGAATAGTGTAGATGGGCTTTAGAGGGGTTTCACGGTCGGCGCAACATCGAGGGCCGAATGCCTGTACTGCGCTGTAATGTTCTATGTTCTATTAACTCTCTTTAGTAACTGAACCACATTTAATATAGGCTGACTATAATATTCTATGCTCTCAGGTGCCGTGTACAAGGGCGAACAATATCCAACCTCATATAGCTTTATATCACCATCTGGCTTCTCAAAAGCCATTCCTGTGGCTTACTAGAAACCTTTCATTGAATTCCACCCAGGTGATTCTTTCCAATACCTATTTAATGGCATGATTTTTCTGTCTTTATTTTTTATCCGAAGTGGCTTCCCATCAACTACCTTTCTACCTTATTCATGAGCCTTGGAGAAACTTTATGATCCAATAAAATATTGTCAAAAGGTTTTTAAAACAATAAAATATTGTCAAAAGGTTTTTAAAACAATAAAATATTGTCAAAAGGTTTTTAAAACAATAAAATATTTCCACTTCATTCTATGCATTAATATGTATGTTTGTCTCATGTTTCTTTTATACAACTTTTTGTTTTTCCAAAATTACCCATTATAGTGTGCTTGGAATTTTGTATTTCAAAATTAAAACGTGTTTTCAACCTTAACATTTAATTACCCCAAAAGTAACTCTATTCCTTGAGACTTGGGAGCCATTTAACCTGCTTTTCATTGATTATCCCTTAAACTTTAGTGTACATTCCTTTTTCTGAGTCTGTGAAATAGCAAGTGCTCTCAATTTATCATAACAAATTCCAATCTCCAGAAAAGTGTGCAGAATTTTCCAGGCCTCCTCTTGCGATGTTGCCAGTTGTGGGGTTGCCTGTAAAATTAGCTGTGTGGCAATCCTATTGCTTATCTGTCCATCCCCCGATCTGTGTATAATTTAAAGGAGAGGGGCAGTGTCGGTGAGACCTGTGGTAGCCCATCCTCCCTTGCATCAATTGAGGCCTTTAACTGGCTTCAATTTTGCAGCCAGGAAAAGAGTTCAGGGGCAAGGAGGAGACCCAGAAAGGTGGGGTGGAATGGGGTGGGGTTGTTGATGGAGGTGGTGGGAGCCTTCCATTATTGATGCCCTATTCAAATCAGGCCTCCCTGCCTTTTCTTGCCATCAGGAACACCACCCCTCATCTCCACCTCCCAATCAGATTGGCCTTCACCTCCCTGAAGCGGAACTTCATCCCGAGTTAGGTGCAGGATCCCCGCCTTCAGTGAACTGAAGCTTACAAAGTGCTAAATGGCAGCAATGGGGATATGTTCTCTGCTGGCCTCTTTTGGTGGAAACCCTGGCATCCGAATAAACCTACCCAAAGATTCCCTTGATGGTTTTACATTAAAGAGAGAAGCTCTTATAATTATTATCTGCCCTTCAATGCCCCTGAAGGTAATGAATCATCTCAAATATATTAAATCCAAGACTTTGAAAGCAAAGCCATTCCTTCAAATTGCTACAATGGTGAGACATTCTGGCTGAATCTTCCACTCTGAAGTGGAAGGCGCAGAAGTGTGAGCGATTACCACTGTTGGGGGGGGGGGGGGGGGGGGGAGGGTGCGCGGGTGAGAGGCCTGAACATGGGAGATCTTGCACTGTTCAGCTCATTACTTATGCATTTGCTTGGAGCGTGGGTGAATCTCATGGAGTGGGCAGGAAGTAACCCTCCTTGCCATAACCTCAAGGGGACAAAGATATTTAAAGAGAACCTGCACAGCTTCCCTCCATTTCCCCACCTAGCCTGTCTCCCAGCTCCAGCGTTCACTCTTCTCTTCAAACTTCAAACCAATTTCCCCCTTTCCAGCCTTCATGCAGCATGTGTTGCTGGCACCCGATATGAATGAAGCTATGAGCGGTCCTCAAGAAGGTAAAAGCAGTGAAAACTGAGCTTAAAGCCATGGAGGAAGTGGAGCTATCCAAGTGCACACTTCTGACATTCTGTCGTAAACCTGAGCAAACTAATTTCCCGCTGGTGGGGGACTTAATTTGGTGGGGGGAGCTTAATTTCAGTGAGGTGGCCTTTTAACAAGGTTCCATGGCATTCAAAAGGCTTCTCAACATCATTCATTGGGTAGCTTGACTTGCCTTTGAAGACCCCAAAACAGAATTCCGACAGTTCATCTGGAAGTCATGAAACTGATTTTTGGTCTCACGCCAGATTAAATCCCCCATCCACCACGGTTCCCGCTGCTTGTGGGACTGGAAGATTCTCCCCATGATATCCGCAAATAGATGTTAAATTATAAAGTTGGCTGGACTGCTGCGAAATTCATTTGGATCTGGAAACCATGATAAGAAGAAAAATCAAATAATTCCATGTAGCTTTCCTTAAGGGCCCAATCGATTTATTTAGAAACTTAAAATTGAATAATCCCCAATATAGAAATTTACACTCAGCAATACAAAGTTAATGTGTAATGTACTAAAAATAAACTGTCAGCAGAAGGTGGGGGGGAACATTCCCATTAGAGATAACAGCATTTGAGGTTAAACTCCAGTTGTTTCCAGAAACGTTTCAGCCTTTTTTTTAAGAAATGCTTCCCAACCCAAGATTTTAGTGCAACTGAGGAATTTAAAACAACCAGAATCAATTCACAGGTTCCACATTCCAATTCACTCCATTAAACTATTCGGTCAGAGGAATTGTGGAATTCGCTGGCGAGTAACTCACCTCCTGACCGCCGCCATCACCCACCACCCCCCCACCCCCCCCCCCCCCCCCCTCCCCCCCCCCCCCCTCCCCACCCCCGAAAACTTTATGCCCACTGTGGCAGCATGGCCCTTTTAAAGGGGGTGAGTCCCACTGGTCACGTGACTGACTTGGGGCCAATGACAGGGGAGTGGGCAAACCTTGGCCAATGGGTGTTTGCGCTGGGAGCAGGACCCTGAGCAATGTGGACCAGGGAGCTGAAGTGTTAAGACTTGTTGTGTAGTGTTCTGTGCCTGTTGCTAACTACTTTTGCTTTTCATTAATAAATCCCTTCGTTAACTACTGGAAGCCTCTAGTATGTCTCGAGCCACCACATTCACCAACAACACTCAAGAAGCTCGACACCATCCCAAACACAGCAGCCTGTTTGATTAGTACCCCATTCATAATAATAAACATTCACTCCCTCCACCACTGGCGCACTGTGGCAGCAGTGTGTACCATCTACAAGATGCACTGCAGGAACTCACCAAAGCTCCTTCGACAGCACCTTCCAAATCCAGAACCTCCACCTCCTAGATAGACAAGGGCAGCGGACGCATGGGAACACCACCAGCTGCCTCCGAGTCACACATAATCCTGACTTGGAAATATATCGCCGTTTCTTCAATGTTGTTGGGTCAAAGTCCTGGAACTCATCTGAATAGCACTGTGGGTGTTTCAACAGCACGTAGACTGCAGTGGTTCAAGAAGGCAGCTCACCACCGCCTTCTCAAGGGTATTCTCCCTCAGTGTACCCGAATAGGCGCCGGAATGTGACGACTAGGGGCTTTTCACAGTAACTTCATTGCAGTGTTAATGCAAGCCTACTTGTGACAATAAAAAGGTTATAAAAATACATTAGGGATGAGCAATAAATGTTGGCCTAGACAGTGGCACCTACATCTGATGAACAAATATAGAAACATTGACAAAATTCAAAACTGCCAATTCTTATATGTGTGAAATTTATATCCACAATTAAAACTCCCACAATGAATTTCAAGCTCTCACAACTTTGCAAGTTTACCTGAATAATTCTAATTTAATTCAGGCTAGCACTCACTAACTAAATACAGAAGAGAATAGCATATGTTTAAATAAGAAAAGATATATTACATCATTTTTCCTGTTGCTTCTTCACATGCCTTTCTAAATGTTTGTCATAAAATTCAGAAAAAGTTAACTCTCACAGTTCAACAAAGCTCTTCACCATTCTTACACCAAAAGATATTGAAGAGGGTGGAGCTTCCCATACCTTGTGGACTCCAAACATTCACAGCAAAGTTTAAAGAGACAACACTGCAAATTTGCAGTCCTTAGCAATTAAACAAACAATTCCCCGTTCTTCCACCATTTGCTCATTTCTATCAATATTCAATTTCTGATGTTATCCGTGCTATCTCCTTCTGCACTGATTCAAAGGCACAGCATTTTGCTATTGAGGCTGATGGTTTGAGTTTGGAAATTTCCTGATTCACTAGACACCTCTCAAAAAAAAAAGAAAAGGCCCCTAAAAGTCATCTTTGCTCCGGTGTTGGCGGGTTTGGGATGGAGTCAGCTTGTCAACTACAGAAGCAGAGTATAACTGGCCATGGGGGTGGCTGCGTGTTGATGCAGGCTAGTGAGAATGTCTGCCTTGGTTCTCTGGGATTTTATCTAAGCTGTGTTATAAGAATTTAGGTCCTCTGTCCCCATTCCTCACACCACCTTACCAGTCCTCATTTCCAATGGCCCTTTATATTCTCCATTCCTCCATCCTAACGCAAGCCCCAAAATCCCTTTCTATTCCCACACCAACTCATCCACTATCCACCAGGGGCAGACCTCCGAAGCCATTTGGAGATTAAATAGAATACATTTCTAAAAATGTAATACAACTCTCACTATTCAGACTTCATCGTAAAACAACTGCCATTCATGAAAATCAATTCAAAGTTTGAAAAAATCTTAAGTGCTTAATTTCTTCCAAAAACAAGCAAACTTCTATTCATACTCCGCATCAAGAACAGCCTTTGATTGGTTACTTCACATGTCAATCAAGCTGTAAACTCAGAACAGCCCCCCCCCCCTCCCCCCCACTCCCACTCCCTGCAACTGCTGAGATAAGTGTAGCTTCTGGAAATCAGCCAACCATTCATAAAGAGCCCTTGGGGAAATGTCAACGAACAACTATTGTTCAGCTATTGTACAGCACAGTAGCATAGTGGTTAGCACAGTTGCTTCACAGCTCCCGGGTCCATTTTTGATTCCCAGCTTGGGTCACTGTCAGTGCGGAGTCTGCACATTCTCCCCATGTCTGCGTGGGTTTCCTCCGGGTGCTCCAGTTTACACCCCAGTCCAAAGACGTGCTGGTTAGCTGGATTGGCAATAATAAATGCCCTTAGTGTCCGAAAGGTTGGGTGGGATTACTGTGTTACGGGGTTAGGGTGGAGGCGTGGCCTTAAGTGGGGTGCTTTTTCCAAGGGCCGGTGCAGATCCGATGGGCTGAATGGCCTCCTTCTGCACTGTAAATTCAATGATTTCTGTGATTTCTATGAATACAGCAAAGTTTTTAAAAAACTCTCACTAATACCTGCAGCCTGTTTTATTACTTTGGATGGGCTGGGGATTTAAATTCAAATTGTGACAGTTAAACAGACCTTCAAGAGTGTTTATGTCTATGCCATAAATCTTCAACTTCCACATCCTGTTTTAAGGACCTTTCAATAGCTAAAGTGGTGTCTATTTGAACTCAGCACCAAGTTCAAATGACACTGTCGATATCAGGTTTTCTTCAGGTGTGAATCACACGCAGTCCCCTTCCCCCAACCATTGAAACTTGGATCTGTCGGAAATGGGGGCAGAATCTCCAAATCCAGGTTCCTCCTGCTATTTATGGACTGAGTGTCTATCTGATTCTCCAAAAATCTGCCTCAAACCAAAGCTGCCATTTACTGCAAAATTCTGAACACTTTCTTTTCGTATAACTGGGACTGTGCTCATTGGAATTTAGAAGGATGAGGGGGGATCTTATAGAAACATTTAAAATTATGAAGGGAATAGATAGGATAGATGCGGGCAGGTTGTTTCCACTGGCGGGTGACAGCAGAACTAGGGGACATAGCCTCAAAATAAGGGGAAGTAGATTTAGGACTGAGTTTAGGAGGAACTTCTTCACCCAAAGGGTTGTGAATCTATGGAATTCCTTGCCCAGTGAAGCAGTTGAGGCTCCTTCATTACATGTTTTTAAGGTAAAGATAGATAGTTTTTTGAAGAATAAAGGGATTAAGGGTTATGGTGTTCGGGCCGGAAAGTGGAGCTGAGTCCACAAAAGATCAGCCATGATCTAATTGAATGGCGGAGCAGGCTCGAGGGGCCAGATGGCCTACTCCTGCTCCTAGTTCTTATGTTCTTATGTTCTTATAAGGGAGAGGTGTAATGACAGAATGAAATGGACGAGTGGAACACTGAAGCTCAACATTTCAAACAGAACAACATCCAAGATGTGACCAAAAAGGATTAAACTGCTTTTAGTTCTGTGCACAGATGGTGAAGTTGACATACACAGCTATTTGTCTATTCGACAAATAGACAATCAGATAGAAGAGATGCCCCACTTTCCACATATCATACCCACACTCATACAAACTGTTAAGATAGTCTTTTATTTGAAAATCATTTGCAGATTGAACTTCAACTGGAAACAAATTAAGTTGTCTTTGCATTTTTCCAGGTAAGTCCCTTTAATTTCTTTATTTCATTCATTTTAACTTGTCGTTGGTATGTTATTAATCACATGGTACCGACTTCTCCCAGAGGAGTATCAGGATTCCCCTCTACAGATGGTGGAGCAATCTGTCCTGTGCTGGCAGCTTGCACTTTGCATTCTGAACTCTGATTCCACGCTTTGATCGCTGCTCTTTAAAAAAAATCTTTCTCAGACTTTTCTACCTTTTACTTCTGGCTGTACATTTCTTCTCTCTGGGCTTCTCTTTCCCTAGTCTTATCCACAATGACCTGTGTTTTTGCCTAGATGGAGAGATTCTCCATCTTAGCAAAAATCATGCTGGAGGTGAGATTCTGGAAGTCCTCTGACTGAATGTGGCCTCCACCATTTTTTGGGGGGTGAGGCGGCGGGGAGGGGGGTGGATGGGTGAGAGGGTTGCACATAGCACATCTGTGGTTCACCTAGGCAGCTGGACATTTTTTAAAAATATATTTTTATTGGAATTTTTTCAATTTTCACAGAACAATTTAACATATAGTGCACCTGATATTTACATGTTGTGACATTTCTTATTTACAAATTTTACATGCATTTTCTCCATCCGTCCTCCCCCCATCCCCATTGGTAGACTGGCTCTTTCCTGCCACCATCCTTCGCCCTTGGTGTTGACGCGCTAACAATTGCACACAAAGACTCGAATCGGTACAAGAGAGGCTTTATTACCGTGAGATGTTATCCTTCGACTGCAGCTGGTAGGATGGCAGCTCAGGAGAACTCATGAATATTTATACTGCTCCCTGTGGGCGGAGCTAGTTGGCAGGGGCTACCGACAAATCTGTAATACAGGTACTGCTGTACATCCCCTAATGCAGTCACACACATATATATACAGTGGTGGATCACCACATTCACCCCCTGTTAAGAATGTGTCCGGCGGGGGTGACGTGAAACTATATACATAATCCGTGATTCATTTACAGAGAGGAGCAGCGGACGGTGGGGCCCATTGCGCGATCGGCTGAGGAAAGGGGGAGAGGTCAGGCGCGATAACGGCAACTGCGCGGGCCTGACACACTGCTGCAAAGTGGCCTTTCTTCCCACAGGATTTACAGGTCGCGGCGCGGGCCGGGCAGCGCTGGCGGGGGTGCTTCTGCTGGCCGCAGAAGTATCAGCGGGGACCCCCAGGGTGCGCAGTGTGGCGAGTAGCGCAGGCATACTGTGCGGGAGCGGGGGGGTCGGTTTCGGGGTCCACGAGGGGTAGGATGGGTGGGCCGCGTGGCGGGTGGGGTAGGATTGTACGTTACGGGAAGCGACCGTCATAGAGAGCGCTAAAGTCTTTGTCGCCGCTAGATCCAGCGCGGCCCCTTCCAGCAGTCGTTACCGGATGGGGTCCGATGCAATACCCGTCACAAAAGCATCTCGCATGAGGAGATTGGAATGTTCCGTGGCCGTGACGGCCTGGCACTCACAGTCCAGTACTAGAGGGATAAGGGCCCGCCTGAAGTCCTCAATCGACTCACCCGGTTGCTGGACGCGAGTGGCGAGTACGTGCCTCGCAAACAGAGTGTTCGTCGACTGGACTTAATTTTCTTTGAGAAGTTCCATGGCGCGTGCGTAGTTCGGCAGTCCTGTATCAGCGGGAACATGCTGGAGCTCAACCTGGAATAGAGGAGTTGAATTTTCTGAGCTTCCGAGGGTGCAGGGTCCGCTGAGGTGACGTAGGCCTCGAAGCAAGCCAGCCAGTGGTTAAAGTCTTTTCTGGCGTTTGGCGATTGCGGATCCAGCTGCAAGCGGTCGGGTTTAATTCTGATGTCCATGATGCGGAAAATCTCACGGTAATAAATTGACGCGCTAACAATTGCACACAAAGACTTGAATCGGTATAAGAGAGGCTTTATTACCGTGAGATGTTATCCTTCGACTGCAGCTGGTAGAATGGCAGCTCAGGAGAACTCATGAATATTTATACTGCTCCCTGTGGGCGGAGCTAGCCGGCAGGGGCTACCGACAAAAGTGTAATACAGGTACTGCTGTACATCCCCTAATACAGGCACACACATATAGTGGTGGATCACCACAGGTGTCGTGTTACTGTGCTCTGCTCCTCGCTTCTGCAGTTCCTGTTGTTGCCTTTGTGGGCTCGGTGGGGGGGGGGGGGGCTTCCTGCCCTCGCCCCTCCTCCCTTTTCCCCCATGTCTCTCTCTGCAACTCCCCTGGGTTCCCTCCTTGCCTCCCCTTCCCACCTGCCTCTGCTCCTCTCCATTATGTGTGCTTTTATCTGTTGCCCTCAGTACCCCCCTGCCCTCTATCTTCCTCGTTACTATTGGCTTCATATAGGCTGATGAATGGCCCTCACGCTTTGTGAAAGCCCTCGTCTGGCCCTCGGATAGTGTACTTCATCTTCTCCAGCTGGAGAAATTGCGAAAGGAATGCCAGCCAGTCTGCAGCTGTGGCTGGTGCTGCTGATTGCCCGCCGAGCAGGATTCTTTGACGTGCGATTTAAGGAAGCAAAAGCCAGGGTGTCGACTTTCTTCCCCAGATGTAGTTCTGGCTGGTCTGATACCCCGAAGATTGCCTCTCTCAGGCACGGCTCTACCCTCACCCTGATAACCTTGGGACATCGCCTCGAAGAAGGTTGCCCAGAACCCGACAAGTCTAGGGCAGGCCCAGAACATGTGGGTGTGGTTGGCCGGGCCTCTGTGGCACCGTTCGCATTTATCCTCCACCTCCGGGATGAACCTGTTCATTCACGTTCTGGTTAGGTGAGCTCTGTGCACCACTTTAAACTGTATGAGGCTTAGCCTTGCACAGGAGGAGGTGGAGTTGGCCCTACTCAGTGCTTTACTCCAGAGACCCCAATCCACTTCCGTCCCGAGTTCATCCTGACATTTGTGCCTCGCTTTGTCCAGGCTGCCCTTTCCCTTTCCAGAAGCCGTCCGTAGATATCCCCACAGTTTCCCTTCTCCTTACTGTTCGTGCCCAGTAGCTCCTTCAGCAGAATGTCTTTTGGGGCTCTAGGGTATCTCGTCGTCTCCTTGCGGAGAAACTTTGATTTGCAGGTGCCGGAGTTCCTATCCTGTCTGTAGCTCCTGTTCTTCCGTCAATTCATCTGGGGTCGCGAGTCTGTCCCCCATGTAAAAGTCCCGAATCGTTGGTGACCCACATTCTGTCTCCATCTTTTGAAGATGGTGTCGAGCATGGCTGGTGGGAATTTGGGGTTGCCGCAGATGGGGGTCATGGAGGACATTCAGGTTAAACCGAAATGCTCCTTCATTTGTTTCCATGTCCTCAATGTGGCTACCACCACTGGGCAGGATGTGTATTTTGCTGGTGGGGATGGGAAGGCTGCCGTGACAATGGCTTGGAGTGTTGTTTCTTTTGCTGGAGGACTCCTCCAGCCTCACCTGTTCCATGTTGCATTCCCTTATCCATCCCCCTTGCCTGTGTCTGCCCAGTGGTAGTATTGCAGGTTCGGTGGGGTCAGGCTGCCCTTAGCTTTCCTCCTTTGCAGTGTCGATTTGGGGATCCTTAGGTTCTTTCCCCCCACACAAATGCCATGATCATTTTATCTATCCCTTGAAAAAAGGCCTTGGCGATGAATATCAGTGAGGATCTGAACAGGAAGGGGAACCTTGGCAGCACATTCATCTCGGTAGCTTGGTAGTTAGCACAGTTGCTGATATGCTATCAATGAACAACGATGAGTGGTGAATGTAACTGAAGCTTTAATAAACTAAACGGAAACCCTCTTGGCCTCGGATCCCGAACTGAGGCAGCGGCGGAGACTAGCCACCTTTATACCGAGCCTGAGGGGAGGCGGAGCCAGCAGGCAGTAGTTTACCACATTACACATAATACAGTGGCAGTTTACCACAATACACAGATTATATACTACAGGGGTTCGGACCCAGCAGGGACAACCCCAGGCATGTAACAGTACAACAGTATAATACAATACAGTGGTTTACCACAGTTGCTTCACAGCTCTAGGGCCTAAGGTTCGATTCCCGGCTTGGGTCACTGTGCGGAGTTTGCATTTCATCCCCCTGACTGCGTGGGTTTCCTTCGGGTGCTCCGCTTTCCTCCCACAGTCCAAAGATGTGCAGGTTAGGTGGATTGGCCATGATAAATTGTCCAAAAAGGTTAATTGGGGTTACTGGGTTAAGGAGATGGGGTGGAGGAGGTGTGTGCTTGAGTGGGGTTCTCTTTTCAAGGGCCGGTGCAGACTTGATGGGCCGAATGGCCTCCTTCTGCACTGTAAATTCTATGAAATCTGAATACCGCCAGGGAATGCAGGAGTGCATCCCATCTCTCTACGTCCTTTTTAACTTCCTCCACTAGACTGGTCAGGCTTGTGGATCTGAGTCCAGTCATGGGATATTGGATCCCCAGGGAGAGGAATTTGCTTTGGGCTAGTTGCTTCCCAGCTCTGTCCCTCCCCCACTTGGGTTCACTGGGAATGCCTCACTCTTGTCCAGGATGCGTTTGTAGCCCGAGAAGGCCTTGAACTCTTCCAGCAGCTTCATGATTGCTTTCAGGCTATTCTGTGGGTCCGAGATATAGAGGAACAGGTCATCCTCATAGAGTGAAACTCTGTGCTCTCTGCCTCCTCTTCGGATGCCCATCCAGTCTTTTGCGTTCCGCAGGGAAATCGCCAGAGGTTTGATTGCCAGGGCGATCAAGAGCGGGAACAATAGACATCCCTGCCTTGTGCCTCTGTGAAGCTGGAAATATTCAGAGCTGGTGGCTTTGGTCCAAACACTCTCCTTGGGGGCGTTGTACAGGAGTTTCACCCATGAGGTGAACCCGTCCCTATCCCAATGAGGCTCTTCCATTTGACTCTGTCGAAGGCCTTCTCTATGTCTAGGGAGATGATAACCTCTGGTCTTCTCTCCCCGGATGGCGTCATTGTTACATTTAGCAGTTGCCTGATATTCGCAGTTAGTTGTCTACCCTTGACAAAGCCAGTCTGGTCCTCTCGGAGCACCCCTGCTATGCAGTTCTCCAGTCTCTTGGCCAGGACTTTTGCGAGTATCTTCACATCCACATTGAACAGTGCGATGGGTCTATATCATCCTTATTCTGTCGGGTCTTTGTCTTTTTTGGGTATTAGCGATAACTGTATTTCTCTATGTACTATAGCCTGTGTTAGTGTTGGAGGCAGGGTGCCCCTCGCTGGCGAGTCTGCAAACATTTCCCACAGGTGTGGGGCCAGGGCAGGTGCAAATTTTTTGTGGAAGTCCGCTGGGAACCCATTAGGTCCCGCCGCTTCCCCGCCTGCATGGAGCTGATGCTCTCCATGATCTCTCCCAGTCCTAATGCCCCTTGGGGCAGCAGGGTAGCATGGTGGTTAGCATAAATGCTTCACAGCTCCAGGGTCCCAGGTTCGATTCCCGGCTGGGTCACTGTCTGTGTGGAGTCTGCACGTCCTCCCCCTGTGTGCGTGGGTTTCCTCCGGGTGCTCCGGTTTCCTCCCACAGTCCAAAGATGTGCGGGTTAGGTGGATTGGCCATGCTAAATTGCCCTTAGTGTACTAATAAAAGTAAGGTTAAGGGGGGGGGTTGTTCGGTTACGGGTATAGGGTGGATACGTGGGTTTGAGTAGGGTGATCATGGCTCGGCACAACATTGAGGGCCGAAGGGCCTGTTCTGTGCTGTACTGTTCTATGTTCTATGTTCTAATGGTCCTTCCAGCTCCCCTGGCCTATCATCCCCCACAACTGGCATGTCCAGTCCATTGAGGAACTTCCCTGTTCTGGTTGTTAGTCATGTACTCAGCTATGGCCTATGATGTTTTCTGGCAGAAGACTTTATCGGCCATGTAATGTGGAGCGTAGTCAGAAATGACGATTGCGGAATATTCCACCCTTACTATTTCTGGAAGCACCGATTTCCCCACAGCAAAGAGGTTGATCCATGTGTGTACTTTGTGGCCCGGCGAAAAGAACACAAATTCCTTCACACTGGGGTGTAGGAACCTCCCCACCGCCCCCATCTGCTCCATGAATGCTCCCAGTTCCCTAGCCATGCCAGTCTTTTTCCCCGTTCTCGGGCTTGATCGTTCCGTTAATGAGTCCTGTACACAGTTGAAGTTGCCCCCCCATGATCAGTTGGTGTCTGTCATGTTGGGGATTTCTGCCGTGGTCTTTTTTATGAAATCTGTGTCGTCCCAGTTCGGCACGTGCATGTGTTTACCAGAACTACCGGCACCCCGTCCAGGGCACCGCTGACCATGGTGTAACGTCCACCTGGGTCCATGACCGTCCTTGTCGCTGTAAACACGGTCCTCTTACTAATCAGTATAGCTACTCCCCTGGCCCTCATCCCCGAGCCTTCGTCCTGTAACACAAATGATACATCTGTCCCACCCAGCCTTTCCTTATACACAATCGATCCTTCTCTCTCAGGTTCGACTCTTGCAGGAAGACTATGTCAGCTTTCAAACTTCTTAAATGGGTGAAGACTCTGGATCTTTTCACTGGGCCTTTAAGTCTCCTGCCATTCCAGGGATAATCCTGATGGGGTGTTTCTGTCACTCCTTCCAGCGGGATGAATCATATTTACCCTGCACTCCGGGGTTTCCTTTTTTTAGGGGGCCATCCAAAATGGCCACGATCGCCGTTCTCACCATGAGGCCGAGCCCCTGCGCACCGGGGTCTCCCTTTGTCCAAGGGGCACCCAACATGGCCGCCAACTATGTGTACACCACATAGATGTGCCCCTGCACTCCGGGGGTCCCCTTTGTTTGGGGACCTTTCAACGTAGCTGCTTACAGCGCCATTTGTTCCCTCAACCTGAACCTTACCTGCCAAAGCCAATTTGAAAACCTACCCTTTCTTCTCTTTGTGTTCCCTTTGTGTTCCTTCCCCCCTCCCTTTGCCGCCCCTTCCCTGACTCCCCCTGTGCGTTCCCCCTCCCTGTCGCTGCATTCCCCCCTAGCCAGACGCTCTCTCCCTGCCGGGAGGTGTGCCGCGGCCCCCTAGGGCTGTCTTTCTTCCTGTGCTAGCTATCCCTGCTAGTGGCGGCCTCCCTTCCAAGTCTGATCTTACCCCTATCTTTTGCCCGCTGTCTAACAACTCCCTCTACCTGTGCCTCACACTCACCTGCATTCCTCTGTCCTCGCCCTTACCTGTGACTCGGTCTTTTTGCTCAGAGCGAGGCAGCACAGTCCCGTGCAAGCATATCATGTGTCCAAGAAGTCTCTTTCTCTTTCTCTTTCCTCATCTGTTCCGCCTTCATTGTGCCTCGCCTGCCCCTTGTCCAGGCTGTTGAGTGCACAAATTTGTTTGCCTCCACCGGGGTGTTAAAGTAGTGCTCCTTGTTCTGGAACGCGACCCAGAGCCTGGCCAGGAACAGAATTCTGAATCTTACCCCATTCTTGCACAGGGCTGATTAAAGATGGCCCTGCATTTCGCCAAGTCCGCCCCAATGTCCTAATATACCCAGATTTTGTGTCCTTCCCAGGTACTCGCCTGGGTCTGCCTCGCCCACCTCAGGATCCTCTCACGATCCTGGTATACGGTGCAGCTTCACAATGACTGGCCTTGGTTGTTCGCCCGACTTGGGTTTCTGCCAGAGCGACCTGCGTGCTCTGTGGATCTCAGGTGGGTTAGGGAAGTTGTCTCTCTCAATTAGGTTGCCCAGCATTTGGGCGATGTAGCCCATTGGGTTTCCGCCTTCAATACCCTCTGGCAGGCCCACATTTCCAATGTTCTAGCTTTGGGACCAGTTTTCTTGGTCCTCGACCTTCCCTTTAACGCTCCCCTGTGCCACCACCAACTTTTTTGACTTCTACCACCAGAGCGGTGATCCTGTCGTTATGGTCTGTTGATCCTTTCTCCAACTCGTGGATTGTTTTTTCCTGCGCTTCTATCTTTTTCCCCAATCTGTCGATTGCTTTTTGCATGGTGGCCATCGTCTCTGTCACAAACAACACATTTACAACAACATCTAAGATGAGACCAGAAGGATTAATCAACTGGCAGCTGGACATGTTAAAGTACCTTCAGTCAGATTCAATTTTGGCCAGTGGGATGTACACTTTAGCCATTCCAAAAAGCCATTCTAAATTTAGCAAACTTTTTTGGAGAGGTCCAAGGACATCTTTGGGTAAGGCAACATACCCTTTGGGAGAGTTTAAGGGCCTTTTAGGATTGGTAAAGTAGACCTGAATGTGTGTAAAACGTGGTTAAACTTCGTGGAACTATCAAGTTCGATTTTGTAGCTGCCAAGGGAACTGTCAAGATTTAAGGGAAATTTCAAGGGAAATGTCAAGGGAACTGACAAGGATTTTTAAATCTCCTGACCTTTAAATATAAACAAATAGCAGTCTGAAGGTTATAATAATCGTTTATTGTCACAAGTAGGCTTCAATCAAGTTACTGTGAAGAGCCCCTCGTTGCCACATTCCAGCGCCTGTTCGGGGAGGCCGGTACAGGAATTGAACCCACACTGCTGGCTTTGTTTTGCATGACAAGCCAGCTGTTTAACCTACTGTGCTAAAGCAGCCCCAGTGGTTAGAAACAAAGCAATGCTTGATATTACATTATTTGTTCAGATAAGCCTGAGGGTTCTCATTATAGGATTGTGCTGCATGACTGATTTGATAAGCTGTCATCACAGTGGGGTGCTTGTCAGTTCACACTTTGATTGATAGCTCCAAGTGCTTCTAAATTGTTCGATATGGGGCTGTGAATACAAACGGTAATTTTTATAAGTGGTTGAAAGAAATTAAAGGTAGTGAATGGGTTTTTATCAATCAGATTAGTGAATTTGGTAATAGACATTTGTTTTTTTTCCTCTCAGTATGGATCCTGAGGTCTGCCCATGGTACATATTGGGTGAATTGGCATTGAAAGTGTTCGGGCAAAGGGTGGGGGGGGGGGACGGTCAGGGGTATACATGAGCTTGCAACAAATTGGCATGGGGCTATAAAGGGCCTTGGAGGGGTAGAAGGGGTGGCATGGAGGGTATGAGGGGCTATAGGGTTGAGAGGGGCGTAGGTTCAGAAAGAAATTCTGAGGGGCCATGGGGACTGGGTGTGGGACATGAGGTTGTTATGGATTGCCATGGATGGGGCAGGGGAGTGCAAGAGAGTGAGGGCTGGAGAGCTGTTTTTTGTTTCATTGTTTGTTTTTGAATCTGGGACCAAGTTTTCTTTTCTAACCATGGCATAACCTGATGCAGTACATCTTCCTTCAATTTTTTTCAATAAATTTCCAATATGCCAGCCTAGGCGCTGCAGATTATTTAGTAGATCATTATGCACACACAACAGCAGCATCTTTTCCTGGTCTCACATTCCAGAACCACTGAGATAATTAATCAAGCAGAGTCTCTGAAATTACTGACCTTGAAAGTTGAGCAGAGTATTAAAAGTTTATCTGATACCTGAAAGCATAGAAAAACACTCAGAGCTGAACTTCTTTGCTTTTCAAAAGAAGACAAAGCCAGATATCATCAATCAATGCCAGCTTGTGTCAGTTTCTTGGAACGTTCAAGTGAACTTCACACCACTAACTCCAACTGAATTAGCTGTCATTTTCTCTGTGGTTGGGTTTTCACAAGGCACTGTCTCTGAAGCTAACTTTTAATTCTTCCTTGTTTGAATTCAATGAAGTCAATGGTTATCATTGATCACAGCTCAGAGCATTTCATCTAGTTTCATTTCTTATCAAACTCATTGTCACAAAGGTTTTAAACTTGCAACAAGGCTATTCGTTTTAATTAGCCGGAAGATTTAATATCGCTTTGAAGGATGGCTGTTCGTCATTTTCAGCCTGAATTTTCTGACCCTGGGCCTTTGGCTAAACATTCCATAGCCTTAAAAATGTGTTATCTTCTTATCAGACCCGTAGTTTTGTTTATCTGAGGAAAAGCAGCCTGTAGACTTTAGTAGTTTTTTTAAGTAGAAATGTCTTTTGGTCTCTCAAAGTGTGCTGGTAGACCATTTTGTGGTGCTTTTAATTCCAGTCAAGTTACATTAAACCTATGTTCTTACACTCACCTGTCCCTATCTCTGTCATCTCCCCTAACCTCATAACCCTCCAGGATAGTTGCTGTAATGAACTCCAATTGGCTTTATTGGTTGGCCAATTGGAGTATGAGCTCCCTCAATGATAGCTCATTGAGGGGGCCCATATAATCACCAGTGTAGGCTTTGTGAGCAGTCTTAAGTTGACTGGACTGCTAGCAGCACTGTTTGTAGCTGCTCCTGTAATATCGTTATTGTAAATAAATATGGGTGTGGTGACGGAACTCCTGCCTCCCATGGATTACTACAGTGGCGATGAGGTAAACTACGAATTTTGCAGAGACCAGCTGCCGCACTCGGAGGGTAAGCCTTGCCATTTAAAAAATGCCATTTTTTGGGAGGTTAGAGGCATTCGACCCGGCTATTGAGGACTGGTCCCAGTATATGGAGAGAATGTGTTACTTTTTCCGGGCAAATGATATACTGACGGACGAAAGGAGACGGCTTATCCTGCTGTCGGCGTGTGGACCCTCCGCTTTTGCCATTATACGTAGTCTGACTTATCCCGATGCGCCGGACACGAAAACTTTCCAAGAAGTAACTGAATTGGTGAAAGAGCACTACGACCCAAAACCACCCCTCATTTTGCGTAGGTACAGATTCTATACAGCGAAGCGGGAAGACAGGGAGTCAGTCACGAATTTCTTGACCCGCCTGAGAAGGCTGGCGGAAAAATGTGAGTTCGGCCCGATGCTAAATGAAATGCTTCGGGACCGGTTAGTGTGTGGTATAAACAACCTCACAATACAGAAACGCCTGTTGGCGGAAACGGAGCTAGTCTGCAGGCAGGCGTTACAGCTCGCACTGTCCCTAGAAAAGGCAGCAAGTGGGACGCAGGAACTACAGGGCACGCCAATGGAGGTATATACCTGTGAGAGGGACTACCACAAAGGGTCCTGCTACCAGATAGCCGCTCTCAGGAAAAACCTGAGGAATAGAGGGAAAAAGGAAAACCCCAGAACTGCCCCCAAGTCTGCCAGGACTAACTGGAGACAGAGGGAAGTACCGGCTGAGGCTCCCCCAACAGAGAAGGACCATTTCTGGCACCAGACAGAGTGGGGTAACAACGACAGAAACCCTAGAAGGAGGTGGCAAAAGAGGAATAGCAGGTGGGGATGCAGGGAAGTACACAACCTAGACGCCCCATCCTCCTCCGAAGGGGAACAATTATATAATATTACAACGAAGAAAGCAGAACCCATTAAGATTACCCCACGGGTGAACGGGCGGCCTACAATAATGGAAATAGACACGGGTGTGGCCGTATCAGTAATGGGAGTGGCAGCATTTAGAAAAATCAAAGATAGACTCCAGCCACTAACCCTAACAAAAACATCGACAAAACTTAAAACCTACACGGGGGAACCCCTGGAAGATCTAGGCACGACTCATGTACCTGTGGAATATGAGAAACAATTGCTCAGATTACCGTTGACGATAGTAGAGGGCTCCGGACCAAGCTTAATTGTTCGGAACTGGCTGAAAGACCTAAAATTAGATTGGATGAAAATTTTCCAGAGTGGAAGCGGGCAGTTGAATGGAGTACTCCAAAAATACCCGGAGGTCTTCCAGGAAGGTTTGGGGGAAATCATAGGCGCCAAAGCAACTTTGCACATGGACCCAGAAGCCCTTCCGAAATTTTGTAAGGCCAGGCCGGTACCTTTTGCATTAAGGAAAAAAGTAGATGACGAAATAGAAAGGTTACGGCGCGACGGCATTATCAGACCAGTACAGTTTTCGGAATGGGCAGCGCCGGTGGTACCAATTTTGAAGCCAGAGGGCTCGATACGTCTCTGTGGAGATTTCAAACAGACAGTAAACAAATACGCACTGCTGGACAAATACCCAATCCCGAAAATAGACGACCTATATGCCAAATTGGCAGGTGGGCTTTTGTTCACGAAACTAGACATGAGCCACGCCTACCTGCAGTTAAAACTGGACAAGGGCTCCCAGAAGTTCGCTACGATCAACACCCTGAAGGGCCTTTTTCGTTATACTAGGCTACCTTTTGGAGTGTCATCAGCCTGCGCTATATTCTAGCGTACGATGGAAAATATTCTGCAGGGACTACCGCAGGTGGCGATTTATTTGGACGATGTCTTAATCATGGGTAGGACAAACAGGGAACACTTAAGGAACCTGGAGGAAGTGCTCAGACGTTTCGCAAAGGCAGGCATACGGCTAAAAAGGGAAAAATGTGTTTTTCTGGCCCCACAAGTGACGTACCTGGGATATAAAGTAGACGAGTCAGGCTTACATCCATTAGAAGACAGAGTAAGGGCAATAAAAGAAGCCCCAGCTCCCACCACGGTCCAGGAGTTACGATCATTTCTAGGGTTGGTAACCTATTATGGAAAATTTATTGAAAATAGGGCATCCATCCTAGAACCCCTCCACCAGCTACTAAAAAAGGGGCAAGAATGGAAATGGTCCACCCGCCAAAACCGAGCATTTAGGGACATTAAGGAACAGCTGTCATCCGAAAATGTCCTAGAGCATTATGACCCAAGGAAGGAGTTGGTGGTCACTTGTGATGCATCCCCCTACGGGGTAGGAGCTGTCTTAGCCCATAGAGGAAGGAATGGGGAAGAACAGCCAATAGCCTATGCTTCGAGGACCTTGGCGATGGCTGAGAGGAAGTACGCCCAAATCGAGAAGGAAGGACTGGCGGTGATATTCGCAGTAAAAAAATTTCACCAGTATCTGTACGGGCGGAAATTCACCATAGTGACGGACCATAAGCCGTTATTAGGGTTATTAAAAGAAGACAAGTCAATACCCCCGATTGCATCAGCTAGAATCCAACGCTGGGCGTTGCTACTGGCGGCATATAGATACGTTCTGGAGCACAGACCGGAAACGCGAGTAGCGCATGCAGATGCTTTGAGCAGACTTCCCCTCCCGGACACTTCGCCGCAAATACCAAAAGTAGAGGAGACAGTAATGACTCTAAATTTTTTGGACACCCTACCAGTAGACGCACAACATATTCGGTTGTGGACGCAAAAAGACCCAGTTTTAGCCAAGATGAAGCATTTACTGCTAACAGGGGAACTGGAAAGACCAGTGGAGCCCCAGATGCACACATACTGGAGCAGAAGGGACCAAATAACCGTAGAAGACGGTATCCTATTATGGGGAGCCCGGGTAATCGTCCCAGCTCAGGGCCGTCAGGCAATCTTAACTGAGTTACATCACGGACACCCAGGAGTGTCTAAAATGAAGATGCTAGCTCGAAGCTACGTTTGGTGGCCATGTTTGGACACAGACATAGCAGCCTTGGTACGTGAGTGCCAACAGGGGCAAAGAGTGCCACCAACGGCGCCATTGCACCCGTGGAATGGCCAGGCAGACCGTGGACCCGCCTGCATATTGACCACACCGGCTCTTTCATGGGCTCAATGTTTTTGGTGATAGTGGACGCCCACTCCAAATGGTTGGACGTCCACCGGGTAAACACGGCAAGCACAGCATCGACAATTGAAAAGCTCAGGGCCTCATTTGCAACACATGGACTTCCGGAGGTATTGGTGTCGGACAACGGAACAGCATTCACAAGTGGGGAATTTGGAAAATTCCTGAAGGAAAACGGAGTCCGTCACATCAAAACGGCCCCTTTCCATCCAGCGACCAACGGCCTGGCAGAGAGAGCAGTCCAGACACTTAAAGCGGGACTCAAGATGCAGCCGGCAGCGTCAATAGACACAAAGCTCTCCCGCTGGCTGTTTGATTCCAGGACCACACCGCATTCCACAACGGGCATACCGCCAGCTGTACTCTTAATGGGAAGGCGGCTGCGAACGAGGCTGAGTCTCCTTTTCCCAAATTTAACGGGGAAAGTGGAGAAACATCAGGAGGCCCAACGCAGGGGGCATGATAATAGTCGGCAGCAGAGACATTTGCAGGTGGGGGCACCGGTTTGGGTCAAGAATTATGGGAATGGACCAACGTGGGTCAAAGGCACGGTAGAGTCCCAAACAGGGCCCATATCCTATGAGGTTTCAATAGGAGGTAAGGTGCTGAAGAAACACCTAGACCAAATAAGGGCAGCGGAACCACACCTGGAGGCAGGTGAAGCAGGACCGCCTCCAGCTGGGATAGCCCAGATGGAAAGGATACCCACACCCCAGCCCCGAGCAATTTCTCCAGACCTCGTCATCCAGTCAACAGAGTCGGAGATGGACACACTCGACGAGGCCGCCGCGACACTTCTCCCCGAGGAGGAGGAAGAACAACTTCCAAGGAGGTCGTCAAGGAAAAGACGGGCACCTATAAGGTACACCCCGCCCACTTCGGAGAACGACCCGGCGGACGACACAGAGGTGACGGACCCAGACATGAGGAGCAGGAAGAAGCTCAGAGGAATGCTAGCTGGCAGGAATTCCTCGGACCTTGGGGGGGGGGGGGGGGGGGAGGGGTGTAATGAACTCCAATTGACTTTATTGGTTGGCCAATTGGAGTATGAGCTCCCTCAATGATAGCTCATCGAGGGGGCCCATATAATCACCTGTGTAGGCTTTGTGAGCAGTCTTAAGTTGACTGGACTGCTAGCAGCACTGTTTGTAGCTGCTCCTGTAATATCGTTATTGTAAATAAATATTGGTGTGGTGACGGAACTCCTGCCTCCCGTGGATTACTACAGTTGCACTCATCTACTTCTGCCGTTTTAATATACTCTGAATTGAATCAGTCCAGTGTTGGTGGCCAGATACCTTGATACTAAGCAATTGAATTCCCTCCCTACCCCTCCACACCTCTCTACATCATTTCCCTTTTTAAGACTGATGAACCATCAATTGAACGCGAGACGAGTTGCTGTACAAAAGTTAAGCTTTAATAAGCTAGATGTTAGCCCTGCGGTCGACTACAGTAAATGGATGACCGCCGGGCGTACTGGGTATTTATACGTCGCCCTGGAGGCAGGGTTAACTCAGCCTCTCGACCAATCGGGGAGCCGTCACATGACTGGTCTCAACCAATCGGTCGAGAGGCACATGACCGACCAGGGCCAATGGTAAGCCGGTGTTCTGCACCAATGGCAGGCAGCTATGTTAATCATACCACCACAAAGACACTCCTTGCAACTCACCACTTTGATTAAGCTTTCGTCATCTGACCTAATGGCCGGATTCAATGGCGTGGGCATGATGGCGGGGCAGCTTTTAGAATCAGCCTGGAGTACCCACATCCAATTCCCATCATCAGAAAATCTTTCCCTAATATCGTAGAGGGTGGGAAGGGCCTGACCTGCCAATACTGTCTGCGGGATGTTAATAATGTTCCATAGTGAGTCACTTAGGGCCAATTATCCCGCAGCTCACCGGAAATTAATGGCAGGCCTCAGATGAAATGTGATTTGCACGGGTCCCCTGCGCTTCCCAAAAGCTTTGCCTCTGGACTTGTAGGAGGGAGTACTTTGCTGACAAGCACTCAGTCCTCGATCAAGGGACCTAGCATTGGGAGGTGGAGGGGAGATGCTGATAACCAACACCCACTCTTTACATTTGACCCCTCATCGCATCCCCAATCCAGCCCAACCCCCATCTCCTGGAATTCAGTGGCAATCTCTGGTGAAAGCTTTGAAGTAATACTATCTGCAGACACCGGTTACGATACCAGCTGATGTTACTAATGGCCAGGTCAGATCCCAGAGTGAACATAGGCTTGATTGACATAATGGACCGAATCGAACGGACTCGTCGCACCCGACTCAGGCCATGATGAGGCCGTTAAATCTTGTGAGAGACCTCACGTGAGATTTGTGATGCTCTGAGTGCCTCACGAGATTGAATTCACTGCGCGGGATTCCAATTTGCATATTTAAGTGAGCAATTAGCCTCACTTAAATTTGTGTGCCAGAGCCTCCCAAGGCCTGGGATCGAACGCCCACGCCTCGGAGACCTCGCCGTGGCGCCGTTTAACACTGGTCCACATAAACATGGATCAAGCATGATAGCACCTGGGGGGAGGGTCTCCCAGGCCATTGCAGCCCCCCCGGGTGGCAGGCCTCTGGGCAGGGTGGTACCCTGGTGCTCGAGCACTTTGGCACTGTCAGCCTGGCACCCAGGCACCCTGACAGTGCATCTCGAGCGTCCTGGCAGTGCCACCTTTGCACTTTCAGTGCCGGAAATTAAAGTAAATGAGGCCACGGTGGGGCATTCCTCAATGAGGCCAAAGAAAATGAGCCCCCTTTTAATAGCGGGGTCATTCTTCACTCGGTAGGTGCCGAGAAATACCCCACTAAACACACTGAAAATGGGACCTTTTTTTTGTGTTAAATCACGGCCAATGATTATTTAACGCTTAGATAGGTTGGAGGTGGTTACTGAACGGAGTTATAGGAGTGAGAAATTACACAGTTAAACCAAGTGGGAAACATGGTCAGTCACCACCCCCAGTTGTGGTCTACTAGTTTGAGGAAGGACATTCTTGCTATTGAGGGTGTCCAGCGAAGGTTCACCATTAATTCACGGGATGACAGGACTGACATATGAAGAAAGACTGGATCGACTGGGCTTGTACTCACAGGAGTTTAGAAGAATGAGAGGGGATCTCAAAGAAACATATAAAATCCTGATGGGACTGGACAGGCTAGATGCAGGAAGAATGTTCCCGATGTTGGGGGCGTCGAGAACTAGGGGTCACAGCCTAAGAATAAGGGGTAAACCATTCAGGACTGAGATGAGGAAGAACCTCGGTGGGCTTCTCCCCTATCCGGCGGGGCGGCGGTTCCGGCGCCGAGGAATCCTCCGCATCTTCAAGGGCTAGGCCGGTGCCGGCAGGGTTGTCGTCCCACAGAACCGGAGCGGAAGGGATTTGGCGCCGCGCCAATTGGCGCCGAAGGGTCTCCGCCGGCCGGCGCGAGTTGGCGCATGCGTGGGAGCACCAGCGTGTGCTGGCGTCACCCAGCGCATACGCAGGGGGGTTCATCTTCACACTGGCCATGGCGGAGGTCCACAGCAGCCGGTGCAGAGGGAAAGAGTGCCCCCACGGCACAGGCCCACCTGCAAATCGGTGGGCCCTGATCGCGGGCCAGGCCACTGTGGGGGCACCCCACAGTGCCGGATCCCCCCCGTGCCCCCCGCAGGCCGCCCGCAGAGCCAGTTCCTGCCGGTAAGTACCAGGTCTAATTCATGCCGGCAGGACCGGCCGAAAACGGGCGGCCGCTACGCCCATTGCGGGCCGGAAAATTGGGGGGGTGGGCCACTGCCAGCGACTGCCGACTGGCGCGATTCCCATCCCAGCCAAAACGCCAGCGCCGGCGAATTCGGCAGCCGGCAGGGGAGGGATTCACGCCATCCCCCGGTGATTCTCTGGCCCGGCGGGGGGGTCGTAGAATCCCATCCCTTTTCTCTCAGAGAGTTGTGAACTTGTGGAATTCTCCACCACATAAAGTTGTTGGGGCCAGTTCGGTGGATATATTCAAGAGGGAGTTGGACGTGGCCCTTGCGGCTACAGGGATCAAAGGGTATGGAGAGAGAGCAGGACACTGGAATTCTGAATTTGCCTGTTTAGCCATGATCATATTGAATGGTGGTGCAGGCTCGAAGGGCCGAATGGCCTACTCCTGCACCTATTTTCTATGTTTTTATGTGACAGATACCACCCAAACAGCTTTTATGGATTTCTCATCAATTCCCCTTGATACGTATCACACTATGAGTTAATTAGTCTCACTGGAATTCTATCATCCCCACAAGGTTTTCTGATTGCTGCTCATGAAGAACAAACCTTGGAATCTTCTCTCAAACAATGCTTCCTCTTGGATGTCTTCACCAAGGCCCCACCTCTAGGGTTTCAATCTATTCTTCCGTATTCCTCTGAGCTGGAGTGCCACATGCATTCATGTTTTGCCTTTCATGTAATCTCTCAGATATCCAGCCATGTCAACAGAACACCACTGCTTCACAGGCCATATTAAGGTTTCACCAACCTTTGGTTCACCTTGGATCTCTGGCTTCTCACAAGCCAATGTCTCAAGGTCTGCACCTTGGAGTGCTGTCTTTAACTTGGTGCCTCTGCTCCTTGCTCTCAACTTTACTGAACAGAACCTTTTTTATAAACCTCATGGTCTTCCTCGAAATGTCTTCTCTCCCATTCCCTTGTTTCTGGGACTTTTTTGTTCTTTCATTTATGGGATCTGCTCTCTGCAGTCTCTCCATGTCTCTGTTTAAACAGTTTCTGTAAAAAGCTCCTAATTTTTATGTTACAGTCTTTCGACTGCACTGAAACTGCTTTATGTTCCCCTGTGGCTTCTCTGTTACTGGAGAAAAGACCAGTGTTTTCTTTAGTCTCGTAGAACCTAATTACAATGCAAGCTCCTAAACAAACTCACAGACTTAAAGGCAACTTTTGAAAATGAAACAAAAATTGAAGAAATAGAAATTAGGCTTAAACCTAAATTCCGATCAGTCCTGCAAGTGGGGGGGGGGGGGGGGGGGGGGGGGGGGGGGGGGTGGGGTGGGGTGTCAGTCAGTGTTGATGCAGACTTCCATTAACACCGTGCTGTTAATCTTCTTATGTGGATCAGTGTCATATTTTGTTTTACATTCTGTGAAGAATTTTGGGAAATGTTATTATGTTAAAAGTGCCATATAAATATAAGTTGTTGATGTTGAAAACCTCTGAACCGTCATCTAGAGTTTAGAGGAAAACAGTCAAGGAAAGTAAAGTGCAAGTGCCCATTGATCTTACAGGTCAATATTATTCAATGGTCTGCACTGATAATACTGAAGCATTGATCTTGACAGGTCAGCACTGAAGCATCAATCTCAACATGTTGGTACTTAATCATTGACTAAGACTAAAAGACTGATATTGACAGTTCAATATTGAAGCATTTTCCCAGACCAGTCCATGATTGTCCGTATTGAACTGGACTGGTCAGTATTGACGTATTTCCCAAGGTAGGTCAGTTCTGAGGGTTGCAACAGATATGTCCATACTTCAGCATTGGTCTAGAATAATCAGTCCATAAGCATTTGAGATAGAAGCAATAATCCAAGAGAAAATTAACAGCAACCTAGGCAAGCATGGAGCTCAATAAAGGCAAAACAGCCTGAATTTGTTCAGAATAAATCATGGCTGAAATTCTCCGTTACTGATGAGGCGGAGAATCCAGCGGCGTGAAGACCGATTCGTTTCCGATGCCCCCCCCCCCCCCCCCCCCCCCCGCTGTCGGGATCAAGCTTTGCGCCCCACCCTAGCGGGTCTTGATGACCCAGATGCATCAACATTGTGGGTCGGGCACCATTTTCTCAAGGCCCGCGTGATTCTCCGGCCCTCTGAACCGGGAATCACATGCGCGTGAATCACTACTGGTTCTGACGAGCATGGACCTGACCATGGCGGTCGAGGGGGTAACTCTTTAAGGGAGTTGCCCCCAAAATCTATCCAAGGGCCATCCTCCACTCCCCCCACAATGCAAGACCCCCCCCAAAGGATCCCTAAATAAGGAACCTCTCAGAGACACCCTAAATAAAGAGACTGCCATAGAGACCCCCTAGATAAAGAGACCCCCTAGATACCCTCTAAATTAGGCCACCCCCTAAATAAAGAGATGTCTACCAGAGACCCCCTAAATAAAGAGTCCATCCACAGATTCCTCCTAAATAAGGAACCCCCTCCACAGTACCCCCAGAAAAGTGACTCCTATCAGGAAGGCATCCAGAAGAGAGACTCGTGTCAGGAAACCACCAAGAAGAGATACCCACTGTCAAACAGCCTCCCAAGAAGAAAGAGCCCTGTCAGGAAGCCCTCCAGGAGAGAACCCCCTTTCAGAAAGCACCCTAGAAGAGGAGAGGTGTCCATCTGGAAGCTAGGGAGAAGCCCAGACAGGCAGTGAAAACAATTACCGCTTTAACACTCACCTGGGCAATACACCTGCTGGCATAGACCTGCCAATTCTGGGAGAATTCTGGAAGAAGATCCCTGGCCAACGGCACAACTGTTGCTGAAGTATGGCGGTGCTGGACACTGTCCGTACGTCTTCTCTCTCTCTCTCTCTCTCTCTCTGCAGCCACCATGCCAAGTTCAGGCAGTTGAGGCCACACGTGGACCGCGGCATCTGAAACTCGGCCCATCGGAGGTGGAGCATCGCAAGTGGGTCCTATAATGAGATGTAAACGTGGTTGCAACTACGCGCGGCACAATGACGCTGTTCTGGAGGAGGTAGAGCATCGTAACTCAGCGTCAAACCAGCGCCTGCTGTAATTTCGGCATCGGGAGCTATTCTCCGCTGATCGCCGTTCCCGGTTTTGGCGTCGGGCAATGGAGAGTCACTCCGAAATGGAGCGTTCCACCCCATCTTTTTATCTTGATTGCGTTTTGATGAGATAAAAGAGAGGGTGGAGGAAATTAATGTGGTTGATGCAGACTTCCAAAAGGTGCAAAATAAAGTACCACATGTTAAACTTGTCAGCAAAATAGAAGCCAATGGAATAAAAGGGATGGTAGCAGCATGGATAGAAAATTAGGTAAGACATAAAAAACAGTTTTGATGTCTTGCTGACTAGAGGGAGCTATACAGAGGTATTCCTCAAAGTTCAGAATTAAGACAATTGCTGGTTTTGATATCCGGGAATACCGCATATTTAGTAGACACATTCCTGGAAACCACTACCTAAAATCAAGAGAACGGGAAAACTAGTGCCCTCTGGCTTTCTAGTGACCGTGCCCTGTCTGGTGATTGGCTGCTGTGTTCTGTGTGTTGATTGGTCTTTCAGTGTGTCAGTCAGTGTGTGTCTATGCACCATCATATACTTGTGTGTATATTATGACATTTCCCCCTTTTTTTAAAAATGTGTGTACGTGGCAATAAATAGTGTGGTATGTGAATGTTCCTGACTATGTAGGGCATATGTGAGCATATTTACAGGACTATATACATAATTCCTAACATATTTACACGGGAAGGTGTCTAGTGCAGATAGACAGTATGTAACACAAAGCAGAACAAGAACAACAGTATGTACAAACTAGTGAATTAATGAACACGGTAACGAAACAATCAGTTCATGAGTTTAGAGAGTCCATGAATTAAGGCAGTTCATAAATTCAGTCTCAGTGTTCAATGTTCAGTACTGGGAAGGACTTTGCTTTTGTTTTCTGAAGCACCTTGTGTTTGGTGATGATGCCCACCCAAAATGGCGCTTTGGGATCCTCGGTGTAAAGATCCAGCATCATGTCGGAGTCGGAATCAGTGACCGGTGGCTGGACGGTCCGGACATCCCTGCGCGGCTGGTGGGAGTGACGAGAGGTAGTTTGTTGAGCAGACCTACATAGGGCTGCATAGTGGCCAAGCTTGCCACACTGGAGACAACGTCGGGATTTTGCGGGACATTGCCGCTTTAAGTGGGCGGAGCCACAGTTGTTGCACGTCGTGACGTCAGTTCGTTCTGCGGTGCGGTAGTACGTAGTGCGCACCTGCGCAGTTAGGTCTTCGGCCTCACCATCCCCTTGGTCGGTGCGCGCATGCGCGGGAGCCTGTGAAAAGCGCGCGAAATGGCCGCCCTCATCCAGGCTCAGGCCCTGGAGCTGTTTTATGGCCTGCACCCGCTCTGCCTCGTGGGGGCCTTGCCGCGCCGTTTCTGCCGCTTGAATGTGCGAGTATCAGTTAGTGGCATGTTCATGCAGAACGCAGGTCTCGATGGCTATAGCAAGGGTGAACTGTTTAACTTTGAGGAGATGCTGGCATAGGGGGTTGGATTGCACACCGAAAACGATCTGGTCACGGATCATCGCATCAGAGGTGGAGCCGTAATTGCAGGACTGCGTGAGGATGCGAAGGTGTGTGAGGAAGGATTGAAATGGTTCATCCTTACCCTGCAAACGATGTTGAAAAACATAGCGCTCAAAACTTTTGTTTACCTCGATGTCACAGTGACTGTCGAATTTGAGCAGGACCATCTTGAACATGGACTTGTCTTTACCTTCAGTGAATGTGAGGGAGTTGAAGATATGGATGGCGTTTTTAAGAAGGAATACTAATCGGCACCCGTATGACCACTTGCTGGGGAGGCCAATAGATCACATGGGGCCATTAGAAAAAGGTTGCTCCCATTAATTATATGGAGATTCGGCTTAAGTGCTGATTATTGGTTTCTCGCCACGCTACGACAGGATCCTGATCACGCCAATGGGAGCGGGCTGGTTGGCTCGCAAACAGATCAGCACCCGACACAGTTCTTGATTTTGGTCTCTCCTGCAATTTAATGGCCTTGTAGCGCTCTCGCTTAAGTGCAACATAATAATAATAATCTATTTTTGTACAAATCACACCCAAAGCTTTTAGTTGAAATAATCGGCAGAATTTTACACTCCCCTGTGGTGGTAATAGTGTGGAGGGGCTGGGGTGGCAGTGGTGAAACTGAATGGGCGCGTTCTCCACTCCCGCGCGGCATCGGGAAGGCCGTTGTGAACTCGGCCGAGTTTCACGATGGCGTCGGAGGCCGCTCCTCGCACCCTATTCACCCCCCCCCCCCCCGGGGGCTAGGAGCGCCGTTGTGAGAAACCCGGCCGCCGGGCCTTGACGCTTGCGTCAAAGCGGCGCGCCGAGAATGACACGACGTGGCGCCTAAGTGACGTCAGCCGCGCATGCGCAGGTTGGCCAGCTCCAACCCGTGCATGCGCGGTTGCCGTCTTCCCCTCCGCTGCCCCACAAGACATGGCGGCTTGATCTTGCGGGGCGGCAGAGGGGAAAGAGTGCGTCTCTTAGAGACGCCGGCCCGACGATCGGTGGGCACCGATCGCGGGCCAGTCCCCTCCCGAGCACGGCCATGGTGCTCAATCCCCTCTCCGCCCCCCACAGGCCCCAAACTTACCTTTCGCGCTACGTTCACGCCGGCAGCGACCAGGTCTGGTTGCCGCCAGCGTGAACAGGTCGGGAACATCAGGCTGCTCGGCCCATTCGGGCCGGAGAATCACCGGTCGCCGTGAAAAACGGTGAGCGGCGATTCTCCGAGCAGGGGTGGGAGAATTGCGGAGGGTGCCAGGGCGGCGTGTCCTGATTCGCCCGGCCCTCCCGCGATTCTCCTACCCAGCGTGGGGAGCGGAGAATTGCGCTCAATGTATGGGATTGGCACCCACCCAAATCCAGATGCAATTTCACGTATGGGCAGGCAAGGCCTGGGCGGTTTAGTAACTCAGAAGTGAGGAGCGCTTAACTCTGAAGGCCTCCTTAGAGCTTTGACAAAGAGTCATCGGACTCGAAAACATTAGCTCTTTTCTCTCCCTACAGATGCTGCCTGACTTGCTGAGATTTTCCAGCATTTTCTCTTTCGTTTCAGATTCCAGCATCCGTAGTAATTTGCTTTTATCCTTTGAGTTGTGGTTCCCTCCCCCATGGACGTCGGATCTCTGGGACTCTACTTCCTCCTCCCCCAGCCTACCTCCTGATGCTGCGATTGTTCCCGCCCTCCTCCCGGCTGGTCGTCCCCTACCCTATTTCCCCCTGGACATACCCTTTCAAATATCCCGGGACTTAGTCCCAGGCAGCGTGCTGCATTACCACTTCTGGCCACTGCAGAGCTGTGCCTGGCTGTGTCTAAAAACCAATCTGACTGAACGACAACTCTCACGGGCTTCCTCCCAAGGGCAGACGGAAATCCTGCCCACTGCCAATCAACGCTCAAGTGAGTGTGTTTTGTATTATAAGGATAGGTCATGTGGAATTGTTCCTGATACATTGGATGACATGTTGGTTTGTAACAAGAGAAGCAGTCTGCCATGAAATGAACAATGCATGATTCTGACTGAGCTGTGGATGTGTCTAACGAGCTCTGCACATTTATGCCCAGAGAATCTAATTGCTGTTGCAAGGCAAGTCTGAAGATTGCCGGGTCATAATTCCTCAGCACCATTTCAGAAGACACATAAATTACTTTTTTCTTTTGATAAATCTTTTGGCATGTTGAAATGTAACCACTAAAGTGTGATGGACAGTGATGTGTCATCTTCAAATGATGTGTGGGGCTAAAATTTAATTTACTGCAGAGAAGCAAAGGAGAATAGACTGAGACCATCTTTTTGGACAGCTTTGTGTTAATATTCCTCCAGCTTTTCCAGTCATGTCACTCTTCAAAGTAAACAAATGATACAATGTTGAATGATGATACAATGGTACAATGATAGAATTTTGAAAGAGTATAGGATAATGCGCCTTGGCATAGTCACTCTGTTAAATGCTGAACAACTTCAAGTTTCATGAAATGGAAAGGAGTTGTTACGTTTATAAATACTATGAACAGTAAATGTGCCGTTTTAGATCCGTCCTTCAGAATGCCTGTGTTGGAAGCTTTTTTTGTACTTCATTATTTGCTAACCAGGGATACCTGCTGCAACAATAAAAAGAAAGATTGCATTTGTAAAGCAATTTTCACCGCCACCAAATATCTCAAAACTCTTTATTGCCAATAAAATACTTTTTGAAGTGTACTCATTCTTGTAGAATATGGGAATTATATTTTGCAAACCATATTGAAGATAGAAAAGTAACTAAAAGTGACTACTGAACAGACTGAAAGCAAATCAAGCACAGTTAGGACACGAAAGTTAAATGTTTTTTGCATTTTAATTATTTACTCAATCTGTGGGAAACTTATAACAAGGGCTTCATGTACAAACCAGTGTTTGTTTGATTTCTTTTTCAAAAAGTAAAAATGATATTTGATACAACAGTGGGTAAATATTTTGTATCAGCAATCAAGTGTTTAATGACTTTAATGTACAAAAAAATCACGAATGGGTTATGCAAAACAAATACCAAGGGAGGAAACCAAAACCTTAGCCAATGTGAACAATTTTAAGATTGGTTTAATCGAAGGGAAGGAGGTGGAGAGGCAGAGTGGTTTAGGGATGGAGCGCCAGAGAATGGTACTTGTGATGATAGGTATCATCTGTATATAATATGAGTAGTTCATCGTTACTGTCAATTCTATGATCCTTAATCGGCATGTGTATTATAAATTATATGTTTTACTGTTGTAGTTCTAACATCCGACCAGCAGGCGGGGTGAGTATGGAATCCCAGGACCCAGATACACCACCTGTTCCTCCAGAAGGTGTTTGTAGAGAGTTGATAGCAGTCGCATATTAGAAAGCTCTGTTGTATCTCAGTGTAAGTGAGTGTCAGACATTATTTCCAACTCTATTCATCTTAGATATTTTAGTTATTCATTAGCTTTGTTTATAAAATCTAATGTTCTTTGTTCACATCAGCCCAATCAAAGAACATTATAGTACACATGGCTGAAGGTTTGGACACAACATGAAAGCAAGATTACAGATGCATAAACTGCACAGAGATGGAAGAGCAAAATATTCAGGAGGAGAATGTTGGGATGGAAGTTGGAGCAGTGATAGGGCCATGTTAAGTTATCAGGGCAGAATTCTTCGGCATAGGGTTTCTTTTTTCCTGCCAGCAGTGTACACCCGCCTGTGGGTTTCTTGGCAGGTTGGGGTGGCTTCAATGGGAAATCTCATTCACAAGTGGCGGGAGTAGAGAACCTCGCTGCCAGCAAATGGCGCGTCGCCAAGAAACACACGGCTGGGGACCAGAGAACTCAGTCCCAGATCATTTACAAATCAATATAAGGGGCGGGATTCTCCAGTACCCCAGACGCGTGTTTCTTGGTGGGCGCCGTTCGCTGTTGCCAGGATTCTCTCCTCCCGCCACTTGTCAATGGGCTTTCCCAGTGAAACCAACCCACACTGCCGGGAAACTCGCAGGCGGAGTTGCGTTTCCAACAGGAAAAGAGAATCCCGACGACAGGAGAATTCCCGGCAAGGACTTTAAATTTAAGGCATTGGAGAGGGGAAGTAAATATATGTCAGCAACAATGGGAAGAATGGGACAACTGGAGCAAATATAGGAGAGGATTCTTGCATAGAGTTTTTTAATATTTTGTACTTTATGGAAAGTGAAAGTTGGGAAGTGAGCAAGGAAAACTTTGAACAGCAGAGTCTGGAAATGAAAGCGATATTATGAAATTTCAGCATTTGAGGCAAGCAATGTAACAAAGGCGGAAGTAAGCTGTCTTTATATTGGAGAGATTATTAGATGTGAATTTCAGCTCAAGGTAGAATGAATGCAAAGAAGAGTTTCGTTCAGCCTGAAACAGTGGTTGAAGAGAGATTGGAATCAATGTCAAGGGGACAGTGTTTTAACAGTCAATACACTTACCACTTGAGTCATCATCTTCTTCAAATATCATTACTTTAAAACTACTGTCATTTCAGTTGAACTATAGTTGGCACTGTAAGCTCCACCATTTAAAAACTAATATTAACTTTTGCTCAATTTGATTTTCAGCAAATGTATGATATTAAGGTCACCGTGAAAATATTGGGTTATTCCAGTAGTCACAGAATTTTAAATAGTTACTGTGCAGAAGAGGCGATTTGACCTGCCAGGCCCCTTCTAGCCCTCTGCATAAGCACTTTATCTAGCTGCACTCCCTCACCGCCTACCCTTGGCCAAGTCATTTTTTTTTCACTTTCTCCCTCTTCAATTACTTATCAAATTTCCTTTTGAATCTGCCTCCATCTCCTTTTCAGGCAGTGTATTCCTGTCGTCATAGTAACCACTTGCCAAGTAAAGAGGACTTTCCTTCTGTCGCCTTATAGTTCTTATGTCAATCACCCTAAACCTGGTTCTCAATCCTGCTGCCAATGGCAGTAACTTTTTTCGACCTACACCATGCTTTTGAACATTTTCCCCAATCTCCTCGATCACTTTGAATTTTCATGGAGTGAGTCGTTCCTTGGAGGTGAAATGACAATAACACTGAGTTGAATTATATAAAATGGCAATTCTCACTGTTACTCTGGAGGTTCCACTGACCTTCTGCTGAGAATAAGGCAGTACCTCTGGTAAACCCCTGTGGAAATTCGAGGTTTGTATGTTTTGAGAGTCACAGGTGAGGTACTACCCCTGTAACCATGATGCATTTTCAAGTTTGTCTAACTTTTAGATTTGAAGCTGCATTCCTCGCTAATCTTTATGTACTTACATTCATTATCTTTGCAGTCGGTGTCATCTTCTGTCTAGTAGCATAAGTATAATTGGTGAATTAAATATGATAATTTGTGGTGCAAATAAAGTAGGTTAGAATATTTTATTCGTGCGAAAAAACTGTCAGTGAAATTGTCAGTCAATACAGGTAAAGTCACTTCACAAAGAATGATATTTGTTTTAGAAAATTTGCTGCAATGAGTACTGTTATTTCTAATACTTTGCAAAAAATGTACCTGGATGAATCCATGCAGCTTTTGAAGTGAAATTTTGACACGTTCAGAAGTAAATCATTTGTTATACATTACTGGTCACGTAACCTCTCTGAATAAGATAGCAGCAACTTTTTTATATTTATAAAACCATGATTAATTGTCGATGCACAGTGACATCCAATGCTTGTCTTGTAGGTAATTATGGAGAAAGTGGCATGGAAGCTTTTAAAGACATGGCAACTAAAGAGGGAATCTGCATTGCTCACTCCTACAAAATCTACAGCAATGCTGGGGAGCAGAGCTATGATAAGCTTTTGAGGAAGCTGCGCAGTCAACTACCAAAGGCCCGAGTTGTGGCTTGCTTTTGTGAGGGCATGACTATAAGAGGGCTGCTGATGTCCATGAGGCGACTTGGATCTATGGGAGAGTTCCAGCTGATTGGCAGGTAAGTGAAATTCTCAGGCTTTACTCAATTTATCTTTACATATTGGTGTGGCTCAAGTCAGGGGCTTGAGAAGTTTGGAAAAATAATGACTGGAAAAAAGACAAAGATAATTATATTCCTGGAAAAAAGCAATGAATGTATAGCCTTCAATGTACCAAATCCATTGACTTAAAATATTGGTTATTGGTAAGTAAATGTGAGGATGCAGCAGGTGGAAAAAAAGGGGTTTGAGAGGTGAAGACCTGTTTACCCAGCCTATTAAATGATAGAGAACCCACTTTATTTTGGGGATTGAATGCTTGTGTGCCTTGAGGTCAGGGATTGAGGGGTTTATCTGCCGCTATGGATACGGGGGGTGAGTGGGGGAGGGGTTAAATATTGGGTTGGGGGTGAGCAAGAGATTGGGATTTGGGGCTTCCAGGCAGAGATTTTTAAAAACATTTATTCAAGGGATATATGGGCATTGTTGGCTAGGATAGCGTTTGTTGCTCATCCCTAACTACCCTTGAGAAGGTGGTTTGACAGAGACTATTGAATCAGGGGAGAGATTGTTGAGAATTGTTTCATTTCTTCACCTGCTCATCGGTGGCCTCCTGGAAATGCAGTAGATTTAGTCCATTTGGATTTTCAAATAAGCGTGATGAAATCTCTTTCAGGAGACTGCATGCAGATTAACATCATGGATAGGAAAATAACTGACTGATAGAAAATGGAAGATTAGGATAAATCAAAACAGAAATTGCTGGAAATACACAATGGGTCAGGCAGCATCTGTGGAGCGAGAAATAATTCATGTTTCAGGTCAATGACATTCTGCCCATATAACTGTTGAATTGGTATTAGAACTTGCAGCTCTATAAATATTGCTTCTACTGATAATATTATTTCTCACTCATTGCAGTGGTCTTATATTGTAGGTAATTATTTATACTGACCCTAAGCAACAGGAAACAAAATACAAACAATGAAAATGATATAGCTCACACATGCACAACATTGCAATATATAAGGATTATATTTTATTTCAAATGTTACTCCTGTGGAAAAGCAGACCAGTACTGAGAATGTTTCAGAAACAATGCCCAGATGTCTCTTTGTGGAGATGTCTGTTGATATCAGTGGGACCAATGACTGGCTCCACTGGATAGTGTTAGCCAGGTAATCCTCAAGGTCAGCCAGGCAACCTGCCACAACAAGATTACGAATCACACACCATGTTTGGAAAGGGAGACAAATAATCTTTCATTTTGAAGTCAGTTATGTCATAACTTGCCAATTGTGTCACCATGTCAGTTGCGCTAACAGCAGTAGTTGAAAATACTGTTTCGTGAATAATTCTCACAACCTTTTTCAAGAGACCTGGTTATAGTAGCAACGGCAACTTGCATTTTTTTATCCCGCTTTTTCCACAGTAAAAACATCCCAAGTTGCTTCGCACGGCATTATAAGACAAACTTGACATTGTGCAGCATAACAAAAATAGCTCAAAATCAAATCCGTCACCTAGCCTCATAATAATAAAATGTTTAGCTAATTTGCATACATCCTCTTTTCCTGAAAACAATATTAAATGACCAGTTTGTCGAAGTGCTTTGCCTGCAATATTTGACTGTTTTGCGCCCTGCAACATGAAGAGACACATGTTCTGACTATTAATAATGTTTTCTTTCTGAACAATGCTTCCTAGGTTTGCATGACTTTTAAAAATAAAACTCAACAGTAACTGCCATGTTTTGAAAAATCGCAGCTCCTGGTTGGGAGGTGCAGATACAAATGCTGCTATAATTGATGAGTAATCTCTCAGGGGGGCTTTGTTAAATACTGCTGTGTTGTTTTGTAGTGCTCACAAAAATGTAATATTTAAAAGGGGGCTGTTTCCAAACATCCACCGTGGAAGTTGTAAGAAATGGGCAATATATTAGATTGCAAATATCGTCATGTAAAATTATCATCCTGAAATATCAATATGGGTCGCTGAAAATTATTTTACAAAAGTAGTCAAGATTTATGTGTCTAAAACAACAATAAAATAAATAATAGCATCTGATATTTTCCCAGCAATCAACATTTTAACTTTATTATGTAAACCTGAGGATCAACTGGTACAAATAATCTTACCGAACAGATACAGCTTTTTTTGTAACTCCGGATAAATGCTTCTAAACTTCCCTTGTATTGATTTGATGGCAGGTTGACTACTGACTGAAATCTTTCTTCTTCCACAACACACAGTTGCACACATCACATCCAAATAATAGAATAATTGTTGACTGAACAGGGTGAAAGTACCTCCTTTATTGCTGCTGGTAGTAAATGCACGTTTTTGTGGAAATCAAAAAGAGCAATTCTGTATAAAGGCAAAGGGAAAATCCAATGCTAAATATCTGCCATGTCACTGAGTGAAATGCATTGATAGAGATGCATTTTTTTCTCATTGATTCAGACACCCCTTTCCGCATGTCCCCAAAGAAATAGGTTCAGTAAGGCTATTTCTCTTGCAAAGCAAGAGGCCAACAGTTCAAAATCTGTTTAAATAAGCAAATTGGGATCCTATGCCTGTTGTAGTACTCAGATTACAACTTTCAAGATGAAATGGGTGAAGCATATGATCGACGAGTAAAGGAAAATGCTTCCGGAATTTAGAGCTAAGCAGCCTGGCTTTAATTATGTTATCCTGTTCTGGAATTTTCCCATCAGAGGAAAATTGTGTCTAGATCTACCTGATTGCGTCACTTTATCAAACACTTCGATTAGATCACCCTTCAAACTTGTAAACTCAGAAAAATGTATACCAAGTTTATATGACCTTTAAGCCATGATACTGTGATGAATCTCTTGTACCCCCTCTGAGACAATCGTACCTGAGGTTCAGTGCACACAGCTGAACTTAGTCCTGTTAATCGGGTCTGCCCAAGGCTGCGTACTGCCGAAGCATTGGACGAGATATAAATCAGCATCTCACCTCACGCACCTTGCTCTTCTTGCCCAATGTGCTAGTTGAAAAGCAAGTAAATATCTGGACTTTTTCATGAAGAATAGCTACATAGACGAGGTATTGGTGAGCAGCAGTGATTGTAGAAGTAAACCATAATGGGAGTCAGTGGGCTGAATTCTCTGGTCTCTTCGCTATGTGTTTCTCAGCAGCGTGCCATTCGCTGGTGGGGGGGGGGGGGGGATTCTATATTCCTGCCACTTGTCAATGGGCTTTCACATTGTAACCACCCTATGCTGCCAGGAAACCCAAGGGCGGGGGTGCACTGCCAGTGGGAAAATTGAATTGCGACAGCCGAAGAATTTCGGCCACTGTCTTTAGAAAAGCAGAAACTTAAATTTGTAGCTGCAAAGAACTTCTGCCAATTAATTAGTAGAACGTTGGTGCAGTACAGGCTGGAGAGAAGATGGCAACTCATCATCTCAGAATATCAATTTATTTAAGTCATATATATAATTTATAGTTTTTTTACAATTAAGGGACAATTTAGCATGGCCAATCCTCCTACCCTGTACATCTTTGGGTTGTGAGGGTGAGACCCATACAGACGTGGGGAGAATGTATAAAATCCACACGGACGGTGACCCGGGGCTGGACCGAACTGGAGTCCTCAGCTAACCACTGTGTAGTTACGCCACCCTAAGTGTTATATATAAGGAGAAATTTTAACTCCTAGTATTAGCCATCAGAATACACAATTCTACTGCTTGGGAGTTGCTGTGAGAGGTCCATTTAATAGCCAGACTTCATCAACATAGACACAGCCAGCTGCCTACCTAAAACAGAGCGCCAGAGGCAACTCATCACATTTCAGCTGGTGAATATGGGGCCATGGAAGCTGAAGTGTTCGTTTCAAAAACAGGTAAGGGCAAACGGAATGATAGGAACATAGCAATTGTTTCTAATGAGAATTTGCAAAATGATAAATCCTGTTCTCTAAAAAAAAACCTGTCAGGCTGACATGATATTGTTTTGAATTAATTTGTTTGTTGAAAGCCGTACGAAACCATTACTATTGCTTGTCCTGTGAAATATCACATGGCATCTATTCGAGCTGTGAGGGGCAGGTCTGAGGAGCAGCAAAGGACTTCAACATTGACGGCACGGACTAAGTTCAGTTCTCAAATTGCATGTAAATCACATTCACAGCCCTGCTGCATTCAGATTTGCAATGTACTTCAAAGGAATTAACAGTTTAATTCAATATTGTTTGTCATAGAATTGCTACAGTGTAGAAGGAGGCCATTCAGCCCACCATGTCTGCACCGACCATTTGAAAGAGCCCAATCCCCTGCCCTATACCCGTAACTCCACCTAACCTTTGGGCAATTTATCATGACCAATCCACCTAACCTACACATCTTTGGACTGTGGGAGGAAACCAGAACAGACAGTCACCTAAGGTCTTAATCGAACCCAGGTCCCTGATGCTGTGAGGCAGCAGTGCTAACCACCAAGCCACCATGCCGCCCATGTCAACAGAATTTCTATTGCCAACTTTTAGTTGCAATTTATATATATATATATATATAAGTGTTGGTGTGAGAATACTTGGTTAAATGTCAAATTTTCGGCAGTATTCCATCTATCCTGTCAGGTCTGTTGTTTTGAATGCAGGTGGTTGAACTGCTTATTTCTTAACATCTGTAATTTGACCCTGTTTTCCAGAAACTGCTGAGTTTGTTTATTTGTTAGCAACCTTTTAATGGGTTAAAATTTCAATGCTTGGTAAAAATGGTCTTGTTCAATTGAGGATTTGATAACTTTGTTAAAGAAGGGTAATTTTAACTTTGGGGGATAATGTAAAATGGACGATTATATGTCTCCAATTTTCATTAACACTGACTTTAATGGAACTGAAACTCGGGAGGGATACATAATAAATGGCTAAATCAACATCACCTAAACTAACACCCAAAATCAAAATGATCCTCAGTGACTATTTCAGTATGAAGCACTCCCTGAATTTTTGTGTTAACATTTAAAGAACCCGAACATTTACTTCCTGTCTTGAGAATGGATTTCCATTCGAAGTGTGTTGCTTTTTCTTTAACACATTCTTACATGCTGTACGCTTGGGATTACCTTTTTTGTCAAAGCATTTAAATTGCTTTAGGTGTCACTACAATGACTTTAAGTAAATTGTCTTTCATTTTTCCCATGAGACTTTGCCCTACATGTTCTCATTAGGTTCAGAGACAGCAGTAATTGTTTTAAAGATAATGGTAAATTGAACCTAATTTGTGCCGAATGTGGTCTATTGGCAGGCTTTCAAAACATCCTCAAAAACCACCTTCAGAGAAAGTGGGCCCTATTGCACTTGGGGGCTGCAAAATTGTACTCCTGGATTCTAATGTTCGGGGTGCTGTTTTGGTAACAAAATGGTAGTTGGTGCTACAAGTGCACACTTCCAGTGTGGCCTGTGCAAAACACAATCATGGCATTGCTGTTAGTATGGGCATCAGGGTCGTGCACTGGAAATACGCAGAGTACTCAGGTTGTAATGTCAGTCAGCACGTAATATGAATGTGATGTGAGTGCTGCCATCTTTGACTTTGCCAACCCAGCTCACATCCAAATAGGCACCTCTGAACATACATCCAGCAGGAGGAAGGACCCATCCCTCTCCCAAAACAGCACGAGTTAAATGAATCATCAGCGACTTGCGGTTTGGATGTTGATTTATTTCAACTGATTCAATTTGAGATTTTCAAAGTGTTTGATGGTCGGAAGAGTTTAAAGTTGGTGAAATTGACAGGCAGTTGTGTTGCAGGTAGAGAAGGGCTAAGATGTGATCCCAGGTATTCTGAGTTGACTACGTAATTTCAGGCATGACTGTTGTAGCAACCGTCCCTCTTGGACCTCCGCATGACAGGGAGATGGAACAGGGCAGCAAAGAAGAGGTGAAGCTGCTCACAGAGGGTTGCGGAAGGGCCCTTAGATGAAGCCTGTATTTATCTAGGATCTTCAGATGACATTGCCCTTACTTCAACCTCAGCCAACGGTAAGATGTGTGCTATCCTGTTTTACCGAGTAGGTGCTTGCAAAGCTCTGTCACATCTTGTAGTTAGAACTGCCAACTCAAAGCAAAGCAAGGATTATGCTGCCACTGGTTATGATGGTGATTGTGGCTCTCAAATTATTGGTGTTGGGATCCTCCAAGACTGGAGTAGGCAACATTTGTAACATATCCCCACTCTCCATTCACTTTTCAGCAAGAGTGGTGACAGATGCTGTCCATGCCACAAAAGGTTAATGTGTTCCCTCTGAGCAGAGAGAAGCAGGTAAATCAAGCTTATGGCTTTGGCAGGACTGCAGGCTTCACCATTGTACAAAGCATCAGCAAAGGCACACACAAAGCTTTGTACATACTACACCTAAATGCAGAGTTGCACTGCAACCATGGGTTTCACTGAGTCAGGAACCATGCTCATACCTGTTAATGGTACCCTGATATCTCCAGAGTACTTGAACAATCGCGTCCATCAAAGGGTGGCTGCTGGAAACGGAAAAAAAGAGTCCTGTTTTTGGTGGGTTTAGTGAGATGTTTCTCGCCGCCTGTCATGCCACGAATAACCCCCCCTATCAAATGGGATTCAGGTATTTTTGGCCTTGTTGAGGAATACCCTGCCGATGATGCACTTACTCATCAGTACAGGAACAGATCAGGGTGCATTTTTAAATGCCGCCCCAATCTTTTGACCCCTCACCGCAGCCTCTGGCACAACACCTCAACTTACCTGTTCGAGGGTCCTTGAGCCCCCCTCACCCCACCTCTTAAGGGCAGGGCACCCTCTGGCTCGATCCCCGGCAGGGGCAACATGGCACCCAGGCAATTTAGTACTGTCACCCTGGCACCCTGGCAATGACACCCTGGCACAAAGGCAGTGCCTGGGTGGCACTTCCAGGATGCCTGGGTGGCAGTGCCAAGTTGCCAGACGAGCTGTGCCAAGATGCCCGGGTGGCAGCTGGAGTGTCAGGTTACCACTTTGATCAGAGCCCGACCACCCAGGAGCCTCCGATGGCCTCAGGGAACCCCTCCTCCCAGGTACTGTTACACTTGGTCCACGTTTGTGTGGACGCGTGCTAAATGGCGCCATGGCATGGTCTCCCAGGTGCGGGCTTTCATACCCGGGTCTTGGGAGAATCCAGCGTCAAGATATTTAAGTGATCCCGACTGCTCATTTAAATATACAAATCTGGATTATCCCGAGTGAGGGCGGGAACCCGATCATGATGGCTCGTGAGATCTTGTTAGATCTCGTGAGGTGTTCCGAAAGTTGCAAATCTTGCAAGAAACTTCTCACGAGGTGTAACGGTCTCATCGCATCACCGAATCATGCGTGACGAGGCTGTTCGATCTTGCCCATAGGCTGTCTGTTCTTCACCTAACTTATATTTTTGTCGTGTACGCCAACCAAATGTGGCCAAAATAGGTGCACAATGAGAACTAATCAGCTACACAGAACATCGCAGAGAAGACTGTTGGGCTACAGAAACAATGGTTCTGCTGCTTGGACAAGTCTGGTGAAGCTCTCTAACATCTGTGGAGGGTGTAACCTGATTTTTTTGCTAGGCTGTTGTGCCTTGACTATCATGAGGGCACAGCCCTTGTCCCCAAAGATATGGCAAGGTGTTCAAGAGCAGAAGGTGGAGGAGACACAAGAGGAGGAGTGGGAAAAGGAATAAAAGGAAGATCAGGAGGGGGGTAGGAGTTAACAAACACATGCCCTTTCTGGCTGTGCTGCTGTCTGAGGTTAGCTTGTTTGACTACGAACACAGCCACCAATTCCTGTTGTACGACAATGGATTACAACCCAAATTACTTATGGGCATATTGAATTTATTAAGTTTTTAACTTTTTAGAAGTTTTTAAAATAAACGCAAGCATTGGCGCTGAGCAAAAGTTGGTTGATAATGTAAAGTGACTCCCTTCTGGAAAATTCCTATGTGGATTACAGTTGACCGAATAATCCCGAGAAAACATTGAATGTTGCACCTGAAAGGTGCTGTGCACTTCTTCAAACTGAGATTTGAAATGGAGATAGGAAAGATGCAAAAGACTGAACTTTAATCTCCTGTAAGAAGTCTTACAACACCAGGTTAAAGTCCAACAGGTTTGTTTGGTGTTGTAAAACTTCTTACTGTGCTCACCCCAGTCCAACGCCGGCATCTCCACATCATGGCTTATTCTCCTGTGGTTGCGGAGACAAAAGATTGATTTTGTGTTTTAGCAGGCATCCAAAACCCCATTGATTTATCTCTCAGCATTTGTAAATGGTCTAAGTTCAAAGGAAGAACATGGATTTGAGCGCAGGATTTCCCTTTCAGGAATACACAGGAAAATAGGTTCAAAAGCTAGCTGCAGACCTACTTTATGCGAGTGTCACAGAAACAAGAAGAAACAACAGCCAGTCAGCCGTGCAAAGACAAATAGGCGAAAGATATCTCGTGGATAAAATCAAATTACTGCGGATGCTGGAATCTGATACCAAAGACCCTCTCGGTGGTCAGAACAAGGTTAATTTAAAAGGGATCCCTTTTCCCTGTGGTTACCTTTACCCAGTCCAAATGAGTTGACTCTTTAGAAATAGTAAATTTAACTAAGCTAAGAGCAAGTTGATTTGTTATTTGTTATTCAAAATACAAGAAAAATAATAAAAACATAACACACACTGATCAGAAATGAGAAGTTATGAGTCCAAATAATGGTTAAAAAGAGCATATGATTTAGTCCTTGGCTTGTCCGTGAGGCATAAATGGTGGTACTCTGCAGCCATTAAGTTGGGCAATTTCAGTAGAGCTGACTTTGGCAGCTTAGCAGTTAGTTTGGAGACACTAGGAACGATTCTCCGGAAAGATTTCTAAGTGTGGTAGCGAGCGTGAACTGCCACGAGCATCCTGGCGATCAGATCGGCAAGACCGGTAATGCTATTTCACGTTAATTGGTCCACTTAACGAGGCCCCACAGACTTCACCGACGGGGTAGAATAAAAAAGAGGAGCTATCTCATTCCTCCTCACTCAGGAACATAACAAAATTGAGCCCCATTTGGTAAGTTAACAAATTAGGGGACCTCTTCCGGGGACAGATTGTAAAAGTGCTCATTGGCCTTTTCCTGTATGCTACCCCATCAAGGCCCAGGGGCTGGATTCCCTGATTTGGAAACTAAGACCCCATGCTGGCGTGAAAACGGTGGTGTTTTACAGAAAAACTGGTGTAAAACGGCCACCGATTCCTCGTTTTGCTGGGGTCTAGCAGGGAGGCTTAGTAGAGCTCGCTGTTCTAGCTGCCGATACGACCCCCAGCACTTCCGGTTCAGAGGCACACATGCGCACGGCGACAGCCTACAGAGGCTGTGCCATGCTCCATGGCGGACTCAGCCCGCGGATCTTGACTGCTAAAGTACTGTCCCCCATCGGACGCTCGCGTGCCTGGGACCGCCCACCCACAGTGTCCCCAGCCCCGAATGAAGCCCCTCCTGCCCACCGATCGGCCCTCCCCCGACTGTGGAGGCCCTGGACTGAGTCCGTAGCAGCCACGCCGAGGTCACGGTGTGAGCACACGTATCCCACGCTACCGGGATCTTGGCCGGTCGGGACGGGGCCTCGCTGGGCGGGCCTCACACAATGGCCTGAGGCGGCGGATAATCGCCGTCACGTTCTCCTAGAGTACGCCGCTTTTTGGGGGGCGGAGAATCAGAAAACCGTAGCCACTCCTGATATGGGCATCAAAACGGATTCTCCGCCCCGTCACCGAACGGGATTTTGGCGTCGAGGAGCGCAGAATCCAGCCCCTTATCTCACTCCTCTGCAGCAGCTGAAGTCATAGGTGTAGTAGACTGAAATGTGGAGTTGGCAACTCTCTTATCTTTTCTCTGCGCCCTGGCTCAATTCCACTAACAATGACTCACAATGTGCAGGTCCTACCTCAATACTACTTTGCAAAATAAACACTCTACTGCCTGTATCTGAGTAGGTAGCTGTGAATGTGAGATCACATCATGGTGCTTCTTTTTTCAGCAGTCTCTTGTTCCTCTTGAACCTTAGGCTCTGACACTTGACCAGCTGGCAGTTCTTGGATATCTGAAAGGATAAAGACACAAAGGTAACATTGGTTGAGGCAAGGGAGGAATGCAAGAGGTGCATGGTTACACCATCTGCAGCTTGTAAATAAGAAGGCTCTCTTTTTGTGCTGTAAAACTCTATGGCTCTTTGAATCAAAGAGATTATGGAATGAGGGAGGAGTGGAATGTTTAAATTTCAATGAGAGGATTGTATCATTATCCTCTTTAGTTTTAATGCCGCCACTCGCCACAACCTTGGTCATGATGGCCACCACCATCTTGTCTCATGGAATGAGGACCTATGGCCATCTCTGTCCCCCCAAATAGTTATCGCTTGGAAGGACAAAGGCAGCACATGCATGGGGACAAGGAGTTTCCCTCCAAGCCACACCATCCTCACTTGGAACTCTATCGCAATTTCTTCACTGTGACTGGGTCAAAATCCTGAAACTCCCTTCCTAATGACACTACAGGTGTAACTACACAACATGGACTGCAGCGGTTCAAGAACATTGTTCACTTCTCAAGGGTAATTAGGGATGAGTATCAAATGCTGGTCTTGTTGCGATGCTCACATCCCATGAAAAAATAAAGAAAACAGGTGCTGCTACCTCTGATTTTATGCCATCCTATCCTGGAAGAGAGAGCAAAGTTGTCAGTGAGCGGGCTGTAATATGTTTGCGCAATGTGCCTGTCATAGCTGAATAGCTGGCAGTGTATGAAAGCTGTGAAACGTGGATGTGAGACTTGTATCAGTTCTATGTGCGCGAGGTAAGGTAATGAATGTTGGGGATTTTCTTTTTAGGCTTAGATAGGATGTGGGTATCGTTGGCTAGTCCAGCATTTGTTGCCCATCTCCAATTGTCCTCGGGTCGGTGGTGGTGAACTGCTACAGTCCTTGTGGTATAGGTATATCCATAGTGCTGTTAGGGAAGTAATCCTAGGATTTTGACCCAGTGATATCCAAGCCAGGCTAGCATGTGAATTGGAGGGGAATTTGAAGGTGCTGATGTTTCTACACATCTGCTGCCCTTATGCTTCTAAGTAGTAGAGTTTATAGGTTTGGAAGATACTAGCAGAGGAACCTTGATGAGTTGCTGCAGTGCACCTTGTAGATGGTACACACTGCTGCCATTATGTGTTGGTGATGGAGGGAGTGTATTTTTAAGGTGGTGGATGGGATTGCAATGAAGTGGGTTGCTTTGCTGGTGTTGAACTCCTTAAGTATAGTTGGAGCTGCACTCATCTGGGCATGTGGAAAGTATCCACACCCCTGATTTGCGTCTTGTCGATGGTGGATAGGTTTTGGGGAGTCAGGAGGTGAGTTACTCATTGCAGTAGCCTCTAACCTGTTCTTGAGCCAGAGTAGATATATGCTTGGTCCAGTTAAATTTCTGGTCAATGATAACCCCCAGGATTTTGATAGAGGGAGGGGGATTCAACAATGGTAATGCCATTGAATGTCAAAGGAAGATGGTTATTTTCTCTCTTATTGGAAATAAAGAAAAGAGGTGCTGCTACCTCCGATTTTATGCGATCCTGTCCTGGATGAGCAAAGTTCCTGGCACTTAAGTTACTTGCCTCTTATCTGCCCAAGCTTAAATGTTGTCCAGATATTACTGCGCAGACAGACTGCTTCAGTATTTGGGAGTCACAAATGATATTGAAGATTGTGCAATCTTCAGCAAATATCCCCACTTCTGACCTTACAATGGAGCGAAGGTCATTGATGAAGCAGCTGAAGATGGTTGAGCGTAGAACACTATTCTGTAGTTGCTGTGAATAAGGAATTATATGAGGCTAAAAGTTCATTAGATTTGATGTACAAAACTACATGAACCGACCTTGGCTATTTATATGAGGTAACTGAACTTTAGTGTCACGGCATTCAGATCCTCGGATAGATTGCTGACATTGGCCACAATGGTTATCTGCTCCCAGTGCCTTTTCAGTGTCTGTCTGAAGGGCTTCCTGGTACTCTGAGGAAAGAGGACTTCTCTCCTCCTGCCTATCTCCTGCACCATGATATCCAGTGCTGCATCAGAGAACCTTGGGTTTTGCTTGCTGGACTGTTGTGCCATTTCCACTCCTCTTCCCCTTCCAAGTTAGAGTACCTGCTGCAGCCAGAATTAACCTCATCTTTAAGAGGTGCATTGTGGCTTTAAGTACTACAGGTTAGCTTTAAGTGATGCTAGCCTCACGTGTATTTGAGCCCTTTACTGAGCGACGTAGACACTCAGCATCACATTTAGCATTGGACTGAGCACTGCTTTCATTTTAATTTGCAGACAACAATAAGTTAGCTTGCTACCTCCATCACAACAAACAGGCAAATGTTAAATGCATGTTGAAATCCCCATGCCTGTTATTGATCCTAATCTAAGTTTTCCCGTGGAGCAGACACAGCTCCCAGGAAATGGTACAGATGACTGTTCAATGTAATAATCTTTATTATAATCGTTATTAGTCTCACAAGTAGGCTTACATTAACACTGCAATGAAGTTACTGTGAAAATCCCCTAGTCGCCACATTCCGGTGCCTGTTCGGGTGCACGGAGGGAGAATTCAGAATGTCCAAATTACCTAATAGCACGTCTTTTGGGACTTGTGGGAGGAAACTGGAGCACCCGGAGGAAACCCTCGCCGACACAGGGAGAACGTGCAGACTCCGCATGGAAAGTGACCCAAGCCGGGAATTAAACCTGGGACTCTGGCGCTGTGAAGCAACAATGCTAACCACCGTGCCACCCATTATTTTCGTAGAATCTTTAGTAGCAAATGAAGGAAGTCAGATTAAAGCTAAATATTTTGTTCAACTGCCAGCTCATCATTCCACAGTTCCAACCTATCGAAATTGTATCCATTTACCTCTGTGTTGCTCACCTATCACCCCCATCCCAACTGACCATTACCAGCTGCCTGCCCCCCAATCCAGTCTCTTCTTCAGTTCTCTCCACAGCCATGTGCCACCCACCCTCTCTCTGTAATTCCTTCAGCCTGACATACCCTTAAACATCTTTCAATTTTTACATCTCGAATGTCCTGTGCACCACCCCTTTCCCTTTGCCCTCACAGCAACTCTTTCACCAAATCCCAGCACCTCCTAGTTCTCTATCTTCTTTAAAAAACACAACTTGACCTAGTCTTCAGTTACATTTCCTGATATGTGTCGATTACTTATATTTTTTTTAATGAAACACCTTGGGATGTCTTGCACACTAAATAAATACCCTAAATACGCTACATATATACAAGTTAATTTTGGTCTTGATTGCACAAATATTTATCCAGAAGGTTATGCGCTTAACACTCAGAGTACACTGCAAACTCTCGCTGGTTGTGGGAAGGCCGAAACAACATAACAGGCTACAAAGTGAAGCTGAGCAGTATCTCCAGCAGCAGTGCACTCCTCCCCGATGAACTCAATGCATTCGATGCTCGGTTTGAGCAAGAAACCAACGATCCGCTGTCGAGTGCCCCAGTAGCCCATAACACACACATACCCACCATTACAGCTTCCGAAGTCAAATGGGCTTTCCAGAAAGTGAACCCTCAGAATGCGACGGATCCAGACGGGATCCCTGGTTATGCATTCAGAGCCTACGCGGACCAACTGGCAGATGCTCGCGGACATCTTTAACCTGTCCCTACTCTGCTCCAAGGTCCCCACCTGCTTCAAGAAGATGACCATCATACCGGTGCCAAAGAAGAACCAGGCAACGTGCCTCAATGACTGCCGTCTGGTGGCCCTGCCTTCAGTCGTACTGAAAGTGCTTTGAGTGGCTGGTCATGAAGCGCATCACCTCCATACTCCCAGAACGCCTTGATCCACTGCAATTCACATACCGCCGCAACCGGTCCACAGCAGACGCCATCTCCCTGGCCCTACACCTAGGGGTGTGATTGGGTTATGGGGATAAGGTGGAAGTGAGGGCTTTGTGTGGGTCGGTGCAGACTCGATGTGCCAAATGGCCTCCTTCTGCACTGTATGTTCTATGTACACTCATCCCACGAGCATCTCGACAACAAGGACTCCTACATCAGACTCCTATTTATTGACTACAGCTCCACCTTCAACACCATAATCCCAGCCAAGCTCATATCAAAGCTCCAAAACCTAGGACTTGGCTCCTCACTCTGCAACTGGATCCTCGACTTTCTGACCCATAGACCACAATCAGTAAGAATAAACAACAACACCTCCTCCACAATAATTCTCAATACCGGGACCCCGCAGTCTTACTGCCTACTACTATACTCCCTGTACACACACGACTGCGTGGCAAAATTTGGTTCCAACTCTATCTACAGGTTTGCTGACAATACGACCATAGTGTGCCGGATCTCGAATAACGACGAGTCAGAATATAGGATGGAGATAGAGAACCTAGTGGAGTGGTGCAGTGACAACAATCTATCTCCAATGCCAGGAAAACTAAAGAGCTGGTCATTCACTTCAGAAAGCAAAGTACTGTTCACATCCCTGACAGCATCAATGGGGCCGAGGTGGAGATGGTTAGCAGTTTCAAAATTGTCAGTGTACACATCTCCAAAAATCTGTCCTGGTCCAACCATGTCACGCTACAACCAAGAAAGTACAACAGCGCCTATACTTCCTCAAGAAACTAAGGAAATTCGACATGTCCACATTAACTCTTACCAACTTTTACAGATACACCATAGAAAGCATCCTATCGGGCTGCATCACAGCCTGGTATGGCAACTGCTCGGCCCAAAACCGCAAGAAACTTCAGAGAGTCGTGAACACAGCCCAGTCCATCACATGAACCCGCCTCCCATCCATTGACTCCGTGTACAGCTCCCGCTGCCTGGGGAAAGTGGGCAGCATAATCAAAGATCCCTCCCACCCGGCTTACTCACTCTTCCAACTTCTTCCATGGGGCAGGAGAGACAAAAGTCTGAGAACACGCACGAACATACTCAAAATTAGCTTCTTCCCCACTGTTACCAGACTCCTAAACAACTCTCTTATGGACTGACCTCATTCACACTACACTCCTGTATGCTTCACCTGATGCCGGTGTTATGTAGTTACATTGTGTACCTCGTGTTGCCCTATTATGTATTTTCTTTTATTTCCTTTTCCTTTCATGTGATGATCTGTTGAGCTGCTTGCAGAAAAATACTTTTCACTGTACCTCGGTAATCATGACAATAAACAAAATCCAAATCCTAAGGAGGGAACACCGAACTGCAAAGTTATAAAGCTGAGCTGAACTAAGCATAAAATATGAGTTGAACTCAATTTCAGTCCCCACTGAGACAGCTCATATGGCATTACCTATGTGAGTACAATGTAGTTAGTGATTAGCAGTTCTTAATCAATTGAATAAAACCTATAAAAGAGAGCAAGGGAATGATTGATGCTACAGAGCACCCTTGGAGTTTGTGCTGTACATGGAAGTCGCTTTCCAGAATTGTGCATGTGTCAAAGGCCCCAGCCTTTCACTGAGCAGATAACAATGCGGCAAACCGAACCAAAAGAAGAAAAATTAGCAGAAATAACATAAGGACTTGAAATCTGTGCAGCTCAAAATCAGTGTTTCTTTTTATTCAGACATTATTTGTACAATATTTTGTGATTGTGATGTGGAATTTTTTCCTCATCAAGCCTTGACATAAAGTAAGAATTCACGTCATAAGTTAATACATTTTCTATGTTAGATTCCTGTGCAGAATTTGCTCCTTATAAAACAGCCTTAAAAAGCATGTCTTGTATTGTAATAGGCGCAGCACATTAAGTGTCTATGGCTACATTTTTATATTGATAGTACAGTACTGTAAATTCATGACAGATTGTGTTCTCTTTAATACTGATGTGCCATTCTACAAAACACTGATTTGTAAACTTCTGATAGATTCTATTTCTCAGTAGATCAATAAAAAAGATAAAGCAGCTGGACCAGCAAATACATTGTTGTTACGATTGAATTTATGGGCTCCAGCAAGAGCAGTTTAATGACCTGAGATGAAAGTTGAAGGTGGCTGGCAACGTGTGCAAAATACTAAAATGCTGGACATGTCACCTGACAGCACTTAACGTGCAGTCACATTCAATGCAGACAAAATGGAAAAGTAAAGCCTGTCTATACATATAACAGCATAGTTATATTATTTGTTCCATAATAGTAGGTTAACGTGATGAACTGATGATATTGTCAAACTAGCACGTCAATTGCACTTCAAATGTTGCCCAGCTTGTCTAATTCTAATTCAAACTCAACTGATTTGTTTTAATTTGAAGTCATCTGCAGAGCTGCCATGAACAGTTAGTTGGTTGCAGCCTCAAGTTCACAAATTTAACAAATGTCAAGGCAATTGCTTTTTGTGGTGCAGATAGAACGTTTGATGGGTGGGGTTCGGCTTGATGATGGCGGCAGGAGGCCTGATCGGCCATGATAGATGGGCCTCTTTTACATACAGGATGCGAATTGCCAGAGCGAATTATCTGTTTGTACGCTGTTCACCATTGGGAGGGATGGAGATCTGGTGGACCTGCGTTTTCTGAAAGTCAATGTGCAGCATTTTAGAGGGGAGGGGGTAGTTACGCATTACTGAACAAGCAGGCAGAATGACAACTGTCAGGGCATCCGACTATATGTTGTTATGGAGGTCATTATGGACAAAGTGAAGAGTAGAAGGATGTCCTCTTTCCTTCAGATGGGTAATGAACACCCATTAGTCAGTATTAGTCATTATTAAGTAATAGTGGAGAGAGCTGGTTGGACAGGTCAATGTTGTTAACCTAAGTCCAGGGATCTGGCTCCAGTGCAGGAAGACATTTAACAACCCTTCCAAGGGAAGACCCCTCCTTAAACATTTTACACAGCCCTTCCACACGAAACCTTAACCCCATCTCAACCTCAGGTCATTGCTACAGGACTTTGTCAGGATTGTGTCCTAGATGTAACCACCATCAGCTGCTTCATCAATGACATTCCCTCCATTGTAAAGTCAGAAATGGGGATATTCACTGCTGAATGCTTGGTGTTCAGTACCATTCACGACTCCTCAGAAACTGAAGCAGCAGACAGACCGCCTCCGCTCCCTCCACGCAGACCTCTGCCATCCAGGGGTGACCCGCCTACACCATTTCATTAAGGCCCGCAACCTGCCCTACTCCATCGAGGAAGTCAGGTCAGTAACCCGTGACTGCCACATCTGCGCCGAGTGCAAACTGCACTTCTACCGCCCCGAGCGCGCACACCTGATCAAAGCATCCCGCCCCTTCGAACGTCTTAGCATTGACTTCAAGGGGCCCCTTCCCTCTAACAACCGCAACATTTACTTCCTGGCGGTTATCGACGAATACTCCCGCTTCCCCTTCGCCATTCCCTGTCCCGACATGACCACATTGACCGTCATTAAGGCCCTACTCTCCATCTTCTCACTGTTCGGCTACCCCGCATACATACATAGCGATCGGGGGTCCTCATTTATGAGCGACGAGCTGCGTCAATTCCTGCTCGACAGGGGCATCGCCTCTAGCAGGACGACCAGCTATAACCCTCGGGGTAACGGACAGGTCGAGCGGGAGAATGGTACCATCTGGAAGACCATACTACTGGGCCTCCGGTCCAGAAATCTCCCTATTTACCGATGGCAAGAGGTGATCCCCGATGCCCTACACTCTATCCGCTCACTCCTCTGTACCGCAACTAATCAGACACCTCATGAACGTATTCTTGTTTTCACCAGGAAGTCATCCTCCGGATCCCCTCTCCCGACTTGGCTGGTCACCCCCGGGCCCATCTTGCTCTGCACCGTTGGTGGAGCATGTCCAGTTACTCCACGCTAACCCGCAGTACGCGTGTGTGGAGTACCCCAACGGTCGGCAGGACACGGTTCCCCCCCCCACCTCAGACCCCCCCTCCACTTTTCCACCCCAGCACCCCACTCAGCTTCCCCATCCCTCATCCATGGCGTCTCCGCGGCCAGCTCAGGTGACGGAGACTACTCGAAGTCCATCGCTCCCGGACTCAAGGACATCAGCAGGACCATCGGCCGATCCGACGTCAACTCCTCCACTGCGGCGCTCTGCCAGGACGTCAAGGGCCACCAAAAGACTGATCGAATCCTTCTAGAGTTCTACAGCCCAATGGACTTTTTTTTTGTTGTAAATATCGTTATGTCTGGGCCAGTGGGAAGCCCCCAAATTCGATAAGGGTAAGGAGAGAAAATTTATTCTCCCAACGGCTACTCATATCACCAGTTCTCCCCCTTCCCCCCACCCCACCCTGGGTCTCGTTCACACCCCCCCCCCCCCGCCTTCATTCTCCGCAAGGGGTGAATGTGGTGATATGATCTGCATACCTGTCTGCCATTGGGCCAGAACGTCGGCTTACCATTGGCCCTGGTCGGTCATGTGCCTCTCGACCGATTGGCCGAGAGGCTGAGTTAACCACGCCTCTATTAACAAAGTATAAATGGTCAGACGCCTGACGATCGTCCTTTCCATTGTAGACGATCGCAGAGCTGTGTTCTAGTCAATTAAAGCCAGACTTTGGTAAATCACTCGCCTCGCGTACAATTGATGGTACATCAGTGACCCTGGACCAGTCTCGACCCCGAACACTCTCGACCGCGACAACGACCGTGCTCATCAATGGGCATAAATCATCCTGCCTGATTGACTCCGGGAGCACAGAGAGCTTCATACACCCCAACACGGTAAGGCGCTGTTGTCTTCCCATCCGGACCTTCATTAGGTCGGATGTCCAGCGGTTACTGAAGGAAGGTATTGTGGTGATGATGGCACATCAGGTATCATTGAGGCTAGCAACAGTCCCTGGAGAGCTCAAGTGGTGGTTGTAAAGGGGAGAAGCACAGGATGGTCATCGATTACAGTCAGACCATCAACAGGTATACGCAGCTCGATGTGTAGCCCCTCCCCCGCATACCTGATCTGGTCAATCAGATTGCACAATACAAGGTCTTTTCCACGGTGGATCTAAAGTCCGCCTACCACCAGCTCCCCATCCGCTTAGCGACCGCAAATACACTGCATTTGAAGCAGATGGGCGGCTCTACCACTTCGTAAGGGTTCCCTTCGGTGTCACAAATGGAGTCTCGGTCTTCCAACGGGAGATGGACCGAATGGTTGACCGGTACGGTTTGCGGGCCACGTTTCCGTACCTCGATAACGTCACCATGTGTGGCCACGACCAGCAGGACCACAACACCAACCTCCGTAAATTCCTCCATACCGCAAAAGTCCTAACCTAACTTAGAACAAGGACAAATGCGTGTTCAGCACCGGCCGTCTAGCCATCCTCGGCTACGTAGTGCATGATGGAGTTATAGACCCACTTCCCGAACGCATACGCCCCCTCATGGAGTTTCCCCTCCCACACTGCTCCAAGGCCCTGAAACGCTGCCGGGGATTTTTTTTCATATTATGCCCAGTGGATCCCCAACTATGTACGGCAACTATGGGCAGCACGGTAGCATGGTGGTTAGCATAAATGCTTCACAGCTCCAGGGTCCCAGGTTCGATTCCCGGCTGGGTCACTGTCTGTGTGGAGTCTGCACGTCCTCCCCGTGTGTGCGTGGGTTTCCTCTGGGTGCTCCGGTTTCCTCCCACAGTCCAAAGATGTGCGGGTTAGGTGGATTGGCCATGCTAAATTGCCTGTAGTGTCCTAAAAAGTAAGGTTAGGGGGGGGGGGGGGGGGGGGGGGGGGGGGGTTATGGGTACAGGGTGGGTATGTGGGTTTGAGTAGGGTGATCATTGCTCGGCACAACATCGAGGGCCGAAGGGCCTGTTCTGTGCTGTACTGTTCTATGTTCTATGTTCTATATGCGGACAAGGCCCGCCCACTAATTCAGTCCATGGTTTTCCCCCTGTCGGCAGAGGCCCGCCAGGCCTTCAGCCGCATCAAAGCGCACATTGCAAAGGTCATGATGCACGCAATCGACAAATCCCTTCCCTTCCAAGTCGAGAGTGACACTTCCGACGTAGCTCTAGCGGCCACCCTCAACCAAGCAGGCAGACCCGTGGCCTTCTTCTCACGCGCCCTCCACGTTTCAGAAATCCGCTATTCCTCGGTTGAAAAGGAGGCCCAGGCCATAGTAGATGCGGTGCGGCACTGGAGGCAATTCCTGGCCAGCAGGAGATTCACCCTCCTCACTGACGAACGGACGGTAGCTTTCATGTTCGATAATGTACAGCGGGGCAAGATAAAGAACGATAAGATCTTACGGTGGATGATCGAGCTCTCAACCTACAACTATGAGATCTTGTATCGTCCCGGGAAGCTAAACGAGCCTCCTGATGCCCTATCCCGTGGCACATGTGCCAACGCACAAGTGGATCGACTCTGGGTCCTCCATGGGGACCTCTTGCCACCCGGGGTTCACTCGATTCTTCCATTTCATCAAGACCCGCAACCTGCCCTACTCCATCGAGGAGGTCAGGACCACCACCAGGAACTGCACCTGATAAAGGCTTCCTGTCCGTTTGAATGCCTCAGTATGGACTTCAAAGGGCCCCTCCCCTCCACCGACCGTAACACGTACTGCCTGAATGTGATTGACGAGTACTCCCGGTTCCCATTCACCATCCCCTGCCCCGACATGACCGCAGCCACTGTCATAAAAGCCCTACACAGTATCTTTACACTGTTCAGTTTCCCAGCCTACATACACAGCGATAGGGGGTCCTCCTTTATGAGCAACGAACTGCGTCAATTCCTGCTCAGCAAGGGCATTGCCTCCAGCAGGATGACCAGTTACAACCCCCGGGGAAACAGACAGGTAGAGAGGGAGAACGGAATGGTCTGGAAGACTGTCCTACTGGCCCTGCGGTCCAGGAATCACCCAGTCTCCCGCTGGCAGGAGGTCCTTCCTGATGCTCTCCACTCCATCCGATCATTGGTGTGTACCACGACCAACCAAACACCTCACAAACGTCTCCTTGTCTTCCCTAGGACGTCCTCCTCCGGGACCTCACTCCCAACCTGGCTGGCAGCTCCTGGACCCATCCTGCTCCGCAAACACGTGCGGGCGCACAAGTCGGACCCATTGGTCGAGAGGGTCCACCTCCTTCACGCTAACCCTCAATACGCCTACATGGCGTACACCGACAGCCGACAGGATACGGTCTCCCTTCAGGACCTGGCGCCCGCTGGATCCCCACCCACACCCCCACCACCAAACCCACCCACCCTCCCACCGGCGCACCCCACAGCCGCCCCTTTCCCAGGTGGATTGGTCCTCCCACTGGTCCCATCCAGGGGTAATGAAGCTGCCGAAGAAGCCGAAGCAAAGCTCCCGGAGCCACGGGTGCCCGAGCCAGTGCCTGCATCACCGCCGAAACTGCAACGATCGCAGAGGACGACCAGGGACCCTATTGACTAATTGCTTCATTTTGAATGTAAATAAATACTGTAAATAGTTGCGACATGTAACGAGCTAAAACACTGTAGGTAAAGGCATTTGCTAGACGACAGGTGGAGGAATTTCCTTTGCTGCCCTCGCGGGGGGCGATGGACAGAGTGCTTTCGGGGGTGTGGGTCGGAGAGGGGAAGGTGTCTGACATTTATAAGGCAATGCAGGAGGTGGAGGAGTCGTCAGTGGAGGAGCTGAAGACTAAATGGGAGGGGAAACTAGTGGAGCAGATAGAGGATGGGACTTGGGCGGATGCCTTGGAAAGGGTTAACTCTTCCTCTTCATGTGCGAGGCTTAATCTCATCCAGTTTTTGAGCTTTGTGTGGGCGCATGGAACTCCGAGAGTGAAGAGGGTTTTCCTGGAGCGAGGGAGGGATAGAGGCGGGCTGGCGCTGCCCAACCTTTTGGGGTATTATTGGGCGGCCAATGTGTCAATGGTGCGTAAAAGGGTGATTGGGAGGGGGGGGGACGGTGTGGAAAAGAATGGAGATGACGTCTTGTAGAGGTACGAGCCTGGGTGCCTTGGTAACGGCGCCATTGCCGCTCTCCCCTAAGAGGTATACCACGAGCCCGGTGGTGGCGGCGACCCTAAGAATCTGGGAACAGTGGAGACGGCATAGGGGGGAAACGGGGGGCTCGATGGAGGCTCCATTAGGTGGAAATCATCGGTTCATCCCGGGGAACACTGATGGGGATTTAAGGGTGGTATAAGGTGGGCATCAGTAAATTGAGGGACCTGTTTATTGACGGGAGGTTTGCGGGCCTGGGGGAATTGGAAGATAAATTTGGGCTCCCCCAAGGGAACATGTTCAGATACTTGCAGGTAAAGGCATTTGCTAGGCGACAGGTGGAGGAATTTCCTTTGCTGCCCTCGCGGGGGGGGCGATGGACAGAGTGCTTTCGGGGGTGTGGGTCAGAGAGGGGAAGGTGTCTGACATTTATAAGGTAATGCAGGAGGTGGAGGAGTCATCAGTGGAGGAGCTGAAGGATAAATGGGAGGGGAAACTAAGGGAGCAGATAGAGGATGGGACTTGGGCGGATGCCTTGGAAAGGGTTAACTCTTCCTCTTCATGTGCGAGGCTTAGTCTCATCCAGTTTAAGGTGCTGCATCGGGCCCATATGTCTGTGACTCGGATGAGTAGGTTCTTTGGGGGTGAGGACAGGTGCACCAGGTGTTCGGGGAGTCCAGCGAATCATGCCCATATGTTCTGGGCATGCCCGGCACTGGAAGAATTCTGGAAGGGGGTGGCGAGGACGGTGTCGAGGGTGGTTGGATCCAGGGTCAAACCAGGTTGGGGACTCGCGATTTTTGGAGTTGCGGCGGAGCCGGGAGTGCAGGAGGCGAAAGAGGCTGCTGTTTTGGCCTTTGCGTCCCTAGTAGCCCGGCGGAGGATCTTGCTGCAGTGGAAGGATGCGAGGCCCCCAAGTGTGGAGATCTGGATCAGTGACATGGCGGGATTTATAAAATTGGAGAGGGTTAAATTTGCCCTGAGAGGATCAGTACAAGGGTTCTATAAATGGTGTCAGCCTTTTCTCGACTTTCTGACTCAAAGATACGTATCTTGGTCAATAGCAGCAGCAACCCGGGGGGGGGGGGGGGGGGGAGGAGGAGGAAGGTGTTCTTTATTTTTTCTATGGTTATTTAATATTGTGTTAATTTAATTTGTTGTTAATATGTTTTGTTGTTCATTGAGTTGGGCGAATGTTTATGACTTATTGTTATTGTTGTTATTTTATTGCTGTTCGTTGTTACATAAATACAACATTTTCCAATAAAAATTATTTTTTAAAAAAAAATGGTTTTGATCCTTTTACGAGCAGGAATAGTTTCTCCCTGTCGACTCTGTCTATCCCTCTCATGATATTGAACATTTGAACATCCCTGTCAAATCTCTTCTCAGTCTTCTCTCCAAAGAGAACAGCCACAATCTATCCTCATAATCATTCCTGGGACAATTCTTGGAAGCTCTCCTGCACTCTCTCCAATGCGTTCACATTCTTCCTATAGTGTGGTGCCCAGAATAGTATACAGTATTGCAGCTGAGGTCTAACTAATACCCTGTATGGATTCAGCATAACCTTATTGCTCTTGTATTCTTTGCCGTTGTTAATAAAGTCCAGAATGCTATATGCTTTATTAATTGCTCTCTCCATCTGTCCTGCCATCTTCAATGATCTGTGCACATATACATAAGTCTCTCTGTTCCTGCACCCCGTTATGTATCAGAGAATACATCCCTGCAAGCAAAGCATCACACGATCTGTAATGATGTCAACAGAGTGTTTGTGAAAGATTTGCAGTTCTCCACCTTAGCTTGTATGAGTAACACCACTTAATAAACTTTTTATCGTGTTTGAAAGAATCCAGAGTGTGGAGACCTCTGTAACTTTTCTCTTTGCGGCTAACAAAGAAATAGAACAAAAGAGAAAACTGGTGATGAGGATTGAGGCAAAGAAGAATCGCTGAAGAAGAAATTTGTCGGCAAGAAGTATTGGCGACGGCGTGAGGAACAAAGAGGATTCTCAGGATCGGATTCCCACACATGCACACTCGTTGGATGAAGTACAGCCGTCGATGCTGAAGGTTTAAAAAAAAATTCAATTATAACTCTGAAATCGAGGTTCCACCCTGCGCCAGTCGAAGGATGCAATGGAAGACCCCCCACCTCTCCCTCCCCAGAAAAGAGAAACCTGCCCCTCCCCACCCCCAGAAAAGAGACCCCTTTCTGGAAGCTAGAGAGCAGTCCAGACAGAGGCAGTGAAAAAAAATATTGTTGTAACACTCACCTGGGCAGTACACCTGCTGACTCAGAAAAACCAGTGACTTGTGTTTAAACCCCTCATATCCTTGAGCTGCAAGCCATTCATTCATTTCCTTCTCTGGGCTGTGATTGACAGCTTTCACACACACACAGCTGTCAGCCTTGCTTCATTCATCTTTCTTCAAGGTTCTGCATGGCACATACTCTTTCCTGTCGCCATGTGGGATACTTCTAGCTGTTCCTACTTCCAGCAGTGCAGCAAAACAACCAGAGCATGGCAGTATTCTCTGGATTATCTTCTCAGCAATGCTTATGAAGGTTGGCTACAAAGTCTTATGAAAGTTCCATCTTGGTTTCAAGATTGACGGAACTATTGTACTTTTGATCTCTACAAGCACTATGCGCGTTCAGTGTTGAATGGGGCAGTTCATAAGGAAAAAACAGGAAATTTTAGACATGCTCATGGGGTTGACAGTATCTGTGGAGAGGGAGAGACAGTTTTATTTAAGGTTCGTATCCTTTCATGATGTGAGGAAGATAAACTTATTTTTCAGGAAATTATATTTTTTGGATTTGCTGTTAAAAGTGAAATGGAAGCTTTGTTTAAAAGTGCAATTATGAAAATCTGGTCTAGATTTCAGAAGGCAAACCACCAAGGGAAAGCATTATTATGAGAGAAGATGTTCGAGTGTTTTTGGAGTGGAGTTTGGAAACTCTCATGTGACAATCATCTGGGGGATTCTGAGGAGAAAACCACAAACACTAAATTGTGTTCAGAGCGGAGTGTGTATATTTGACCATAACTAATCTGTGTGCTTAAAAGGGTCTTTATGTTAATGGGAACATTGCAGTTTAAAATGTACTTTGTGATCCGTGTTCATCTTAAAATCTGTGTGTATTTGTTAAGCTAAGGGGGTGGGGAAGGTAAAGGAATATTGTATAATAATCCAACTTTTCATGTCTTAATTTTTTTTTCTTGTTGTTAAATCTAATTAGGTGTCCTGTGGCTCTGTTCTGGGATTGTAACAATAACGATCATGTGGGGTAACGTAAGAAACCAACCTTTACTGTCACCAGTGCTGAAACAGAGGTCCGATGATTATTTCTTTTGTCAGTGTGCAAAAAAAAGGACCTAGTGTTTGGCATCATAGACGAGATGGATATCAAAGGCCAGCATCCAGCCTTCTAGTTGTCCACCTGCTCAGTCTACTTGTTGGCAGGTCCACATGTAATTTGGCTGTTGGAATCACCAATGTAAATTACTCTGTTGTTGACCGTTGGCAAAGTGATGGTTGGCCATGTCTCCATCGTCAGCTTGTAAACATTCATGATTGTCAGCTTCCTCATGCTGGTTGTAAAGGAAAATGGTGGGCTGTCTGTCAGCAGGGTTTCTTCAGCTTTAGTAATTAGATCGCCTTGGATGGATATGGCTATTCCATATTTCGTGTGAAGACCACATGTAGATTATGGTCAACTGCCCAGTTGCCATTGGACTACCCCATCACCGACACAAAGGTAGTCACTGAAAATTAAAGCAGAGAGAAAAAATTCTTTTAAGATGTCTCTGCAAAGAGCCACTCTACACATCACCTTTTCAGCAGCCTTCATCATCAAACAGATGAACACAGCTGAGAGCCACCAGGTCTGAGATCACTGTCGACCCAGAATTCCTCAAGAACCAAGCCCAAATAACCAGCTGTTGTTTGTCAAACTCCCTTCAACATTCTTGACACTGGAATAATCCCAGAGGTCCTGTACCATTCTAAAATCATTGCCATCCGAACGTCAAATATACCAGCGAGCAATCTCAAAAGTTATCACCTCATCTATCTATGGCCTAAAAAATGGGCGAATGACTCATACTTAATTGCATAAACCAGTTTTAGAAGCTTGAAAGATCCTCTTATCTCTTGCTCAGGATAAGGCACTGAAGAAGTGTACAAAGCATTCTTTATATTTTTAAGAATTCACTTGGTACATTTGCACAACATTAAATCAACAAACTTGACAGCACATTGGAAAGTTCTTGAGACACTGAAGAGTGAAAGCAAAAAATCTTCAAGATAAAAGTAACTCCAGATTTACAAAATAAAAGTAATTTCAAAATAGACGTTTTAAAAGTAATTTTCATGAATGCTTCAAGAATCTCAAAAAGGCTAAAATTCTTCTCACTAATCAGTCATACGGATCACATTCTTAAGGGAATCCTTATCTGTGGTTTTGCCCCTTGGTTCTAATTCTCAGCTCAGACCCCCTTGATGCGTTCAGGAAAGTGTCAGTCACTTAACAGGTGATTGGGTAATTAGACATTAATCAATTACTTCAAATTAATTATCTTTCTCATGGCGCCTGTCCCATGTTCAAGCTCCCTACGTTACGTCTAGTCTCAGTTATGAGATTGTTTCAAATTCGTACCCTCATATCGCATTCCCAATGGCATTGTTCCGATGGATTGCCCAGCCTCCTATTTGCCATTGTGCTCTGTGAGACAAAACAAAATCATGATCAACACAAACCTTCCCATTCACAAAGACTCCAAAAATCCACCAAGAAAATAGCAATGGCCCAACAGCAGCTCATATCTGTACAACTGGTATCAGCCAGATGGGTGAAATTGTGGGCCATATGCAGCATAAAGGACCAATATCTCATCATTGATCCAACAGCAGAGATTGCTGGCTTCAACTTCCCTCAAAGACAGTAAATCTTATTCAGCCAATACAACATAACTTGTTCTACAAGTTGAGCAATGACTCAAAGAGCAATGTGGCCATGAGTCCCAGATTGTAGAACACATCATATCAACCTGCACTCCAACATCTGTTGTGGGATGTAGCTCATTTCTCCACTCCACATCTCAAGAAGCCATTAAATTCATAGCCATCATACTGCAGATGCTGGAATCAGAAACCAAACCAGAAAATACTGGACAATCGCAGCAGGTCTGTCAGCATTTGTGGAGCAAGAAGGGCGCTAACGTTTCAAGTCTGAATGACACTTTGTCAAAGCTGAAGAGAACTGGAAATAAGATCATATTTATACTGTTGTGGGGGAGGCATGAAGTGGAGTGGGCTGGATAGAGGACCAATGATATGTGGCGATTGACAAAGATGTCGAGGACAGAAAGAGAAGGGGATTGTAACTGGGGATGATGAAGGCTAAGAAAGGTGCTGCTAGTGGCACATAAAGGTATTAGAATGTGTGAATGGCAGAAAAAGGTGAGCAGTGTGTCAAGGGGCAACTAGGTACAGGGAACAGATGGCCCAATTGTGAGGGAAAAATAGATCGATGAAAGAAATGAAAATTCAAAGCCAAATTATACAATTGTACAGCAGCAAACTGATAATGTTACTGATCTAGGAATCCTGAGGCCTGACTTGTGATCCACAGATATAAGTTGAAATCCCATCACTTCAGCTGGAAAGTTTAATTTCAGTTTTTCTTTTTTTTAATTTTTCCAATTAAGGGGCAATTTAGCGTGGCCAATCCACCTACCCTGCACATCTTTGGGTTGTGGGGGTAAGACCCACACAGACACAGGAAGAATGTGCAAAATCCACACAGAGAGTGACCTGGGGCTGCGAATGAACCTGGGTGCTCAGCACCTTGAGGCAACAGTGCTAACCACTGCACCACTACGCCACCTTACTAAATTCAATTTTTCAAGTAAACCTGAAATAAAAGTTTGTATTGGTAATAGTGAACAAAAATCTACCACACTGCCATAAAAGCCTATCTGGTTCAAAAATGCCCTTTACGGAAGGAAATCTGCCATCCAGACCCACTGCAATGTGATTCATTCTTAGTTGCCCTCTGAAATGACCAAGTAAATACCACCCATGTATTGGAGAAGGCTGCTTATCACCACCTTCTCAAGGGCCACTCGGGATGGACAATAAATACTGGCCTTCCAGTGCCAACCAAAACCCATCAGCAAATTTTTTAAAAATCACATTAGAAACTTTTCCTGTCATGTGAAAATAGTAGTAATGTAGTTGAAGCTACACACACCCAGGCAAGTGAAGAGTATTTTGCCACACTGTCACTTGCTCTTGAATACCATGGGCTGGATTCTCCATTATTGAGACTATGGCCCCACACCGTGTCAAAACGGTGGAGTTTTACTCCTGAAATTCCTGCAAAAAAGTGAAACTAATTCAGAGCCCAGCAGGGGGCCAGCAGAGACCCGGAGTGAATCTCGCAGCTTTTGTTGCAGATATGGGTCCCCACACTTCCAGATCAGAGGCCACGCATGACGGACTCGGTCCGCGGAGCCAGACCCAAGAAAGAGACTCCCCGGTTGGTCGCGCGCCCAACCCTCAAACCCCACCCATTAATTCCCAGGCCGCCTATGAGGCACCACCTGGTCTCTGAGTCCGCAGCCGCCATGCGTTCATCCTGACCGGCAATAGCAGGTTACTTTCATGCCATCGAGAACTCGGCCGATTGGGGACGGAGGATTTCTGAATGGGCCTCTGGCAATGGCCCCCCAGCGGCGTGGCGTACTTCCCAGTGACGCCGATTTTCGGTGCCCGGAGAATCGGGCAGCATGGTAGCATTGTGGATAACACAATTGCTTCACAGCTCCAGGGTTCCAGGTTCGCTCCCGGCATGGGTCACTGTCTGTGCGGAGTCTGCACATCCTCCCCGTGTGTGCGTGGGTTTCCTCCGGGTGCTCCGGTTTCCTCCCACAGTCCAAAGATGTGCAGGGTAGGTGGATTGGCCATGCTAAATTGCCCTTAGTGTCCAAAATTGCCCTTAGTGTTGGGTGGGGTTACTGGGTTATGGGGATAGGGTGGAGGTGTTGAACTTGGGTAGGATGCTCTTTCCAAGAGCCGATGCAAACTCGATGGGCCAAATGGCCTCCTTCTACACTGTAAATTCTATGATAATTGCCGAACCGGCGCCAGCCCGATTACATCTTCAAACTGGATTCTCCGCACCAGCGCCGGCTGCGATTTCGGCGTTGGGGTGCGGAAAATCCAGCCCTGTGCCTTTAAACTGCCCCCTAACCACAATATTTATGTGATTGGGTCATTTAAGTGGTCCATTAATGGTGATCTCTCCCATTACCAGGTTGCCGATGGTGGGGATTCAACAATGGTAATTCCATTGAATGTCAAGGAGAGATGTTTAGACTGTCTCTTGTTGGAGATGATCATTGCCTAAGATTTATGGTATACAATTGTTAATTAGTGTATAGCATACATGTTATCCAGGTCTTGCTGCACTCATGCACAGGCTGCTTCATTATCTGAAGAACTGCAACTGAAACTGAAGACTGCGCAATCATCAATGAACATCCCATTTTTGATCTTTTGATGGAAGGAAGGCAATAAATGACACAGGTGAAGTTGGTTCAGTCTATGATACCGCCCTAAGGAACCTCTGCAGCAGAATCCATGGGCTGAGATGATTGATCTCCAACAACCACAACCATTTTCCTTTGTGTTAGGTATGACTCCATTATTGAGAGAGAGTTGCCCCTTTCTCTCAGTGACTAATTGTTCCTAAAGCCCCCAGATGCTAGACTCAGTCCAATGTTATCATCATGTCAAGGGCAGTCACTCTCACCTCACCTCCTGAGTTAACCACTTTCACCCATGTTTGGGTCATGACCAAAACAAGGTTTGGAGCTGAATGGTTCTGGCAGAAACCAAACTGAGCATTGGTGAGCTGGTTATAGTTAAGTTTCACTTAATACCACTCTCAACAATAGTTTCCATTTCTTTGCTGACAATTGAGAGTAGGCTGATGGCACAGTATTTAAATGGATTGGATTTGTCCTACTTTTTGTGGACAGAAAATAGTTGGGCAACCTTCCACGTTATTGGGTCAATGCCAATCTAGTACCAAAGCTGGAGCAGCTTGGCTAGAAATGCAGCTTGTGGTGAACACAAGCATTTAGCACTACAGCTGGGATGTTGTTGGGTGCCCATAACCTAATTCACTGATTTTTGATATCACACAAAATGGATCAAATTGGTTGAAGAGTGTAATGCTAATGACCTCAGGAGGAGGAAGCGATGGATCATCAACTCTGCACCCTTGACTAATTGTGGTCGCAAACATTTTGGTCTTATCTTTTGCACTGATGTATTGAGGTCCACCAGCATTGAGGACGGAGATAGTTGCGGAGACACCTCCACTGGTTAGTTGTTAAATGTGCACCACCATTCACAATTGAATGTGGCAGGACTGCAGAACTTTGATCTGATCCATTGCTTTGGTATCACTAAGCTTTGTTCATTACATGCTGCTTCCACTGCTGCATGCAGATAGTCCCGTGTTCTAGGTTCATCAGGTTAGCACCTCATTCTAGGTGTGTCTTATTTTCTCTTGGCATACTCTTCAACACTGCTCATTGAACCAGGTTTGGTCCCCCGGCATGATGGCAATGCTAGAGTGAGGAATCTGCTGGACCCTGAGGTTACAGACTCTGGTTGATTACAATTCTATTACTCTTGACATTGAGGTTTTGTGGTGCAGAAGGTCACGCTTCTCCCTCTGAGCCTAAAGCTTCGGGTTTCGGTCCCACCTAGGACTGGTGGGCATGGAAGGTGCATTCATTACCTGGCCAAGGAGGTTGATTGTCAACTTGTAAATCTTTCCAATACGCCTATGGCAGGTAGTGAGCAGGACAACCTCTTGTTCAGCCACACATCCCTAAATCCATAGCCTTTGGCGACTGGCTCGTGACCCAAGCTAGGGAATGTTAGCCATGGAAACAAACAGAAGCATGCGCTTTCTCTGCCTCCTGTGTCACTAGACATGGGCAAGCCTCAAAGTCTAACTAAGACTAATGATGGCCGAGTGTGCAACCTGAATGCCCAGTTTTGAGCTGTTAAATCTGCTCTGAATCTATTCCACTCAACATGATGGTATTGCCACGCAACATGATGTGGCTGTCCTCAATGGGGAGACGGGATTTTGGTGACACAAGTCATTTGTACCTGGACTTGTAATCCAGAGTTACACCTGGTTACACCAGCATACTATTCGATACATGGGAAACCTACAAAACATAAGGCAAACAAATGTTACTTCCATAGTGCCATTGGAGATGGTGCCACAAAGACGCATTGCCATTTTGTTGAGGCATTTCCAAGTGCAGCACATGTGGCGTGCCCTCTTATCCAGGCGCCTTCAGCTTGTTCCAGAAGGTTCTGAAGGCATTCTATCTGACGTCACACAGTCCAAGCAGCTACTGTAATGCTAGGGTAGCTAATCTCAGCCTCACAGATTTAACAAAGAAAATTTTCACGTCACTCTGCAAGCAACAAGCTTTAACCTGCAAGAAGAACTTGCATTATTTAAAGGACCAAGCTCCTGGCAGGTAAGGTCATTTTGAAAAACTTGTGCTACTGAAAAGTACCTGGAATTACTGGGCGTGATTAAATGGCCTTGTCATGCCCGACTCGGTGATGCAACGAGGCCGTTAAATTTTGCAAGAGGCCTCTCGCGTAATTTACGATACTTGGTATGCCTTGCGAGATCGAATGAGATCTTGCGAGACATCGTTATCTGGATCTTTCCTTCACTGGGCAGGATCTAGATTTGGATATTTCAGTGAACAGTTAGCTTCACCTACTCCGAACTATCCCAAGGCCCAGGATCGAATGCCCGGGCCTGGAATACCTCACTGTGGTGCCGTTTAGCACTGGTTTCCACAAATGTGAACCAGGTGTAACGGCACTTGGGGGATCTCCCACCCGATCGGGGGCCCCGGTGGGTCGGACTCTGGGCAGGGCTTTATCCTGGCACCCCGATACCACCCAGGCACCTTGGTAGTGTGACCCTGGCAGTGCTACTCTGGCAGTGCCAGAGTTCCCAGGTGACATGGCTAGACTCTCAGGGGCACTGTGAGGCTGATAGGGCCTGGGTGCCAAGTTGCCCATGCTGGGGATCGGACCCGAGGTTGTCCGGCCCCTGTGATTGGGGGGGAGTGGGGGGGGGGGGGGGGGGCTAAGGGCTGGCTAATCAGTAAGTTGGGGTGTTGGGTGGGGGGGGGGGTAACAGAGGCTACAGTGAGGGCTCGAGAGATTGGGGCAGCATTTAAAAATGGCAAAATGGAGAAACACCCCATTAAATCGTGTCTATTGTTTTGGAGGCGTTCTGATGTGAATCTGGATTTGCCAGAGAATTTTACTTCCAAATTTTTATTGACTTTGAAAAACTATCTTCCATGGTTTGATTCGGAGCATTACCTTGAGTCTCTGGATTACTAGTCCAGTGACAATACCACTATGCCACCCCCTCCCCATTTACAGTATGTGAAGTTGGTGGTGTGCTGGGTAGAAAATGGCAGAAGATCTAGTCAATGACCTTGACCTGAGTCAGCTTATTAAGACTTCTTGTGGCACTGCTCTCGGGTCCTTGGATCCAGGAGTCTTTGGGAGTGACCTCCGTGGCCTCATGTTCCCATTCCCCTCTGACGGTTTCTGGTGGAAACATGGCATCTCTCATCCTGTCTACCTGTGCCACTAAGGTCTCCAGCATTTCTTCAATCATTCTGGAAGCCTCATTTGGCTCTGGTGTTCACTATTCCATGTTTGAAGTTCCAGCAAGATTATAAAGTGCAACTTCTCTTTGATTGGCACAAACTGCCTTCAAGAAGAGCAGGCTGATTGCTCCACATGTTTTCATTACAAATCCCCCTGCTGAGCTCAGCAGTAGCTAACAGTGCGGAGGGACAAGCAGGAACAAGGTAGACATTTGGCACCCTGCTAGTACCACGATAATAAGGTGGAATTGGCAGAGGCAGATCACAGGTTCAGCAGATAGTCAGGCTGCTTATGGGAGTAACCAGTATCATTAAAGCCAAGAGTAAATTTAAAATAAGGGGTGGGATTTACCGACCACCCCGCCGCGTGATTTTTGGCAGTGGAGGCGGCCCACCAGTGTGATCTGCCGAATCTGCCGTTGTCAATGGGATTTCCTGATGACTGCAACACTCACCGTTGGCAAACCCTTGTGCCAGCGTGAACAGTCGGTAAATCTCGCCCAAGATGTAAGTTGTATCAATGAGATAATTTTGGAGAAAATTGGTAAGGAACTTTGCCATTGAGAGCTCATAGAGAGAATTTGCAGAGTTGTGACTTTCTGATTTTTGCTGTCATTGGCCAAGGTTCCCTGCTGCCATTGTGTCTTTACTAAATTGACCCCATACTGTTGTGCATCACAACAACAAGTACTTACAGGTGTCATTAGTGTCAAACATTAAGTGAAAAGCAGGAAACAGGCAGATGTGATTGGTTCGTCTCCTTTTTTATCACTGGAGCTGTCACTTTCTAAGCATTCTTGGAAGTTAGTTTGAACATAAAGATATATCAGATTCATATAAAAAGCTGAAAATCATAAACTAGAGCAGAGAAAAGGTTGCATTCATAGTTAAAATGTTGCCAATTGATAACCTGACCCTGATTAGGCAGCTTGCTTTTCATACTTAAACATTTATTTTTATTGATTTCATCTATCTTTAACATTGCAAAACACAGCCAATTTAGAAAATGGGCCGGGTCGGAGAATCGCCGGGGGGCGGTGTGAATCCCACCCCCGCCGGCTGCCAAATTCTCCGGCGCCGAGGATTTGGCAGAGGCAGGAATCGCGCCGCGCCAGTCGGCGAACGCTGGCAGCGGCTCGTCCCCAGCGATTCTCCAGTCCGTGATGGTCTGAGTGGCCGCCCGTTTTAAGCTGGTCCCGCCGGCGTAAATTAGAATAGGTACTTACTGGTTGGACCTGGCTGCGCAAGTGGCCTCGGGGGGGGGGGGGATCTGACCCCGGGGGGCGGTGTCCCCACGGTGGCCTGGCCCGCGATTGGGGCCTACCGATCCGCAGGCGGGTCTGTGCCGTTGGAGCACTCTATTCCTCTGCGTCGGCTGCTGTGGTCCTCCGCGATGGCCGGCACGGAGATGAACCCCCCTACGCATGTGCTGGGATGACGGCAACACACGCTGGCGCTCCCGCGCATGCGCCAACGTGCGCCGGCTGGCAGAGGCCCTTCGGCGGCGGTTGGTGTGGCGCCGGCCGGCGGGGCGCAAACCACTCCGGCGCTGGCCTAGCCCCTGAAGGTGCGGAGGATTCTGTACCTTCGGGGCTGCCCGACGCCGGAGTGGTTCACGCCACTCCTTCGCGCCGGAGTTACCCGTCCTGCCGGTTCGTGGAGAATCCTGCCCCAGATCTTTAACTTGCACAGTATACAAATTGTTACATTGACAAGGCACATTGTTAGGATTGACAACATTTCTGAAAAACGGAATTGTCTTTGAGTAAATGCCATGGGTAAGTATATCAATGATAGTATTTTAAATTGTGTCACGATAATGTAATTTTAAATTCACTTACGGGATGTGGGTGCTGTTGGCTAGGCCAGCATTTATTGTCCATCCCTAGTTGGCCTTCAGAAGGTGGTGTTGAGCTGCGTTCTTGAACACTTGAAGTGTAGGTAAACCCACAGTGCTGTTAGGGAGCAAATTCCAGGATGTTGACCCAGCAACAGCGAAGGAACGGCGATATATTTCCAAGTCATGATAGTGTTTGACTTGGTAGGGAACCTCCAGGCGGAGTAGTGTTCCCAGAAATCTACTGCTTTTGGTAGTGGTTGTGCGTTTGGAAGATGCTGCCTTAGCAATCTTGGTGAGTTACTGCAGTGCATCTTGTAGATGGTACATACTGCTGACACTGTGCGGCAGTAGTGGAGGGATTGTATGTTTGTGGAAGGAGGAGCAATCAAGCGGGCTGCTTTGTCCTAGATGGTGTTGAACTTCTTGAGTGTTGTTGAAGGTGCACTCATCAAGGCAAATGGAGAGTGTTCCATTACACTCCTGATTTGTCCTGGTAGATGGTGGACAGGCCTCGGTGGGTCAGAAGTTGAGTTACTTGCCACAGTTTCTGGTCAATGGCAACCTCCAAGGTGTTGACGTTGGGCGATTCAGTGATGGTAATGCCATCGAATGTAAAGGGGCAATGATTGGATTCTTCTCTTGTTAGAGATGGCTGTTGCCTGGCACTTGTTTGCCACGAATGTTACTTGCCACTTGTCAGCCCAAGTCTGGATTTGCTGCATTTGGACATGAACTACTTCAGTATCTGTGGAGTTGTGAATGGTGCTGAACATTCTGCAGTCTTCAGTGCACATTCCCACTTCTGACTTTATGATGGAAGGAAGGCCATTGAAGCAGCTAAAGATGGTTGGGAGTGGGGCACTATGCATGTGTTGTATTAATCCTTGATGTTGTAGTCTGATCAAATATGTATTGAACTGTTAAACTATACCTGGACCGTACATTTGTATTCCTACAAGGCTACCTCCCAAACCAAACCGTGACTCCGGGAGCGTGGCTTCTTCAGCTTCATCACTCCTGGGTGGGGCCAGTGGAAGGACCGATCCCCCTGGGAAGGGGGCAGCCGTGGGAAATTGGGTGGGGTTGGTGAGGGGGGTGTGGGTGAGGATCCAGCGGGCGCCAGGTCCCGGAGGGAGACCGTATCCTGCCGGTCGTCGGGGTACGCCACGTACTAAGGATTAGCATGAAGGAAGTGTCCCCTCTCAACCAGCGGGTCCAACTTGTGCGCCTGCACGTGTTTGCGGAGCAGAATGGGTCCAGGAGGTGTCAGCCAGGTTGGGACGAGGTCCCGGAGGAGGACTTCCTAGGGAAGACAAGGAGACGTTCATGAGGTGTTTCGTTGGTCGTGGTACACAGTAATGATCGAATGGAGTGGAGTGCATCGGGGAGGACCTCCTACCAGCGGGAGACTGGGAGATTCCTGGACCGCAGGGCCAGTAGGACGGTCTTCCAGACCATTCCGTTCCCCCTCTCCACCTGCCCGTTTCCCCGGGGGTTATAACTGGTCATCCTGCTTGAGGCAATGCCCTTGCTGAGCAGGAATTGACGCAGTTCGTTGCTCATGAAGGAGGACCCCCTATTGCTGTGGACGTAGGCAGGGAAACCGAACAGGGTAAAGATGCTGTGGAGGGCTTTAATGATAGTGGCAGCGGTCATGTCGGGACAGGGGATGGCGAACGGGAACCGGGTGTACTCATCAATCACATTCAGGAAGTACGTGTTGCGGTCGGTGGAGGAAAGGGGCCCTTTGAAGTCCATGCTGAGGCATTCAAAGGGGCGGGAAGCCTTCAACAGGTGCTCTTTCTCTGGCCGGTAGAAGTGCAACTTGCACTCCGCGCAGATTTGGCAGTTCCTGGTGACGGTCCTGACCTCCTCGATGGAGTAGGGCAGGTTGCAGGTTTTGATAAAATAGAAGAAACGAGTGACCCCTGGGTGGCAGAGGTCATCGTGGAGGGTCCGGAGTCGGTCCACTTGTGCGTTGGCACGTGTCGCGGATACGGCATCAGGAAGCTCGTTTAGCTTCCTGGGACAATACAAGATCTCATAGTTGTAGGTGGAGAGCTTGATCCTCCACCGTCAGATCTTATCGTTCTTTATCTTGCCCCGCTGTGCATTATTGAAAGCTACCGACCATTGGTCAGTGAGGAGCGTGAATCTCCTGCCGGCCAGGTAATGCCTCACAGCTTCTACTATGGCTTGGGCCTCCTTTTCAACGAAGGAATGGTGGATTTCAGAGGCATCGAGGGTACGTGAGAAGAAGGCCATGGGCCTGCCCGCTTGGTTGAGTGTGGCCGCCAGAGCTACGTCGGATGCATCGCTCTCGACTTAGAAGAGAAGGGATTCATCGATTGCGTGCATCGTGGCCTTTGCGATATCTGCCTTTATGTGACTGAAGGCCTGGCGGGCCTCTGCTGACATGGGGAAACCGTGGATTGGATTAGTGGGTGGGCCTTGTCCGCGTAATTGGGGACCCACTGTGCGTAATATGAAAAAAACACCAGGCAACGTTTCAGGGCTTGGAGCAGTGTGGGAGGGGGAACTCCATGAGGCGGCGCATGCATTCGGGGTCGTGGCCTATGACTCCATAGTGCAGTACGTAGCCGAGGATGGATAGACGATCGGTGCTGAATACGCATTCCTGCTTGTTATAGGTCAGGTTAAGGAGACTGGCGGTATGGAGAAATTTGCGGAGGTTGGTGTCTTGGTACTGCTGGTTGTGGCTGCAGGTGGTGACGTTGTTGAGGTACGGAAAGGTGGCCTGCATTCTGTCCACCTTCTGTTGAAAGACCGAGACCCCATTTGTGACATCGAAGGGAACCCTTAGGAAGTGGTAGAGCTGCCCATCTGCTTCAAATGCAGTGTACTTGCGGTCGTCCAGGCGAAAGGGGAGCTGGTGGTAGGCGGATTTGAGGTCCACTGTGCAAAAGACCTTGTATTGTGCAATCTGATTGACCAAATCAGATATGCGGGGGAGAGGGTACGCGTTGAGCTGCGTATACCTGTTGATGGTCTGACTGTAATCAATGACCATCCTGTGTTTCTCCCCGGTCTTTACAACCACTACTTGAGCTCTCCGGGGGCTGTTGCTAGCCTCGATAATACCTTCCTTCAGTAACCGCTGGACGTCTGACCTAATGAAGGTCCGGTCCTGGGCACTGTACCGTCTGCTCCTGGTGGCGATGGGTTTTCAATCAGGGGTGAGGTTTGCAAAAACGGAAGGCGGGTCGACCTTGAGGGTCACGAGACTGCAGAATTTAAAAGTTAAGCTCTGGAGGTTACATTGGAAGTCCAATCCCAGGAGTGTGGCAGCGCAGAGGTGAGGGGGGACGTAGAGTCTTTAATTATTAAACTCTCTTCCCTGGACTGTGAGGTTAGCTATGCAGTACCCCTTGATCTCTACAGAGTGAGACTCGGAGGCCAGGGAGTTCTCTGGTTAACCGGGTGTATAGGGAGGGAGCAGCGCCTTACCGTGTTGGGGTATATAAAGCTCTCTGTGCTCCCGGAGGCGATCAAGCAGGATGTCTCATGTCCGTTGATGAGTACTGTTGTCGTAGCGGTTAAAAGAGTTCGGGCCCAGACTGGTCCAGAGTCACCGAGGCGAGTCGTGGCAGAAGCTGGTGGGATTCCTCGGGTGGTGTGTGATCATCCGAATCGGGCATTGCGGGAGGCTACGTCTAAGGAGCTTGCGAGGGCCCGTGCCTCCTTGAGACTTAGCGTCTCTTTTTACAGCAGCCGCTGCCGGATCTGGGAGGACAGCAAAGCTGCAATGAAGGCGTCCCGGATTAAACGTTCGGTGTGGTCGTTGGCTGAAACATGCGGACAGTTACAGTTCCTATCTAGTACCAGCAGTGCGCGGTAGAATTTGTCTAGCGATTCCCCCGGAAATAGTCGTCTGGTAGCTAGAAGATGTTGGGCGTAAACCTGATTTTCTGGGCGGATGTAGTGTTCTTTCAACAGGGTCATCGCGGCCTCGAAACCGTCTGCGTCTTCGATGAGCATGTAGATTTCTGGGCTCACCCTTGAATGGAGAACTTGCAGTTTCTGGTCCTCCGTGGGTGTAGTTGTGGCCGTCCTGATGTATCCGTTAAAACACGCCAGCCAGTGTTTAAAGGTCGCCGCTGAGTTTGCTGCGTGGGGGCTAAGTTGCAGACACTCCGGCTTGATGCGGAGCTCCAATCTTCAAATCTAGTTCAATAAATTGATGCACGATCAATAACTCCCGAAGCGAGATTGTAGGACAATTGAAGGCTTTATTGAACTAGATGTTTCCCCCAGCAGCGCAAGTACAGAATGCAGCAGCTAGAGAAACAGAGACTCTTATACTCAGCCTTACTGTGCAGACCAGCAGGCAAGCTTACAGTATCAGGTACCTCCAACACCAATGATCGTACAGCATCAGGTACCTCCAAACAAGCTACCGTAATACCCCTAATACCGACTACCACAAAACTCAAGGAAGTCTGCCAGATAATAATGATATAATGATCTTTATTAATGTCACAAGTATGCTTACATTAACACTACAATGAAGTTACTGTGAAAATCTCCTGGTTGCCACACTACAGCGCCTATTCGGGTACATTGAGGGAAAATTGAGGATGTCCAGTTCACCTAACAGCACATCTTTTGGAACACGTGCGAAGAAACCGGAGCACCCGGAGGAAACCCACAGGGAAATCGTGTAGATTCTGCACAGACAGTGACCTGGGCCTGGATTCTCCCCGACCTGGCGGGGCAGGGGGTCCCGTCGTAGCGGAGTGGCGCCAACCACTCCGGCATCGGGCCTCCCCAAACGTGCGTAATTCTCCGCACATTATGGGGCTAGGCCCGTGCCGGAGTGGTTTCCGCCACGCCGACTGCCGCCAAAACCGCCGCCAATGGCCTTTGGCACCCGCCGGCCGGCGTCGGGGCTGGCCGAAAGGCCTTCACCGGTCCGCACATGGACCGGTGCGTCAGCGGCCGCTGACGTCACCACTGGCGCATGCGTGGTAGGGGGTCTCTTCCGCCTTTGCCATGGTGAAAAAGAAAAAGAGTGCCCTCACGGCACTAGCCCGCCCGCCGATTAGTGGGCCCCGATTGTGGGCCAGGCCACCGTAGGGTCACCCCCAGGGTTGTGATCGCCCCGCGCCCCCCCCCCCCAGGACCCCGGGGGGGCCCACTCGCACCGCCAATCCCGCAGCCACCAGAGGTGGTTGAAACCACGTCAGCAGGAGAGGCCTGACAGCGGCGGGACTTCGGCCCCTCGCGGGCCGGAGAATCGCGGTGGGGGGCCCGCCAATCGGCGCGGGGGGCACGCCAATTGGCGCAGCGCGATTCCCGCTCCCGCCGATTCCCGGGTGGTGCAGAATTCCGGCCACGGCGGGGGCGGTATTTACGCCGGCCCCAGACGATTCTCCGACCCTGCGGGAGGTCGAAGAATTCCGCCCCTCAGCTGGGAATCGAACCTGGGACATTGGTACTGTGATGCAACACTGCTAACCACTGTGCTACCATGCTGCCCATAGTGGAAGTGTCCACGGCGTTTTCTACCAGCATGTAAATTGTTAAGCACAGACATTACGTAAATGCCTCAATCGTTATCAATTCATAAAAGATCCTGTTACAGTCAGACATAGAACATAGAATCCCTACTGTGCAGAAGGAGGTGATTCGATCCATCGAGTCTGCACTGACCCTTCAAATGATCACTCCACTCATTTACCCCCCCCCCCCCATTCACCCATCCTTTCCCCATAACCCAGAACCTAACCTGGAAATAAAGGGGCAATTTACCATGGCCAATCCACCTAACCTGCACATCTTTGGACTATGGGAGGAAACCGGAGCACCCGGAGGAAACCCACGCAGACACAGGGAGAACCTGCAGACTCCACGCAGACAGAGGGCAGAATTGCACCTGGGTCCCTGCCGCTGTGAGGCAGCAGTGCTAACCACTGTGCTACCGTGCCACCCAAACATGCCAGATTTGGAATGGTACAATAGGGAAAGCATTTTTATACCTCCTCACGTGACCATAGCAATGGTCAGAAGGTGAAATGTGGAACAATAAAAGTTGCTTGTGTTATGTGAGAGTACCTTTAAGAAATGTGTGTTTATAAATGGGTATGTATACAAATATATGTAGTGGGTGTACCTTTAAGAAATGTGTGTTTATTACTGCAGTGATGTCAGAGAGTGGGTAGAGTTGGGCTGTCTGTCAGCTTTTTACTTTTATTTTAGGCTGTTTGCTGCAGGGTGTGTTTTAGTTTCGTTTTCAGAGCTGGATAGCTGCAGTCACATCCAGAAGGGCTATTAGTCTCTCTCTCTGTAATCTAAAGAATGTAAATCGATCCTTTGGTGATTTAAAACTGCTCTCAGTATTGACTTTAACCTGATGTGCTTCTGTTAAAGGTTTTGTTTTTAAGTCTTATGGATGTTAAAAGGAAATCTTAAAGGATTACTTAGTGTTGTATTCTTTGGGGGTTGTATTTGAATTCATGGTTGCGAAGATGTTCACTGTATATTTTAAAAAGGTTAACTTGAGTTCATAGAATAAACATTGTTTTGCTTTAAAAAATACTTTTCCATTTCTGCTGTTCCAAAACCTGTAGAGTGGGCCGTGTGCTCCCCATACCACAATCTATTAAAAGTGTGGGTCAGGTGAACTCCATGATACACTTTGGCATTCTCTAAACCCTGGCCCATAACAAATTGGGGGCTCGAGGGGGATAAAAGTCTATCTATTGGATTGGCTTAGTGAACTTAAAGACAGTGAGGGGTGAGTATATTGTGGCTGCTTCTCAGGTGGGATATTTTAGTTTATGTCAGGAGTGTGTTGTGGACAATGGCTCTTTCAGAGGCTCTGAAGTTTTTGTGGGTGGAGACGGTCACACGCAAAACCTTACGGACACAGACTAAAAGCAGACTGTTAGAGTTGGCAAAAATATTGCAGTTAACATTACCTGACAATATGGGAAAAGGTGAGGTAATTATGGCGTGGCTTAGCATTTAAAGTTGCCTGAAATACAGTTTGACTCATTGGAAATGGCAAAAAATTCAGTTCCAACTTAAACAAATGGAACATGAGATAGAATTAAAGCAGTTTGAATACGAAAGAAATAGGGAGAAACAAGAAAAAGAATGAGGTACCAATGGGAGGTCATTTGCGAATAAGGAATACTCAAGCTAAAATCCAGAAACATTTTTATTGGCCTGGACAACATAAAGATGTAGTTAAATTTTGTCAAACATGTCACACATTACAAGTGATAGGGAAACCTCAAGCAGTGATAAAACTAGTGCCCTTAATACCCATCCCAGCATTTGAGGAACCTTTTACAAGGGTCCTAATTGATTGTGCAGGACCGCTTCCTAAAACAAAAAGTGAGAATCAGTGGGCATGATTCTCCTCTGCCCACGACGGGTCAGAGAATAGCGGGAGGGCCTTCCCGACATTTTTCCCGACCTCCCGCTATTCTCCCCCCCCCCCCCCCCACGGCCGCCCCACGACACGATTCGCTGCTCCCCGTTTTTTACAGCGAACAGCGATTCTCCCCTGGCCGATAGGCCGAGTTCCCAGGCCTTTACGGCCGTCTTCACGAACGCAAACACACCTGCTCTCACCGTTCGTGAAAACGGCCGCAAAGTGCCGTCCCGGACAACCATGGCACCAATTGGCACGGCCACACCACGGCCGTGCCAAGGGTGGCATGGGCCCACGATCGGTGGGCACCGATCGCGGGCAGCGGGTCTGATACCCGCGCACTCTTTGTTCCTCCGCCGCCCCGCGGACTGATCCTGCGGGGCGGCTGAGGGGCATGACGGCCCGCGCATGCGCGGGTTTGATGCATATGCGTGATGATGTAATCCGCGCATGCACGGGTTGGAGCCGTCCAACCCGCGCATGCGCGGCTGACGTCATCGTGTGCGTCAGCCGTCGTGACGCTTGCCGCGCGGGCGTAGCAACGGTTGCTAAGCCCGCGATGTCATTCTTCACGGGGCCGCGCTGCTAGCCCACGACCGGGGGGGAGAATCGGGTCCTGGGAGGGGGCGCGGAGGCTGTTTCACGGCAGCCTTTATGACTCTCCGCAGTTGCGGAGAATCGCGCCCAGTATCTTTTGACTATAATGGATGTGTCTACTAGGTTTCCAGAGGCCATTCCAGTACATAATATTACAACTAAAAAGATTGTGGAGGAATTACTTAAATTCTTTACTAGATATGGACTACCCACAGAAATACAATCGGATCAAGGATCAAATTTTATCTCAAGGTTATTCAAAGAAGTTACGGATAGCTTAGGAATAAAACAATTTAAATCAACTGCGTACCATCCAGAATCGCAGGGAGCATTAGAAAGGTGGCATCAGACATTAAAGACAATGTTGAGGCCTTATTGTTAAGATTATCCAGAGGATTGGGATAAAGGAATTCCAGTCGTACTGTTTGCAATTAGTGATGCACCTAATGAGCCTACCAAATTCAGTCCTTTTGAACTAATTTTTGGTCATGAAATAAGAGGACCACTTAAATTGATGAAGGAAAAATTGGTGAATTCTGAAATTACTTTATTGGATTACGTGCCAAATTTTAGGGAACGATTAAATAGAGCAGGTGATTTGGCTAGACAACATTTGAAAGTTGCACAAAATGTGATGAAACGGGTAGCGGACAAGAAATCCAACGTTCGTAGATATGCCAGTGGAGATAAAGTTTTAGTATTGTTACCAGTGGTAGGTGAGCCTTTAAAAACAAGGTTTTGTGGACCTTATCAGATTTAAAGGAAATTAATTGAGGTGAATTATGTGGTTAAAACATCAGATAGAAGGAAGACTCATCGAGTGTGTCATGTGAATATGCTTAAAAGGTACTTTGAAAGGGAAGGAGAGAAAAAGGAGGAGGTTTTAATGATTCTAACTCAAAGTGACGAACCAAATCCAGATGACTATGAATTTGACATACCTCAAATTAAATTGGAAAACGAGGATGTTCTTAAAAATTGAGATAAATTGTTGAGTTGCCTTCCAGAGGAAAAACGGACTGACCTGAAAGAGTTATTGATATCACGTGGGAAAGTTCATAGAGATAAATTGAGAAGTACTAAAATGGCTATACATGATGTAGATGTGGGAAATGTTGTTCCTATCAAACAACATCCACACAGACTTAACCCTTTAAAATTGACACAGGTTAACAAAAAGATTGAGAGTATGCTTAAAAATGGCATAATTGAAGTGGGTTGTAGCCAATGGAGCTCATCCATTATGATTGTGCCTCAACCAGACAGTACCCAATGGTTGTGTGTGGACCATAGAAAGATTAATGCAGTCACAAGAACAAACTCTTATTCTATCCCACGTTTGGAGGATTGCATTGAGAAAGTGTGACAATCAGCTTTTATTTCCAAACTGTATTTACTTAAAGGTTACTGGTAGGTACTTCTATCCGAAAGGGCGAAGGAGATTTCAGCTTTTGTGACTCCCGATGGTGTATACCAATTCAAAGTTTTGCCATTTGGCATGAAATACGCCCCAGCCACATTTCAACGGTTAACTAACAAAGTTGTTTCATGATTACCCAATTGTGCGGTATACATCGACGATCTGGTAATTTTCAGCCAGACATGGAAAGAACATTTAAAACATCTGATGGAGTTATTCAATCGACTTCAGGAGGCGGGTTTGATGATAAACCTAGCAAAAGTGAATTTGGAAAACCCAAGTCACTTTCCTTGGCCATACAATCGGACGGGGCCGAATGGTCCCACGGGATGTGAAAACAAAAGTTATTGGGGAGTTTCCGATACCATCGACGTGATGGGAAATAATGCGATTTCTTGGTATGAGTAGATTTTACCAGAAATCTGTACCGAATTTCAGCCGTGTGGTCGCTCCACTGACGGACTTGCTCAAGAAGCGTAACAAATTCCAGTGGACAGCGGCGTGTCAACAGGCATTTGATGGCCAGAAGGCTGTGTTAACCACTGCTCCTGTGTTAGCCATCCTAAATTATACAAAACCTTTCAAAGTGGCGGTTGATGCGAGTGATGTGGGTGTAGGTGCGGTGCTTCTACAGGACGATGACGAAGGGCTAGAGCGGCCTATTGGTTATTTTTCAAAGAAATTGAATTCTCACCAGGAAAAGTATTCAACGAGTGAGAAGGAGATGTTTTGGTGCTAGCTTTGCAACATTTTCACATTTACGTCACCAGCAATCCATCTGACACCATTATATATACTGATCATAATCCATTGCCATTTGTGGAGCGATTCCAGAAAAACAATGCAAGGCTGTTTCGCTGGAATTTATTGTTACAGCCATTTCATTTAAAAATAGTACATGTGGCAGGATGAGAAAACGTGATAGCCGATGCTGTGTCATGAATGTGATGAATGGAAGCAGTTTCAGTTGGAGGAAGAAGAACGGAAAAACAAGTGGACTATATTACTATACCTGTTTGTGTGTGTTTTAAAAAAAACTAAAAGTATATTTACTGTGTGCATTTCTTAAAGGATAGTGAAAAGGTGAAAAATGAAACCATCTTGAAGTTGATAGTTGATTTTTTTTCTTGGAGGGAGGTGTCACGTGAGACTACCTTTAAGAAATGGGTGTTTATAATGGGTGTGTATATAAATATCTGTAGTAGGTGTACCTTTAAGAAATGGGTGTTTATTGCTGCAGTGATGTCAGAGAGTGCGTGGAGCTGGGCTGTCTGTCAGCTTTTTACTTTTGTTTTAGTCTGTTTGCTGCAGGGTGTGTTTTAGTTTCATTTTCAGAGCTGGATAGCTGCAGTCACAGCCAGAAGGGGCTGTGTCTCTCTCTGTAATCTAAAGAATGTAAATTGATCCTTTGGTGATTTAAAACTAATAACTGCTCTCAGTAGTGACTTTAACCTGATGTGCTTCTGTTAAAGATTTTGTTTTTAAGTCTTATGGAAAGCTTAAAGAGGTTAACTTGAGTTCATAGAATAAACATTGTTTTGCTTTAAAAAATACTTTTCCATTTCTGCTGTACCACACCTGCAGAGTGGGTCGTGTCCTCCCCATACCACAATCTATTAAAAGTTGTGGGTCAGGTGAACTCCATGATACACTTTGGGTTTCTCTAAACCCTGGCCCATAACACTTGTGAACATAAGGCATTTTCAATGCAGAAGATATGAACAGCAGCACTAACAATGCATGAGGGGATGCTTCTCTCATTATCCTTCAGTTTGCTAAGGGAATTTTCTTTTCATCCCTGTTCTATCCCTTGGTACCATGCAATGAACCATGAGCAAAATAAGGGGAATATAAATTACAGGGACAATACATCTTGAATGAGGTGCCAGCTGCATGCCTTCTCTTCCCCTAGACCATACAAATGGTCCTGGGACATTTCAAGCACTGGTCCAGCTGCTGATGATAATTGCAACTTTGAGTGATGGTGCAAAAGGAATAATATTAATTCAGTCACTGGTTATGCATCTCTCCGAATTTTTCTTCACTCTAAAGGAAATTACAATTAGAGAACCGGATAATGGCTGACTGAATCAACACTGCCTGTTTTAGGGCAGTACTGTAGTACAGTGGTTAGCACTGTTGCTTCACAGCGCCAGGGTCCCAGATTTTATTCCCGGCTTGGATCACTGTCTGTGTGGAGTCTGTACATTCTCCCCGTGTCGGCAAGGGTTTCCTCCGGGTGCTCCGGTTTCCTCCCACAAGTCCTGAAAGACGTGCTGTTAGGTGAATTGGACATTCTGAATTCTCCCTCTGTGTACCTGAACAGGCGCCGGAATGTGGCGACTAGGGGTTTTTCACAGTAACTTCATTGCAGCGTTAATGTAAGCCTACTTGCGACAATAAAGATTATTAAATTAATTATACTATCAAAGCAAAACAAACCATCCCCTTCATCCCTCCCCACCATCTCACCTGGTTCTTTCAACTAAAAACCAATGTAATTTATTTGCAAGCTTTCATTTCCATATTTGGTCGAGAGTGGCTTCCGAGTTAGGGATGTGCAAGGTGGGCAGTCACTAAATTATAAAAATAACGTTGCATACCATAGGGCTTCCACAAAACTTTTAGCCAGTCATTGTTCAGAAGCAGTTTCAGACCCAGTTAGCCCATTGGAATCTAGTGACGTGGAGACCTGACTTCGAGGGGTTTTGCCCCTTTCCCTTTGATCTGCCACTAGAAAATGCCACTTTTCATCAAGCACAAGCCAGAAAATCAGGTTGACTGTACTTAAACAATTTGGCTCCAAAAGTGATTTCTTCTGCTTGCTTAAGTTGCCATAGTTGTTATTAAATTCTTAATATAACACATTTCCTGCTTGTCTTTCAAAGATTTGCAGCAATTTTATAGTTGAAGACACTCCAAATGAGAAACTGTGCTTTGTTTCATGGATTCTGCAGCTGACTGCTTCCAAATCATTTAACTGACACAGATGCCTCATTTTGGTGCTGATTAATGTACCCACCCAGGAAGGATATTTTAACAATGATGAGATAGAAGAGGTAAATGTTATGTGCCATTGTGAAGGAAAGTATTATTGGTCAGGATGATAAATCATACACTGGTTTACACAGATTGACAGCCAATGAACCATTAAAGGATAATTGAAAAGATTCCCTTGTAGTGTTGATGCCTAATCAAAGGAACTTAGGTTACAGGTTAGTGTGAATGTTTGGAACAAGCCGAACGTACTGCCGGTTAGAAACCAGTAGTCACATACATCAGATTGTTCATGCTTCCATCATTTCTTTTCCACTGGGCGCGAGCGAACGGCCTTGTCGCGCCTGACTCAGTGATGTGATTAGGCTGTTAAATCTCGCAAGAGGCCTCTTGTGAGATTTGCAACGCTCGCAACACCTCACGAGATGTAACGAGATCTCACAAATATCGCAATCTGATTCTCGCCGTCGCTGGGGTAGATCCAGATATACATATTTAAATGAGCCATGTCTTTCGATTCCCCCGAGAATGAACACCCAATGAACACCCAAACAGCTGGACCACACAAACTTGCCCTAGCCGTAACAGCACTTGGGGTGGTCTCCCAGGCCAAGGAGACCCCCCAGGCCAAGGAGACCCATGTGTTGTAAGGGACGGGGCAGGGTGGCATCCTGACTCTCCCTCTGGCAACTGGGCACTTTGGCAGTGCCAGGCTGCTGCCAAGGTGCCAGGGTGGCATTGTCAGAACAGTAGGGGAAGTGCCAGGGTGACAGTTCCAGGGTGCCGGAGTACCAGGGTGGCACTGCTAAGGACTGGGGATGAAAAATGGAGTGAGTGGGGTAAAAAGGGTGAGAAGGGGGGTGCTTATGAAGAGGCCTCATAAAGGTTGGGAGGTGAAGGGTAGGTATCTTGAAAGGGGGCAGGCCCAAAAGAGATGGTGGGTAGACCTGAAAAGGGGGCCCCTTAGCAATACCATAACGGGGTGCCCTCTATTGAGGGGGTGTGGGGTAATGCCCATGTGTGCAGAGGGTGACATTGCCCAAGGGTGGAGTGTGTGGAGGAACTTCAAGCTCACTTCAAGATCGGGATGCCCTTCCCCAGCGTAATGTCTTGACCAAGCAGGGTCAAGCTGCCTGATTTAAATGTAAAACAATGCTTGGCAGTTATCTATCAGTCACCATAAATTGGTGCATCAGTGATGGTGCATCCCTGGCAATGCCTCTACCAATCAGCATTGCTGTTTTCCCCTTACACTGCTATCCTTCAGAAGTGTCCTGAGGAGTGCAAGACAAGTTTCTCTTCTCAGCAACCTTTAAGTTCTGTACTACCAAATGACTATTCAAATATTAATTCTTAAAATAGTACTTTATCTGTTAGTAATTTGTATCACCTGCCAAAAGTACTTTAGCAGTTAAAAGATGTAACAGATGTGATATTTTTCCACAAGCAGAGACCAATTTGGCATTTTCAGTGTTTTGCATTGGCATTAAAATGAGAGGTTTTGCAATAACACTCGTGTTTGATTCTAAATGAGAGATATGCAGAACAACAGACCTAATGTAGAAGGTAATTTTTTAATAAATTTAGAGTACCCAATTCAGTTTTCCAATTAAGGGGCAATTTAGCGTGGCCAATCCATCTAGCCTACACATCTTTGGGTTGTGGGGGCGAAACCCATGCAAACACGGGGAGAATGTGCAAACTCCACACGGAGAGGGACCCAGAGCCTGGATCGAACCTGGAACCTCGGCACTGTGAGGCAGCAGGGCTAACCCACTGTGCCACCGTGTCCCCATCCAAACCTTAATTATTGCCAACACCATAACGAATGTACTTGTGCTCCACATCCTTAGTACTGGCCACCATTCTCGTACCGGCTGAGGTTATTCATAAGGGCCCAGTCTTCTCAACCTTGCCCCTCACCTGAGGTGTGGTGACCCTCTGGTTAAATCACCACCAGTCAGCTCGCCCCCTCAAAGGGGGAAACAGGCTATGGTCAGCTGGGACTATGGCGATTTTACCGTTACCTTTCTGGCCATCACTGATGCCTTAGAACTTTTAGCTGAAAAGCCAAATAAATTAAAGATCAGAGAACAGGTACAGCATAAACAGAGGTCATTCAGCATGTCATGTCAATGCTGCCCTAAGACACCACTATTAAACGGAACTCTGCTTCATTCTGGGGTCTCAGTGAGGAATGCCCCACCAAGGCCGCACTAAATCCCATTTCCTGCACTAGTGAGCTTCATCGCAAGTGCAGAAAGAGATCGGAGAACAATTTTTAAATGGTGCCCCAATCTCTGGACCCCCCACTATGGCCCCCACCTCACCTATAAGGGTGTAATCGAGTCCCTCCCCATCCCACTCCATAAGGGTAGAGCACCCCCAGGCCCGATCCCAAGCATGGGCAAAATGCAACCTTGCCATTTCCAGACTGGCACCCTGGCAGTGCCACTGCAACCTAGTCATGCCACCTGGGAACCCTGGCAGTGCCAGGCTGGCATCCAGGTGGCATTGCCAGGGCATCCAGGCAGTAGTGCCAGGATGCCAGGCTGCCAAGGTGCCCAAGTGGCATCAGCAGTGCCATTGTGCCACCATGTCCAGAGGCCGCCTACCTGGGGGGCTTCCGATTGCCTGGGAGATCCCCCAAGTGACATACCACCTGGTCCCCCTTTGTGGAGACCTATGCTAAATGGTGCCTAGCTGGAGTCTTCTCGGTGATGGGAATCGATACTGGGCATTGATTAGATTCGGCGAGTGCATTTTCAAGTATACCTAACTGCACACTTAAATATGCAAATTTAGGTCCCACCCATTGTGGGCAGGATAAGATTGCGACGTCTCATGAGATCCCCTTAGATCTCGTGAGGCGTAGCGAGCCAGGTAAATCTTGCAAGAGGCTTCTTGCGAGACTTACGGGCTACGTCGCATATGATTCTAAAATTAAATGGAATAAATTACAGATCTGACGAGGCCTATTAATGCTAACTGTGAAAGATGACAGATTTCCCTATTCTTTCATTGCTGGTTTTTACTGTTTTCTACTTTCCTCAAGGTATTGGCTGCGAGAGGTCCATGGGTTTGTACCTTGCCGAAACCTCATTCTTCATGTGTGAGGTTAGACTGTGAGCACAAAATTTACAACGGGCCTGCATCCCAACCGAGCTCAATACTGATATCAGTGGATAATTTAGTTTCATGCATAAGAAGATTTTTCCACTTTCACAATTCTGGTCAATTTAATAGCCAAGTACCTTGTAAGTGCTTTATCATTGAATTAAAGACATATTTCACTGATCATAGAGCATCCCTCCCATGAGGATGTATGGTGTTGACAACACCTGTTGAATATATCTGACAAAAGGTTCTGAGGGTTTGAGGGTTTTGGCCAAGGGCGATATCGAGACCGGTACAGGCTTGGAGGGCCGAAGGGCCTGTTCTGTGCTGTATTGTTCCTTGTTCTTTGTTCCCAACTTCAGAAGCGGCTCCCCCATGGTCCACAACACTTTGAGCTGGTGTGATCTGCATCAGAAGCCGACTTGACTCCATGAAAATATCAGGCGGATCCAAAATGTCTAACCCCACAACCAGCTGGCAATGTCAGGTTGCTAATTTGCTGGTGATGCAGAGATAGGTAGGAAAGTAAATTGTGATGATTATGTAAGGAGGTTACAAAAGGGACATAGATAGGTGAAGTGATTGGGCAAAAATATGGCAAATGGAGCATAATGAAGGCAAATGTGAAATTGTCCATTTTGGCAGCATGGTGAGGGATTGGAGAGCTGTCCAATTGGAGAGGGATATGCAGAGGGATCTGAGTGTCCAAGTACATGAATCACAAAAGGCTAGAATACAGGAACAGCAAGTCATTAGGAAAGCTAATAGAATGTTATAATTTATTGTGAGAGGAATTGATTACAAAACAGGGAATTTATGCTTCAGTTATACAGGGATTGGAGAGACCACATATAGAGTATCGTGTACAGTATTGGTCTCTTAAGGAAGGATGTAGATGCATTGGAAGTAGTCCAGAGAAGGGTCACTAGAATTATAACAGGAATGGGTAGGTTGTCTTAGGAGGACAGATTTGGTTTGTATCCCCGACAGTTTAGAAGAGTACATAGAATATAGAACATACATTGCAGAAGGAGGCCATTCGGCCCATCGAGTCTGCACCGAGTAAGAGGCGACTTGACCAAAACCTTTCAGACGCTGAGAGCTATTAACAGGATGAATGTGGTTTGGACGTTTCCTCTTGTCAGAGAATCCAGAATTAGGTGCCATTGTTTAAAAATCAGGATGGCTTATTTAAGACTGAGTTGAGGAGAAATCTTTTCACTCAGACAGATGTGACTCTCTGGAATTCTCTTCCTCAAAAGCAGTGGAAGCAGAGCCAGATAGATTCTTGATTAACAAGGGGCTGAAAGGATAGCGGGGTAGGCAGAAATGTGGGGTTGAGTTACAAACAGACCAGCCATGATCTTATTGAATGGTAGAGCAGGCTCAAAGGGCAAAATGACATATTCCTGCTCCTAATTCGTATGTTCACATGCAGGATAACTGGATATGGGCTTAAAACCCATACCCTTATCTTCGTCTTTCAAAATTGCCAACAATAGGAAAGTGGGTGTAAATCCTGGAATCAGGTCTGGCCCACTATTTTTAAAACCTGTCCCAATGCAGATTGGATCCACATCAGGGAGAAAAATCTGCCCACTTGTGTCGTCTTCATAACTTGCTTTCCCACCCATCTTTATATCATCAGCAAACTTGGCTACAATACGCTCTGTTCATTCATAAAAGTAACTCATGTAGATTTTAAATATCTGAGCCCACAGCACTGACCCCTGTACCACCTCACTAGTTACAATTTGCTAACCTGAAAATGACTCATTTATTCCAACTCTCTCTGGTTAGAAATCTTCTCTCCATGTAAAAATATATTACCCTGAGCTCTTATCTCGTGTAGTAACCTTTTATGTGACGGCTCAACAAATGTCCTTTGGAAATCCAAATGGACTATTTTCGCTGGTTCCATCCTAATTGGTTTACATCACAGAATCAGCTAATTGTTCTGGTGCAGAAGGAGGTTATTTTGCCCATCGAGTCTGCACTGGCTCTCCAAATGAGCATCATGACTTTGTGCCATTCCTCTGCACAGTGTTTCTATTTGAGTAATCACCGAATGCCCTCTCGAATGGCTCAACTGAACCTGTATCCACCACAATTTCAGACAATGCATTCCAGACCCGAATCACATTTGCTTCTTTTTCAAATCATTTTAAATTTGTGTGCTCTCGTTCTTGATCCTTTTATGAGCAGGAACAGTTTCTCCCTGTCCACTCTGTGCAGCCCCCTCATGATATTGAACATCTCTATCAAATCTGCTCTTCGCCTTCGACAAGGAGAACAGTCCCAAGCTCGCCAATCCATCCTCATAACTGAAATTTCTCATTCCTGGAACCATTCTTGTAAACTTCTTCGACTCTCTCGCCAATGCGTTCATATCTTTCTTATAGTGTGGTGCCCAGAACTGTACACAATATTCCTGCTGAGGTCTAACTAGTGTCTTGCATAAGTTCAGCATAACCTCCTTGTTCTTCTACTCTATGCCCCTATTAATAAACCCCAGAATACTATATGCTCTATATCCTCCACCTGTCCTGCCAAGATCAATGATCTATGTACATATATACCCAATGTCAACTTTCAGTACCGACAGTCTATTCAAACCGTCCTCCTTATTAATTTTGAACCATTCCAGGGATAGAGTTTCCTTGCCTGTCACCATGTCCTGGCTAGCATTTACCTCCTTGGTAAAGATGGATGCAAAGCATTCATTTAATACCGAAACCATGCTCCTAGCTTCTACTTTTAGGTCCTTACTCAGCCCTATTCCTCCTTCTATGACCTTTTTACTATTTATATGTCTGTAGAAGACATATAAAGCCCTCTGTTTTGGCTACCAGTCTTTTCTTACAATGCATCTCTAATGTGTTTTTCACCTCTCTTCTGGACCTTCTTTAACCTCTTGGTTCTCAACTGTATTTTCTGCCTGACATCAGTCATTAACATACTTTTCCTTACCTTAATTTATATCTCCTCTTTTATCCAGCGAGCTCTGGATTTGTTTGCTCTACCTTTCCCTTTTAAGGGAATATACCTTGACTGTGTCTGGACCATTTCTGTTTTGAAGGTACCCCTTTGTTCAGCCACTGTTTTTCCCACCAGTCTTTCGTTCCAGTCTAACCAGCCCAGTTCCGTTCTTGCACCATTGAAGTCGGCTCTTCCCAAGTTAATTATTTTAACTCTGGATTGCCTATTATCCTTTTCTATCATCATCCTGAACAATGATCACTGTCTCCTACATGTTTCCCCACTGACATTTGATTTACTTGGCTCGCCTCATTTCCAAGATTGAGCTCTAACTTTCTTGTCGAATTGGACACATCCTAAAAGAACACGAAAAAATTTGCCAAGTGTGGCTTCCCTGTCATAAAACAATGTTAAATGTTTGTATGATGATTTTCTAATTGTCCTGCTACTCCATCCTTAAAATGGATTCCATTATTTTCCCAATGACAGGTGGACAGATGGCAATAACCTGGGGGTTACCATTGACCAGGAGCTGAGCTGGACAGTTATATAAATACTGTAGCTACAAGGGCAGGTCCAAGGCTGGGAATTTTGTGACAACTAACTCACCTCCTTACTCCACAAAACCTGTCCACCATCTACAAAGCATGCGTTGGGGGTGTAATAGAATACTCTCCATTTTCCTGGATGTATACAGCTCCAACTTCACTCAAAAAGCTTGACACCATTCAGGACAAAGCAGCCCGCTTGATTGGCACACCATCCACCTTAAACATTCACTCCCTTCACCACCAACACACATGACGGCAGTGTGTACCATTTCCAAAAGACACTACAGCAACTCACCAAGTCTCCCTAGACAGCAGCTTCCTAACTCACAACCTCTCAACCTCAAAGGGCAGCAGGTACATGGGAATGCCACCACCTGCAAGTCCTCCTCCAGCCAAACACAGTTCTAATTTGGAAACATATAACCATTCCTTCACTGTTGCTGGATTAAACTCCTGGAACTCCCTCCCCAACAGTACAATGGATATACTTACACCACATGCACCTCAGCAGTTTAAGAAAGTGGCTCACTATCACCTTCTCAAGGGCAACTAGGGATGGGCAATAAATGCTGGCCTAGCCAGCGAAGTGCACATCCCATGAAAGAATACATTTTTAAAAAGACTAACTGGTCTGTGGTTTTGTGCTTTCCGCCTTCCTCCTTTCTTAGATAGGGCCAATAAATTGCAGTTTTCTAATTCACCTTTGCCGAATCTGGGGAATTCTGGCAGCCTATGCAGCCACTATCACGACAACCACTTATTTTAGGACCATAGAATGCAGGCCAGAAGGTTCAGGTGATTTGTAAGTTGTTAATCCCATTGGTTTTCCTGATGTTTTTCTCTAGGGATGGTGATTGTTTATAGTTCCTTCATGTCTTTTGCATTACATTAACACTGCAATGAGGTTACTATAATAAGCCCCTGTCCCAGAAGAACCTTTCATCATTCGATCATTAATGAAATCTATCTCATTATATGTTACCAGGTCTAAATCAGCCTGTTCGCTGGTTTCCCCCACAGAATTTTTTCCGAAGAAGGAAATAGGGAGGGTGCAAGGGCAACATGTAATAATAATGTTTATTGTCACAAGTAGGCTTACATTAACACTGCAATGAAGTTACTGTGAAAGGCAGTTACTGCCACATTCCGGCACCTGTTCGGGTACACAGAGGCAGAATTCAAAATGCCCAAATGACCGAACAGCACATCTTTTAGGACTTGTGGGAGGAAACCGGAGCACCCGGAGGAAACCCATGCAGACACAGGGAGAGCGTGCAGACTCCGCACAGACAGTGACCCAACCTGGGACCCTGGTGCTGTGAAGCAATAGTGCTACCCACTGTGCTACCCTGCCGCCACATGTTCCAATCAAGAAAAAGGGTGGGACCAAGAAATCCAGTGGACCCTGGATACCGAGGAATATACAGCATCAGGAGAAAAAGGGAGGCTTATGGCAGATATTGAGGGGTCACAACAACAGAAGCCTAGAGGTATATAGAATGTGCAAGAGGGAATTTAAAAAGGAAATTACAAGAGCAAAAAGGTGACATGAAAGGATACTGGCAGGTAAAATAAAGGAAAATCCTACATTGTTTTACAAGTGCATTAAGGGTAAAAGGATAATTAGGGAAAGCGGAGGTCCCATCAAAGACCACAATGGTAATTTGTATGTGGAGCTGGAGGATGTAGGTAGGGTTCCAAATGAATACTTTGTGTCAGTGCTCACTCATGAGAGGGACAGTGTGGGTACAGAAATCAGGGAGAAGGACTGTAATAAAATTAAAGAGAATGAAATAGACAGAGAGGAGGTCCTGTGTGGCCTGGCAGGCTTAAAAATAGGCAAATTTCCAGGGTTAGATGAAATGTATCCTAGGCTGCTGAGAGAGGCAAGGGAGGAGTTAGTAGGGGAGCTGGCAATAATTTTCAATTTCTCTCTGGCCACAGGAGAGGTGCCTTTGGACTGGAGAATAGCCAATGTCCATTATTCAAGAAGGCAGGATGGGAGAAAGCGGGAAACTATAGGCCAGTCTGTCTAACCTCAGTGGTGGGGAAATTATTGGAAGCAATTCTAAGAGTCAGAATTAATCTGCATTTGGAGAGGCAGAGATTAATCAAGAACAGTCAGCATGGTTTTATTAAGGAGAGGTCATGTCTGACCAACTTGATTGAATATTTCAAAGAGGTGACCAGGTGTGTAGATGAGGGAACTGCAGTTGACCTGGTTTACTTGGACTTCAGCAAGACGTCTGATAAGGTCCCACGTGGGAGACTGATAGCTAAGGTAAGCCCATGGAATCCAAAGAAATTTGGCAAATTGGATCCAAAGTTGGCTGAGTGCCAGAGGGATTGAGGGGTGTTTTTCTGATGGGAAGCCTGTGTCCAGTGATGTCCCGCAAGGTCAGTATTGGGGCCCTTCCCATTTGTGGTTTATGTGAATGAGTTAGATATAAATGTAGGAGGGTTGATCAGTAAGTTTGCGGATGAAACAAAAATTGGCGATCCTTCAAGTCCAGCTTGACTCTCAGCCTCGCTGGATACACTACCCCGAACTGCACACCCTTATTTTACAGTACCGCCTTTGCCTTATTAAAGGCCACCTGCTGCTTCGCCAGTTCGATACCAGTGTCGTGGCAGATGCCCACCTTGTTCCTGCGATGTTCGGACTCTTGTTGGCTCACTCCAGGACCCACTCCTTCTTTGGTAGCTGTGAAATCTGATGACCACTGCCCACGGAAGCTCATTCGGCCATGGTTTCTTGGTTCCATCGGGGTACGAGGCAGCGGTATCCGATGTCTCCCTTGTTGTTTGCGTTGGCAATTGAGCCATTCACCATTGCTTTGAGGGCCTCAAATGTGGGAAGTGGGATCATTAGAGGTGGGGTGGAATATAGGGTGTTGTTACATGCAGTTAATTTGCTTTCAATCGTTAGGGACTCGGGGTCGTCTATAGGAAATAATAATTGTATATTGCAGAGCTTCAATGCCTTTTCCATGTACAAGTTGAACATAGGGAAGATGAATATTTTGTGGTCAGTACATCAGGGAGGGGAGCCGGATTGGGGGGGTTTGCTATTTCGCTTGGTGGGACTAGTTTTCAATATTTCGGGGTCTGGGTGGCGAGAGATTGGGCGCGGCTTCGGAGGTTGAACTGTACGAACCTGGTGTGTAGAGTTAAGGCAAACTTGCAGAGTTGGGCTAGTTATCGTTGGTGGGCTGGATCCAATTGGTTAAGGTGAACATATTGCCAAGATTTTAATTTTTATTTCAGTGTCTTCCAGTGTTCCTGTTTTCTGAGGGGTCGAGTGGCTTGTTTCCGGCTTTATTTTGGTGGGTAGGCCCTCGAGAATTCAGAGGGGTGTACTCCAGAGTGAGAGAGACAAGCAGAAGGTTTGGTTGTACTGTTTGTCGTACTATTATTGTTTTTAAAAATGTTTTTATTGAGGTTTTTCATAACATACAGAACGAAGGTAAGCATGGACATACACTGAAAACAAAAGTAAAGAGAAATATATATACATTGGTTGACTTCTGTTATTTACACGGGTTGTCTTACGTTATTTACAATGGTGTTTGGTTCTGGTTGGGTTCCCGGCTCCCCTCTCTCCCCCCCTTTTGTCCTGACCCCCCCTCCCCCTCTGGCTGTCTGACGTGCCTTCTTTCCTTGTCTGCTCTTGCATCCTGTTCCAGTTGGGTTGGCGTGATGCCGTGTATTTTGTTACTTGCTGGATATTGTTGGGTTCCATGACTCCTTGTTTCTACCCACTCCCTTCCTTTGGCCTATTGGCTGTTGGCTACAAAGAAGTCTTGGAACAACTGGGTGAATGGCTCCCATGTTCTGTGGAAGCCTTCCCCCAACCCCCAGATGCCGAATTAATTTTCTCCATCTGGAAAATTTCCGATAGCCTGCAGCTTTGGATGGTGCTGCTGATCGCCAGCCAAGCAGGATTTTCCTGCGGGCGATTAGGGAGGCAAAGAGAAGGGCGTCAACCATCCTCCCTGTAAAGGTATCTGGCTGTTCTGAGACCCCGAAGACTCCATCCTCATCCCCACCACCTTGAACATTGCCTTAAAGAAAGGTGTCCAAAACCTAACATGTCTGAGACCAGAACATGTGGCTAGGCTTCCTTGGCACCATTCACATTTGTCCTCCACCTCCAGGAAGAACCTCATTCAGGTTCCGGTTAAGTGAGCTCTATGTACCTCTTTCAGCTGCATTAGGCTTAGCCTTGGGCATATGGAGGTGGAGTTGGCCCTGTGCAGTGCTTCGCTCCAGCATCCCCACCCTATTTGAAACTCCAAGTCCACGTCCCACTTTTCTCTTGTCTCGTCCAGTTGAGTGTTAACCCTCCTTAGTAGTCGCCCATATATATCACCGCAATTCCCCTTCCCTCGGATGTCCGTGTCCAGTAGGTCCTCTAGCAGCGATTGATGTTGTGGTCTTGGGTATGTCCTCATTTCCCTGCGCAAGAAATTAGTGACCTGCAAGTACCTCCCCACCTCTTTAAGAAGTGTTTTTGTCTTATCACGTGGTTTCAGTGATGTCATCGTGTGGGTGGAGCTGGGCTGTGGCTCTGGGTTTTTACTTTCGTTTTTAAGTTGTTACTTTCACTTTGAATTTGAACTGGTTTGTATTGCACAGGTTGATAAAGAAGGTTCTTTTTTCTGTATCATTAGTTTAAAAGCTGGTTCCAGACTGCCTAATAACTTGAAAGTTATTTCAACAGTTAAAGGGGGGAATTTATTAAGGGTTATACACAGATTACTGTAGCTGTGTGGGGTATTTATGTTGGTAGTTGATAAAAATGCTTACTGTGTGTTTATAAAAATGCTGAATAACACCTGAAAGGCAGGCCCTTGTGGTCATCATAATCAAAATAAGTAAATAGTTGTAGGTCAGGTGAACTCCATGATATACTTTGGAGTTTCCTAAACCCTGGCCCATAATAGCGTCCATGGTGTGAGTGGTCGCACACAGGGCAGCTCCTGCTTGAAGGTGTAGAAAAAAGTTATTTTTACGAGAAATTGGGTGTAACTTCGACGGAAAAGTGTAGTTGATGTAGGAGCTGTTCCCCCCAAGAGTGGTATGTCTGCTGGTTATCAACCCTGGCAGAAGAAGGTGAAGGACTTGGACAAGGAGTTGGAAGAGACCAGTGGGCACAGCAGTCAGTGCAAGGTGGAAGCCCCCAGATGGAGCAGTTGATGGCCTTTTATCAGGGAAAGGGTCTGTCAGCAGAGGAAGGAGATGCAGAAGGATCGCTCCAAGGCCATTGAAGGGACTGTGGCACCGCTGAAGGACTCAATGGAGAGGGTGGAGACAGAAGGGACGCAGATCCGAGAGATTGATGGGGTGATGTTGGTCTACAGCGATCAGCTGATGGCATTGGAGGCAGAGGTGGGGGAGCAGGGAAACCGGCCGAGAAGGCAAAATCTGCGAATAGTTGGCCTATCTGAAGGAATGGAAAGTTGCGAGGTATGTTTTGAGGATACTGGCAGGGCTGGAGGCAGAGGGGGTGTTGAATATGCCCCTGAGATGGACAGAGTGCACAGGTCTCTGAGGCAGAAACCACCATGGGCAGTGATCATAAGACTCCATACGTTCGTGGAGATAGAGAAGATCCTATAGTCGGCCAGGAAGAAGCAGAACTGTGAATTGGAGGGGAACAAAGTCCAAATATACCAGGACATTGGAGTTAAACTGGCAAAATGGCATGCAGGGTTCAACAGGGTCAAGGCAATGCTGCGCCGATGGCAGACCAGGTTTGCAGTGCTCTACCCGGTGAACCTATGCGTGACTTATGAAGACGAGAAGGTGATTTTGAGACCCCAGAAGCAGCCAGTGAGTTTATCAAGGAGCATAATCTGGGGGAGAACTGAACAATTATGGTGCTGGCACTCTGAAGTAATGGAGAATATGGGTGGAGCAGGGGTTGGAGGGAGAGGGGTTCTTTTATTTTCCTCTGCTGTCCCTGCCTTCCTCCCTCTCTCTCTCTCTCTCTCTCTCTCTCTCTCTCTCTCTCTCTCTCTATCTCTCTCTCTCTCTCTCTCTTCCCCCCCCCCCCCACCCCCCCCCCCCCCCACCCTCTGCCTGTGGGTGTGTATTTTCTTTTTGTTTATCCACGGGGGAGGTGATATGTGGTTCGAGATATGTCTTTGGGTGGGGGAGGGGGAGGTCAGCGGGGAGCCTTCTTCACAGAACAAAGAGGTGAGGGTTGGGAGGGTGGGGGGGGGGGGGGGGGTCAGTTGGAGGAGTCTTTGGGCAGGAGTTTCCACGCTGGCAGGCAATGCTGGTGAACGGAAGTGAGGTGGAGGAAAAAGCCGAGAGAGGTAGCTGTGGGGGGGGTGGAAGGGTGTTGGGGTGGGGGGAGGGAGATCTGACATGGCAAGGCTGGAGAAGAAGCATGGTCAGGGGCTGAGAAAGGGCTCATCTTGGATGGGCCAGGTGCAGGGTGAAACTAAAGGGGGTGGAGTTGAAAGGGGAGGATGGCGGATGGTCAAGGGAAATGGAGGCACAAGCCCCCAGTATGGCTGATAACAATGAACCCGGAAAGGCTCAATGGAATGGTGAAAAGATCTCAGGTCTTTGCGCACCTCATAAATTTTAAGATGGAGCTGGTCTTTCTGCAGCAGACACAACCTCCGCGTGAAGGAACAGGTTAGGCTAAGGAAGAGATGGGTGGGTCATGTATTTCACTTGGGGTTTGATTCAAAGTCGCAGGGGGGAGGCCATTCTGATGAGCAAGAAAGCGGAGTTTATGAGTGCGCAAGGTGGGGGATATGTGATGGTGAGGGGGGCATGGGACGATTCTCAGATGAACTGAAGTTTCCACAGCTGGAGGAAGAGAAGAGGCAGGCACTAGAGGAGCCCCTGGGGGTGGGGGAGATATTGGACAGTATAAGGGGTATGAAGTCTGGGAAGGCCCCAGGGCTCGATGGTTATCCAACAGAAGTTTATGAGGAATTTGCGATGGACCGGGAGCTGCCGGAGACGATGATGCAGGCAATGATCACACTGATACCAAAAAAGGGGAAAGAATCGTTGGAGTGGGGGTCATTTATGCCCATATTGCTGCTAAATGCAGATGTGAAAGTCATGACTAATTTGGTGGCGGGAAGGATCGATGGTTGTGTCTCGGGGTGGTTACGGAAGAACAGACAGGCTTCGCAAAGGACAGGCAACTCTCTTGTAATATAAGGAGGCTGTTAAACGTGACTATATCTCTGTTGAGAGATCAAGTACTGGAGGTAAAGGTGTCCATGGATGTGGAGAAGGCATTCAACCGGGTGAAGTGGCGGTACCTGGATGAGGTCCTGGGAAGGTTTGGGTTTGGGCAGATGTTCATGACATGGATGTGCTTGATATACATGGCACCAATGGCGAGAGTATGGACCAACGATATGGGTTCACAAAACTTTGTACGGCACAGGGAACAAGGCAGGGGTGCCTGCTGTTGTTTGCATTGGCCATAGAGCCTCTGACAATGGGTCTCAGGGGGTTGACAGAGTGGCAAGATGTTACGAGGGGATGTAGAGAACATCAGGTTTTGCTATATGCGGACAACCTGCTATTGTATGTATCAAATCCGCTGGAGAGCAGATTCCCCTGTTGGGGAAGTTCAGGGTGTTCTCGGGATTTAAACAAAACGTAGAGAAAAGTGGAGTGTTCCCGATGAATTAACTGGGTCGGTGAGCTAACCTAGGGATGTTGCCATTCAAGGTGGCCAGAGACAGGTTTAGATACCTGGGGATTCAGGCAGTGAGAGAATGGGCGCTGCTGTAAATGGAATCCAACAAAGTTGGTGGAGGAGGTTAGGGAGGATCTAAAGAGGTGGAACACGTTGCATTTGGCTCTGATAGGGAAGGTCCAAGTGGTGAAGTTGAATGTTTTGCCGAGGTTTCTGTTCATATTCCAGATGCTTCTGATCTTTGTACCGAAGGCCTTCTTTCAAAACCTTTTTTTGATTATCTCAGACTTTGTATGGGCAGGGAAGATGCCAAGGATTAAGAAGACCCTGTTACAGAGACAGAGGCAGAGGGAGGGTTGGCGTTGCCGAACCTGCGGCACAATTACTGGGCGGCAAATGTGGAGAAGGTGTGTCGGTGGTGGGAAGGAGTGGGGGCAGAATGGGTTAGGATGGAGGAAGAATCCTGGATAGCAGTGTTTTTCAAAGTGGGGGATGAGGAAAATGGGTCGCCAAATGGTCTCCGAAAATGATCCCCGGGAATCGCCTGACCCTTTCCCCATTTTCTCCCTAGGTGAATTCTGGTTCAGTGCAGTGTGTAGCCATATGCGGCTGAGAAAGAGGCCGGTGCAGTAGATTTCTGCCTCCTTGGGTCACTCTTATAGTCACCGCCACCGATACAGCCTCCAGCAGCAACTCCCGTTTTTGCAGCAGCTGATCAGCCGGGTTAGTCAGCACCTGAACATACAACTGATGAGTTTGTGGTAGTCACCACTGTTGTATATATATTGCATATGAGGTGTATTACGGTCAGGCTCCTGTACGGCAGCTGCACCCTGAAGCAGACAATGCCAAGTCGGCCTTTGCACATCGGCTAGCTTGCTTTGAAGCCTACATCAGATCTGCAACAGAACCACCCTCAGAGGCACAGAATTTCCAGATCCTGTGTATGCGGCTGAGCTCCGATATCCTTCCCCTCATCCGGGACACGCCTACCTACACTGAGGTCATGGCACTACTGAAGGAGAACTACACACAGCAGACCAACAAAATATACCCCAGGCACCTCCTGCCCACGTGGCATCAACTCGCCGGTGAGTCTATGGAAGATTTCTGGTGTGCCCTGCACGCCCTGGTGAGGGGCTGCGATTGCCAGGCCGTTTTGGCCGTTGAACATTCTGAACTCTAAATTAGGGATGCTTCGTTACGGGCATAGAGTCGGATTACATCCACCAGCGCCTCTTAGAAGAGGCTACACCCGACCTCGCAGCGACCAAGAAACTTGCGATCTGACTAACAGACGTCTCCCGCAATGTACAGGCGTACGCCCCCAACCGCACGGCGCCCCCTCCTGGACATCATGGACCCTGCCAGCGAATACCCCATCGTGGACTTCCAGTGCAACCTCCAGAGTCTAACCCTGAAATTTGGCGGGCCCCTACCACCCCTTATTGTCTATGGTCTCACGACCCTTAAGGTCGACCCGCCTTCTCTGTTTGCAAACCTCACACCGGATTGCAAACCCGTCGCCACCAGGAGCAGACGGTACAGCGCCCAGGACGGAACCTTCATCAGGTCTGAGGTCCAGCGGCTGCTACGGGAAGGCATTATCCAGGACAGCAACAGCCCCTGGAGAGCCCTAGTGGTAGTTGTGAAAACTGGGGAGAAAAACAGGACACGTACCCCCTCCCACACATATCTGATATGGTCAATCAGATTCCACAGTACCGGGTCTTCTCGACAGTGGACCTGAAATCTGCCTACCACCAGCTCCCCATTCGCAAGGCAGACCGCCCGTACACCGCGTTTGAAGCCGACGGCTGCCTTTACCACTTCCTTAGGGTTCCCTTCGGTGTCACTAATGGGGTCTCGGTCTTCCAACGGGAAATGAACCGAATGGTTGACCGGTACGGACTGCTGGCCACCTTCCCGTACCTGGATAATGTCACCATCTGCGGCCACAACCAGCAGGACCACGACTCTAACCTTTCCAAATTCCTCCACACCGCCAAACTCTTCAGCCTAACGTACAAGGAGAAGTGCAATTTCAGCACTAATCGATTAGCCATCCTCAGCTATGTGGTCCAGAAAGGAGTTCTAGGGCCCAACCCCGATCGCATGTGCCCTCTCATGGAACTCCCCCTTCCCCACTGCCCAAGACCCTCAAACAATGCCTGAGGTTCTTCTCGTACTACACCCAGTGGGTCACTAACTATGCGGACAAGGCCCGCCCACTCATTTACTCCACCGTTTTCCCACTGACAGCCGAGGCTCACCAGGCCTTCAAACGTATCAAGGCTGACATCGCCAAGGCCGCGATGCATGCGGTCGATGAGACGCTCCCCTTCCAAGTCGAGAGTAACGCATCAGACCTCGCTTTGGTCGCCACCCTCAACCAGGCAGGCAGGCCTGTGGCATTCTTTTCATACACCCTCCATGCCTCCAGAATTTGGCACTCCTCTGTCGAGAAGGAGGCCCAAGCCATCGTAGAAGCTGTGTGACATTGGAGGCATTACCTGGCCGGCAGGAGATTCACTCTCCTCACTGACCAACGGTCGGTTGCCTTCACGTTCAACAACACGCAGCGGGGCAAGATCAAAAATGATAAGATCTTGAGGTGGACGATCGAGCTCTCCACCTACAATTACGAGATTTTGTATCGCCCCGGCAAGCTCAACGAGCCCCCCGATGCCCTATCCCGAGGTACATGTGCCAGCGCACAAGTGGACCAACTCCAGACCCTGCACGGCGATCTCTGTCACCCAAGGGTCACCCGTTTTTTTCACTTCATAAAGGCCCGCAATCTGCCCTACTCCATTGAGGAGGTCAGAGCTATCACTAGAGACTGCCAGGTCTGCGCGGAGTGTAAACCGCACTTCTACCGGCCAGAATGAGTGCACCTAGTGAAGGCCTCCCACCCCTTCGAATGCCTCAGCGTGGATTTCAAAGGGCCCCTCCCCTCCACCGACTGAAACATGTACTTTCTTAACGTGGTTGACGATTACTCCAGATTCCCCTTCGTCGTCCCATGCCCCGATATGACGTCTGCCACCATCATCAAAGCCCTCAACACAATCTTCGCTCTGTTCGGTTTCCCCGCCTACGTCCATAGCGAACGGGAATTCTCATTTATGAGCGATGGGCTGCTCCAGTACCTGCTCAGCAAGGGCATTGCCTCGAGCAGGACAACCAGTTACAACCCCCGGGGAAATGGGCAGCTGGGGAGGGAGAATGGGACCGTCTGGAAGGCTGTCCAGCTGGTCCAACTGTTCAAGAGTCTCCCGGCCTCCCGCTGGCAAGAGGTCCTCCCTGACGCCCTTCACTCCATTCTTTCGCTCCTTTGAACTGCGACTAATGAAACCCCCCATGAACGTCTCCTTGCCTTCCCCAGGAAGTCCACCTCCGGGGTTTCGCTCCCAACGTGGCTGGCAGCTCCAGGACCCGTTCTCCTCCGCACACACGTGGTGACCCAGCTGGCGCCAGGTCCCTGAGGGAGACTGTGTTTTAGCAGTCGTCGGGGTATGCCAACGTGGCGTATCCCGACGGCTGCCAAGACACAGTCTCTCTCAGGGACCTGGCGCCAGCTGGGTCACCACACCCCCCGCCCCCGCCCCGGCGCCACCCTTCCTCCCCCAGCTCTCCTCACCACAGCCCCCGCTCGAGGACGATCCGTCCTCCCCTTGTACCCACCCGGGGATGAAGATGAGGTCGGCCCCTCCCGGAGTCACCAGCGACCAAACCGACGCCTGCATCGCCACTGGGACTGCGGCGCTCACAACGGAGGATCAAGGCGCCCGATCATCTGAATTTTTCAACTTTTCCTAATATGTTAACCTATACGTGTAACTAGTCTTCTACCACCCCGCTGGACTCTTTTTTTTAACAGGGGATGAATGTGGTAGTCTCCACTTGTATATATATCGCATATGAGGTGTATTACGGTAAGGCTCCTGTACTACAGGTACGGGGCTTGATCCCTGCCTGCTGGCTCCGCCCAGTAGGCGGAGTATAAATGTGTGGGCTCTCCGAGCTGCAGCCGTTTCAGCAGCAGCTGTGGGAGGCTCCACATCTTTGCGTAATAAAGCCTTGATTACTCTCTACTCTCGTCTCGTCATAATTGATAGTGCATCAGAGTTTAAAAGAAAAAAAAAATTATCTTTAAATTTAATTCCTGCAGAAACTCTTCCGCACAACATTAGTTTCCAGCAGTGTTTTGAGCTCTTTTTTACAGGCCTGTACCCCCACCCAAAAACAACTGACTGCCGACTGGAATATCTATCTCTCAGCACCCCAGTCAGTAACTCATAGGCAGGGTACTCCCTTATACAGGAGATAATTCCAGTGTATCCTATGGAGTTCTCCCCACCTTTCAATTGGTCCACTTTCACAAAGCGGATTTATATTTGCCCCATTCCGAACCCCCTCTGCGGCCATGGGTGTGGGTTTGGGAACTCCAATCATCCCAGACAGGGAGGTAATGCATCTGTTCAAGTGCAGATCATAGGAAGCACAAAGTTACTGATCACACAAAGAGACCGATTTCAGGGTTAACGTTCTGAATCGGATGCATGATTAATGTCTGCCATTGTTACCATTGTCAATTAATCTTGAATTTCTGTTACCATTAACGTTGTCAGTGTTGGTTCAATTTCTGCGACAGTTAATCTTGTTGATGTCTGTTGAGTTTATTTTACTCTTAACCATGTCAATCAGATCTATGTTTAAAGTTGTGCTGTGTGTGCATAAAGGGTTTGATATATATTTAAAATGGGGAACCTCTTTGCTCACTTTCTGAGATCAGTCGCTCTCTCAGTGAGACTGACTTGGCGATCAATGGTGAGTCTCCTTCCTTCCCCATCAGCCCAAAATCCAAGGAAATTCCTCATTCTCCCTTCAAACACCTCAGGAGTCTGGGATTAGAAGTCTTGCTCACTGGTCTGTGCAGATATTTGTATTACAAGTTATTTGGATCTCCAAATAACAACCAAAATAGAAAATATATTTTAATTTACAATTTTTTATATTTAAGAATACCGATGTGCTAATAATGAACGTGATGTTTTAAAAAGTAACTGTGAGAATTGTCTATTGAATCCATAACGTGGTGTGGGTCGTGAGAGGCAGTGGAAAAACACGGCTGTAGAGGGTCCAGCCTGAGGGCTATGGTGATGGCGGCATTGCCAATGGTGCCAAGGAAATACGCAAAGAGCCCAGTGGCACAGTCCACAGTAAAGGTCTGGAACCAGCTGAGGAGGCATTTCAGGATAGAAGAGATGTTGCTGCTAGTGCCGCTGTGCGAAAACCATGGATTCGAGCCGTGGTGGAAAGATGGTATCTGCAGGGAGTGGAGAAAGGTGGGGCTGATTAAGGTGAGGGACCTGTACCTGGAAGAGAGTTTTGCCAATATTGAGGAACTGAAAGAGAGGAGGAAGCTCCCGAGAGGAAGTGAGTTTAGATACCTGCAGGTAAGGGACTTCACAAGGAAGGTTTGGAAAGAGTCGCCAGGTTACAGAGGTACATCCTGTTAGAGCGATTGCTGCTTCTGGATGTGGAAGGGAAGTGTAGAATTGGGGACATATACGGGTGGCTGGGAGAGCAGAGAGGTGAGCAGGTGGTGAAGATTAAGGAGAAGTGGGAGGAGGAGCTGGGAGTGGGAGCTGGGAGGGGAGATAAACTGGGGAGTAGGGAGTGAGGCACTGTGAAGAGTAAATGTGACCTCGTGCGCAAGGATGAGCCTGATACAGTTCAAGGTGGTACACAGGGTGCGTATGATTCGGGCAAGAATGAGTGGTTTCATCCAGGGGCGGCAGACCAGTGTGAGAAGTGTGGGCAGGGACCAGCGATTCACACACATATGTTCTGGGGCTGTGAAAGTTGGAGAGGTTCTGGGTGGGAGTGTTTGCAGCGCTAACAAGGATAGTGGGGGTGGAGGTGGAGCCGGACCCATTGGTGGTAATATTTGGGATATCGGAGAAGCTGGAGCTAATGGAAAGGAGGAAGGCCGATATTGTGGCCTTCACCTCTCTGATTGCCCGGCGAAGAATCTTACTGGAATGGCAGTCGACAATGTCACCGGGTGTTTCGGCCTGGCCGGGGGACTTGTATGACCACCTTCAGCTGGAAAAGATCAAATATGAATTAAGGGATTCGGTGGAGGGCTTCAAGGCACGGTGGTGGATGTTAGTGGCCATGATTGAGGAGTTGTTCATCGTGGGGTGGTGTGGGCGGGTGCAAAAGGGGAAAAATTTGTACAAACTGGATAGATATGCGTCAGGGAGTTTGCTTCCTGAAATTATGTTTTGCAACCTTTTCTGTAAGTTTGGAATAAAATACATTTTTAAAACAAAATGTGGGTGCGTCCCTGCTCTCCAGGGTTACTCTTTGTTCAGGGACCCTCCAAATGTGGGTGCGCCCCTGCTCTCCAGGGTTACTCTTTGTTCAGGGACCCTCCAAATGTGGGTGCGTCCCTGCTCTCCAGGGTTACCCTTTATTCAGGGACCCTCCAAAAGTGGGTGCGCCCCTGCGCTCCAGGGTTACCCTTTGTTCAGGGACCCTCCAAATGTGGGTGCGCCCCTGCTCTCCAGGGTTACTCTTTGTTCAGGGACCCTCGAAATGTGGGTGTGCCCCTGCGCTCCAGAGTTACTCTTTGTTCAGGGACCCTCCAAAGTGGCTGCTTGTGATGCAATTTTGTTCCAAGTCAAAACGTGTTGCATGTTGTAGCCAGCCTAATGCCCTTGCTCTCTCTGTTCCTGTGTTCCCATTGTTCCCTACCCTTCTTATAGCTGTCCCCCTCCCTCTCCCTTTCCTCTGTTTCCGATGTCAGGTCCCCCTTGCCAGGCGCTTTCCCCCTATCAGGAGATGCACCGGGGCCTCGCTTCATGCACTCTTCCCGGTGCTAGCTTCCCTGCTAGTGTGGTGGTCTCCCTCCCAAGATTAGTTGTGTGTCCTCCTGTCGCCCATTCCCTGATCTCTCTCTCTCTGCCATTTCCCTCACCTTTCCCTACGCTCTCCTGCCCTCGTTCCTTTCTTCCTCTCATTCCTCCCTCGTCCCCAGAATGAGGCAGTGCAAACCCGCACAAAGTGTTCAACATGGTGGTTCAGTTAGCAACTCAGAAAGTCTCTTCTGATGAACTCTTCACCACAGTCTCTGCTGCCTTTTCTTGCGTCCATCCTCCAGGCCAAAATTGTCTGCGTCCGCAGGGCCGTGATAAAGTGTTCCCTGCCTTGGAATGTGACCCAGAGCTTGGCTGGGTACAGCATCCAAACTTTACGCCACTATTGTACAGAGTGGCCTTTGCCCTATTGGATTTTGCCTGGCACCTTGGCTAGGTCAGCCCTAGTGCCCTGGTAGATCCTAATCCGGTGATCTTCCCAGTTAAAGTTCTTAGTTTGTCTCATCCAGCACAGGATTTGTTTCCAGTCTTGGTACCAGTGCATTTTGCTGATTATTGCCCTTGGCTGTTTCTGGCTCTGGGCGAAGCGATCGGTGGGCTCTGTCTATTTCTGATGGGTTGGGGAAGCTGTCCCTACCCACCAAGTTTTTTTTTTAAAATTTAGATTACCCAATTATTTTTTCCAATTAAGGGGCAATTTAGTGTGGCCAATCCACCTACTCTGCACATTTTTGGGTTGTGGGGGCGAAACCCACGCAGACACGGGGAGAATGTGCAAACTCCACACAGACAGTGACCCAGGGCCGGGATTCGAACCTGGGACCTCAGCGCTGTGAGGCGGTTGTGCTAACCACTAGGCCACCATGCTGCCCTCCTACCCACCAAGTTGCCCAGCATTTGGGCCACATAGTCCGTGAGGTTCCTACCTTCGATCCCCTCCGGCAGGCTCACGATCCGTAGGTTTTGGCACCTTGATTGGTTTTCCTGGTGGCCGATTTTCCCCTTTAGGCTGTTGTGTGTCACAACCAGCCTTACTGCTTCTTTTTCTAGAAAAGCAATCCGGTTGCCCTGGTCTGTTGCAGCGTTTCACAGCTCTTTAATGGTGTTTTCCTGTGCTTCCAGTCGCGTCTCTGGTGACCTGCAAGGTCACCAGCGCTTCTGCAATCGTATCCCTGACCACAGATTGAATGTCAGTTTTCATCTCTTCTCGGAATTCTCTCAGTTCCCCTGAGAGAAGCATCCTTCACCCATCCCCTGGTGTAGGGAGGCTCCTTGCATGGCAGGCTGATCCTTCTTGCTCTGGCAAGGCCCGAGCTTCGCCCCCTTATGTATCGGCCGGCTCAGTCTTTTGTTTCTCCAGGCTTTTTCCGCTCCTAGTTTCCACGCGGCCTCTGGACTGGCTGTTGTTTGGCATTTTCCTTTTGTATTGTTGCTGGTCGAAGTGTGGGGTTGTTTTTTCTTTGTGTTAGCGGGCTATTTCGCGTGAAAAGGGCCTATTTTACAGGTTTGTGTGAGGAGAGCCACCTGATGTTCGACTTCTCAGCCCGTCCCCATCACCGGAAGTCCCATGTTGTACTATTATTAAGAGGCCAAAGCGGAGAAGGTGTTGGGATGATGCAGCGTTCAGGGGGGCTCTCCGAAGCCAGGGTCCAGATTAAGTCAGAATCATGTAGGGGTCAAATTTGGGGACATAGGTAACAGTGCCACTCCCGTTGGAGTGAGAAAGGCACCCAACAAGTCAATGGTAGCGGCAACGCTAAAAATATAAGAGAGCAGTGTGTCCGGCATGTATGAATGGGTCATAGGGGAAGACTAATGATTAGAGAAAGGGGTGAAAGTGAAATGGTTGGAGGTTTGAAGCTGGTGGGTTTCTTGAGGTCTTTCTCAACACCATGTCGGCGATCCCAAACATTGAGCTGGATCGTTGACCTCTGGTGGCTATTTTTGGGGTTTCGGATATGCTGGAGCCTCGGATGGGTGCGGGGTCGGACGTCCTTGTCTTCTCCTCGTTGCTGGCACAGTGGCGTATCTTGCTGGGCTGGAGGTGGCGACACCACCAAGTGCCTTCGCGTGGCTAGGGAGGGGTTTTGCACCTCCAGAAGACTAAATACACCGTGAGTGTGTCGATTGAAGGGTTCTACCAGAAATGGCGGCCGTTTATATTGTATTTCAGAGAATTGGTCACTGTTAGCTGTTAGGAGGCAGGAATGCGAGTGTGGGATGTGCGAGTAAGTAGGGGGGTTTCTTTTCTTTCGCGTTTTTGTTGTTTCACAGGTTGGAAGGTGTGTGAGGGGAATTTGTTTGGACTTTGCGTGTGGGGTTATGGGGTTAGGGGATAGGTTGGGGAGTGAGTCTCGGAATTATGCTCTTTCAGAGGGTCGATGCAGACTCAAATGGTCTCCTTCTGCACTCTAAGAATTCTCTGATTCTATGAATCTTTCCTCCACTCCATTACATAATTTAAAACCCTCTCCACAACCCGAAGTACTCGATTTGCCGCGACACTAGTCCCAGCATGGTTCAAGTGAAGCCCATCCCAGTAGTACAATTTCCGTTTCCCCAATACTGCTGCCAGTGCCCCATAGAATTTACAGTGCAGAAGGAGGCCATTCGGCCATCGAGTCTGCACTGGCCCTTGGAAAGAGCACCCTATCCAAGCATACACCCCCACCCTCCCCCTAACCCAGTAACCTCACCCAACCTTTTTGAACACTAAGGGTAAATTAAAGGGTAAATTAACATGGCCAATCCACCCTGCACAACTTTGGACCGTGGGAGGAAAGCGGAGCACCCAGAGGAAACCCACGCCGACACGGGGAGAATGTGCAGATTCCGCACAGACAGTGAACCAAGCCGGGAATTGAACCTGGGAACCTGGAGCTGTGAAGTAACTGTGCTAACCACTGTGCTACCATGCTGCACCAAGTTTAAAGCCATTTCTCCCACACCAATCTTGGAGCCATGGATTCAACCCCTTGATGCAATTTCCTTGTGGCTCAATTAGTAACCCATTTTATAGTAGCGGGAAAGGTAGTAAACATGCGAGAAGCCCAAATGAGTCACTTGGGTGCCCAATTCGTGGCCATTCCCACCTTCATGGGCATTTACCCTCACCGATTTGGGTACCAGTGAGAGGCAAGCACCGGCGTCACGTGAACCACTTGTGGATCTCGCGGAAAGTGGCCAGAGAATCGGCGGGTTCCGGGCCACGCATGTGCAGGGCTGACGGCCTGCACCAGTCACGCTGGAAGACATGGAGCCGGCCATGCTGGAACGCTAACCTGCCAACCCCGGCCCCACAGCCCATGCCTGTCCACCCCCCATCACTCCCCCAGCCCTTGAAGGAGCCCCCCGATCAGTGGCACGGATCCTGGACATGTGCGGCGGCATTGGGCACTGTCTGCAGCCGTTACACTGGTTTACCGACCGCTGGGATCACACGTGGCCCGCACCATCAGAAACTTGGCCCAAATGTTTCCGATGATGCGCCAACAGCGTTGCAACTGTGCGATGCGCATCCCGATGACGCAGACTTGGAGGGTGCGGAGCACCGGCAACTGGCGTCAAACCAGATCTGGCGTTGGAAGCCATTCTCCGCCCAATCGCCAATCCCGATTTTGGCATCGGGCTATGGAGAATTCCGCCCATTGACCTCTTCATACTTACACCCAGACCTGCTGAGTATTTCCAGCATTTTCTGTTTTGACTTCTGAGTTCTCGCACCCAGGGTGTTTTGTTTGAGGATTTCTTATTATTTTGGCAACTGTTTTCTGTGTGTAAAATGTGATAACTTGAAAATTCATGTTAAATAGTTTTGTCTGAAATGAAATGGCAAAAGTTGGCATTTTCATTAAAAATATCTAGAATTTGAAAAGAGGTTTACATATGCAGATTGAAGGCTCCCATTAATAGCTCCAATAATAAAATGAAGAAATGTTGATGTTGCTATAGGATGTTTGCAAAGTGAAAAGAGGAAAAAATAATAATAAATGAAAGAAATGACATTGAAGTAATCATGAGTGGTGAAATAATTATTGGAAGATTCTTGGATCTTCATGGCAACCTCACTGGAGCTTCTATTGTTTGTATGGGATGAAGAGACAGGCCAATATTATGAAACAACTACTCTGACCATTTTATTCCATTTATTTACTTCTGTACCTATGCTTTTCCTCAATCTCCCTTCACAGTTGAATGACTTTGAAATGATCAGCTGTGAAACTAACAGCACTGAACTCTGTTTGATGTGGTCCAGGAGCTGGCAATGCTTGATGTTTGTAAACATTGTGGTTAGACCACTTCAAAGTTACTCAACCATGAAAGGAGTGATTGGAACAGTGCTGGCAGCTGGGGTGCACAGAAGCTGTCAATCACAGTCTCGTAAAATCAACATCAAAGAGAAATGAATGAATGGCTTGCAGATCCTAGATGCGATTTACCGACCACGTTTCACCACAAAAGGAATGAGATGTGGCCGGTAAATCCCACGAGAAGCCTCTTCCGGGATTCCCGATGGTTGTTATGGTCCACAAGATCTAATATGATCTTAATTGCTCACTTAACTATGCCTACTGCAGAACTAACCAGCTCCCAGGATCTACTGGCCTCGCCAAGGAGACCCACAAACGAGGACCAGGCAGAACGGCACTTGGGGGAGTGGGGGATCTCCCAGGTGATCAGAGGCCTCCAGTGACCTCTGGCGAGGGTGGCACCCTGGTACTGCTAATGCCATCTGGGCACCATGGCATTGCCAGCATGACCCTGCCAGATGTCCAGGTGGCACTGCCAGGCTGACAGAGGCACTGCCAGTGTGCAATGCTGCCAGTGCTAAGGTTCCCAGATGGCACTTTGATCATGATGGGGATTGGGCTTGGAGGCGCGTCTGGGGTGCGGGGACTTGAGGACCCCCCAACAGATGAATTGGGGGGTCCGGGTGTCACATCAAAGGGTCAAGAGATCAGGGTGCCATTTTAAAATGGCACCTGATCTCTTCCTACACGGGCGAGTGGAGCTCCTCAGTGCAGTAAATGTTACTGAGTGACCTGCCGAGGCCCAAGAAAATAACAGACCCCCATCAAGCACTGGAAACGAGCCCGCTAAACCTGTCCTAAATGGACTTTTTTTTTGTTAAATTGCAACTCAAAGATTTGAGGGGATTTAAACCCAGCTGACTGGTTTTCTCCTTCCAGAAATGTCTTCCTCTGTCGAAACTGTTGTATGAACCAGCAAGTGTATTACCCAGGTGAGTTTTGAAGCAGTGATTTTTTTTCACTGCCTCGGCCTGACTGCTCTATAACTTCCAGATAGATGCCTCCCATCTGGGTAGTTTCCTGACAGTGGTCACTCTTCTGTGGGGGTCTCTGTGGGGGGGGGGGGGGGGTCATTATTTTGGGGGTCTGTCTAGTGGTATCTTTACTTAGGAGGTCTCTTGGGGACACTTTGATTAGGCTTCTCTGGTGGGGGGTGCGGCCTGTTGGCGATGGAGTGGGGAGGTCTTGAACTGTCGGGGGTTGGATGGCCCTCCATTGGATTTTGGGGCCAACTCCCTTAAAAAGTAACCCCCTTGGCCCACCATGAGATCCACTGCATCAGCTACACATTTCGTGAGACCTGCACCCATTCCCGCCCACGTGATTCCTGGCCTAGAGTAAATAAACAATACATAAAAATAAACCAGAGAATCAGAGGACCGGAGAATCACAAGGGCCCAGAGAATATGGTGCCCAGCCCACAATAGGATGCAAATGATTC